>NW_028261385.1:77829640-78141307 GCF_051295495.1 Thamnophis sirtalis | reverse complement strand
CACTTTCATTACTTTTATCTTACTATAAGGATTTTTTTTCGTTCCTGTAGTGGCACATATTGCATTTCACACGAATATAACTTTATGCTATTATTTTTAATAAAATACATTAACATTATGATTCTATATGATTTTCACTTCCCCTTTCAGATGAAGATTGAGAATAGAAGGGATTTAAAATATTAATTCCATAACATCAGACATCTGCAAAGGGATTTTTTTTAAAAATCAGGGACCACAGTGCAAATAAAAATAATTAAAGGAAGAACAGGGCCTCTCCTTTAGGCCTCAGAGACATTAAGATAAACTTATCAAGGAGAGATTCAACCTAGAAATAAGGAGAAATTTTCTGACAGTGAGAACAATCAACCAATGGAACAAAAGTTGCCTTTGGTAGTTGTGGGAGCTTCATCACTGGAGGCTTTGAAGGAGAGACTGGACAGGCATCTGTCAGAAATGGTGCAGGGTATTCTGCTAAGGCAGGTTTGTGTGTTAGAATAGAAGACCTACAAGGTTCCTTCCAATTCTGTTAATTTGTTAATCTTAAAATTCAACAGTTCAGGAAGGTTTCAATTGGATTGACATCAACAAGTATTGCAGTCTAATTGGCAAAAGAAAGCTCAGGACCGTATTGGTTGGAAATATGTAGAAAAGGCCTTTATCCTGCAGTGGATAGATAATGGTTAATATGATGATATGTATGTATGTATGTATGTATGTATGTATGTATGTATGTATGTATAACAATCTCAATAGTTAATCTTCCTTGATAATGCTTTGGAAACTCTTACTTCAACGGCAATGGATTCTCACCCAGTGAGCAAATCCAAACTCCGTGGGTCTCAGATTCAGCTGCAGATTTAATATCTGGAGCTGATGAATGGTCACCTATGGATATTTATCACTTAGCATCATTTTATTCTTCATGTCAAGGAGACTGGGAAGCACTGGATGATGCTGATAAAAGATTTCAGAACCTGTCTTGACCATCTCCTTTTACACTCCCTTCTAAAATTGGCGGGATAAAGGAGATGTTCTCCATTCATTCTTCTTCTTCTCCTCCTCCTCCTTCTCCTCCTTCTCCTTCTCCTTCTCCTTCTCCTTCTTCCTCTTCCTCTTCCTCCTCCTCCTCCTCCTCCTCCTCCTCCTCCTCCTCCTCCTCCTCCTCCTCCTCCTCCTCTTCTTCTTCTTCTTCTTCTTCTTCTTCTTCTTCTTCTTCTTCTTCTTCTTCTTCTGCCATCTATGTCATTGGACATTGGCGATCATGTTGGCAATCCTATTTTTGTCAACATTCGCATGAAAAAGTGCTGCTGAGTTTTGTCCAAACCAGTCCCTTAGGTTTTGAAGCCATGATGTTATTCTTCTGCCTGGACCTCGTTTGCCTTCAATTCATTGTGCTAGAGATGATCAAATCAACTGGATCAAATGGATTAACTACTTCATCAAGTAGTTCAGGAATACTGAACTGGAACTATTCAGGAATTGCAGAAAAGCTAAAAGATTCATTTCCGAGGATCTGTTCATGGCTAGGAAATAAGTGGAAATAGAAACCACAAGCATGCTGATAAGTCACAGTGTTTTTTAACAAAAAAGAAAGGGAAAATGAAAATAATGTCATTGTTTTGATTTTAATCAAGAAAATACGGAGGAATAGTTGAAGAGGAAATGGGAGTGGTGGAGTTTAAAGGGATGTCAAATGCCACAGTGGCGAAAATAAAGAATAAGCGAAATGCCGAAAGACAAGATGCCAGATAGAAAATATCAGGATCTGAAAAGGAAAGTGATCCTGAAAGAAATAAAACATAAGCAGAGGGAGGGAAGGGCAAATAATGTATTTTCCTGCATTCTTCAGCAAACCAAGGACCGTCATCTGCCCATTTTCAGGTTATCGGTAAATATAATCTGTGAAAAAAGCTTGAGGATTAGAGACTTAATGTCAGAATCAGTATAGAATACAGGACCTGGAATACAGTTTGTCTTCAAGTTACAGCCATTTCTTTAGTGACTATTCAAAGTTGCTGTGGGAAGAAAAATCCGGTCAGGTTCAAAGCTGGGAAAAGGTGCTGGAAATAAAATGGAGGCTGACTGCAAAGAAAGAAGATGTATTTGGTTTCCAAAAACTTCAGTGACAGCAGCAATGTTTTTGGGGTAACTGACAAAATGACTGAGTGGATGAATCTTTATAGGGCTCTGGGGTTTGTGATTGAGATGCTCCAGGGGGTTGTGCAAGGTAGTGAGCCTTGTGTCTTTTACTATTTCAATAGTGGTGGGTTAATCCTATTATGATATTATAAATGTGCCTCCCAAATTGCCCCTGGGTAATTTATTCAAAAGTGGATAAAAGTAGTATAAATGACACATGAACCCATTACCCAATCACAACAGGGATATGTATATAAATCAAGTTTTTCTGATAAATAGTAAAAAAGGGTTTCTGATAAGCTTTTTGGGATAATGAAGGAAAATTTTTGGAAAGTACTGCTATAAATAATGGCTGTTTTCATTAGCATTTAAGTTGTTCTCTTTTTTAACAGTGAAAATTGAAAAGGTGATAAACTTGAGAATATATTATGTGATACATTATGTGATAAATCTGAGATGATATTATGTGAATATAATTCAAGGACCAAGCTGTATAAATAATGTAGTTCTCTCATATTACCCAAATTAACTGCATCTCAAATATACATGAACTGGAAAACCTCCTGATTTTGGTTTTTTTGTCTCTTGATTTTTTTTGGGAGGTGGGGTGGGGCGCTGTCTTTTGATGCTCACCAAGATGCAAAAAGTCTCTTTCTGCTCTACTGGGAGTAGAGATTTGAATGCCAATCTTTATTCTGCTCATTTTTTATACATCAATTTTCTTCCTTAAAAAATAAATAGCATGATTTCTTCATGACAGTGGAAGTTGTCAGTGGAAAAATAAATCAGTTCAAAACTGGATTACAGACGGCACATCCCTCAACAACAGGCATGTAGGATTAAAGTAGACAGCCATTGTATTCTGGCTGGAAATTTTGTACTTTATACATACTGTGTACTTCATATCACGGTTGGCCAAAATCACAGGCATCTGTTTCAAATTAAAAACAGTTAAGCCATCTTAAGTTAATCATACCTTGAAGAAACATTGTAGGGTAAGTGAATCAAACAAGCTTGGGTTTTGTTTGGCCTTATACATTTTTCTTTGGAAACTTAAAACTCACATTTGAACAATGCTGAGGGTTCTTTTTTCAATATATCTGAATAAAAAGTGTAAGTGCATTTAATAAAATAGGAGAAGTTTGAACTCAGGTTATTAGATCTGGTTCGAAGAGTTCAAGATAATATTAGGATGTTTTATTGCTAGGCCAGATGAAGAGGTTTGGATTTAGCATTTTTATGGTGGGGTCCTTCAGCGGTTAAAGGCGCTGAGCTTGTCAGCTGGAGCTCAGACCCATACCCCGCGCAACAGGTGAGCTTCCGTTACTTGCCCCACCTCCTGCCCACCTAGCAGTTCAAAAGCATGCAACTGCAACAGTGGTGGGTTGCAGGCGGTACGCCCCGATACGTGCTTACTCATGCCTGCCAGATGCAGCAACCACCATACTGGAATGCTGCTTTGGAGGGCCCACCCTCCCTCGTTCCTTACCTGTATTTGAAGGAAACGGGCTTTCCACGCACGCATGCACAGCATACGGTACCTGTGTGATGCTCCAACCGAGCAGCTGGAGCGTCGCAGGCAGTGAGTGAGCATGCGTGCACAGCATGCGTGCCCATTGTGCACGCCCAGATCCCATTGCAGCGTACCGGTTGCAACGGGAGCCAAAATCCACTACTGAACTGCAAGTAGATTAATAGGTACCACTTTGGTGGGAAGGTAACAGAATTCCATGCACCTTTGATGTACAGCCACCTTAGCCACATGACCATGGAAATTGTCTTTGGACATCTCTGACTCCCTTGACCAAGAAACGGAGATGACCACCATGCCCTATAGTCAAACATGATTGGCAGGGAAATATTTACCTTTACACCTCAGATTACCATTTTTGACATGGCTAATGTCAAGCCAGCTCCCTCAGCAACCAAGAAAGAAACCACTCAACTCCATTTTGCAGCATTAAGAGTACTTTTACTGGTTATGAGTAGATAGCAGTTAAGCAAAGCAAGATCTGAGGCGAACGCGCACGTAATCATGGATATCAATATGTGACCCAACTCCCTCCCCCTGGTAACCCCATCCCATAGTCCAATCCGCACACCCCTCAGGTGTCATGTGGGTTCCCTCTTCAAAAAACATTCTCAGGTTGGTATGCCGGACAGTTGGCCCTGGCGGGCAAATCCACTATCTGCAGCATGCATAGCAGATGGTGAGAACAAAACTGTACTTAAACTTCCCCTCCCAAATACCATGCCTCCCCCTCCCCATTTCAATGACAGCCAAAAGCAAGTAGCGAAGCAGAGGCTGACATCTCGTTTTCTGATGACTATATTTCACAACACTATACACTATTAATGATCATGTGCATAAATGGCAGATTCAGAATACGTGTTTCAATCCCGATAAAAGAGTATTGGAAATCACAGACCCCTAAGTTTTTTTCTGTTGTTCTAAATGAGTTGTAGTATGAACACAATTGTTTTCTCAAGAAGAGAGAAAATATCAAATAAATAACTGACATGTATTAAAATAAAAGCAAGCTTCGCCACCATTGATTCTGCAGCAAATATGAGATGGCCACATTACATCTTTGGAGTTGCAGCATAACTCTAGTTTATATTGTTATTACTTTTCCTCCCTTTTTCTAAATTCATATTCTTCATCACAGTGGCTATGACCTAAAGTTCTTGTCTACTTTAGACAAGAAGCAGCAATAACAGAATATCTTAGAAGTTATTCCTATTTACAAGAAAACTAGAACCAGATGATAAATCAGGCTAGAATTCTACTCATCAGCAAGTCTGAAGGCCATAGCAATTTACGGAATATTTATTAAAGATGGCAACAGAAGGAGAATCACTAGACGTTCCAACTAAACTATGTCAGCAAATCTGGAGAATTGACATAGTGACCGACTGGAAATACTTTATTTATATATCAGTATCTAAGAAAGAAGAACTCATAGATTGTGCAAACTATCCTCCAATATTCTTAATTTCATATGCTGGTAAAATAAATAATTTATTTATGCATTTATTATTTTTATTTATTTGATTTGTCAATTGTTTACAAGATAATAGGTATAAGAATAAACATGAGTATGGATGAAATGGGTACGAATAAATGGGGACTGTAGGCACAATGATGCGCTTATGCATGGCCCTTAGGAATGGGGTGAGGTCAATAGTAGACAGTTTAAAGTTAAAGTTATGGGGGTTTGAGGATGTAACAACAGAGTCAGATAGTGCATTCCAGGCATTGACCACTCTGTTGCGGAAGTTGCATTTTCTGCAATCACGTTTGGAGTGGTGTACATTGAGTTTGTATCTGTTGTGTATAATCGTTGTCATCATCATCGTCATTATCATCATTATCATCGTCAACTGTGGGTTGATCCTAAGCATAATAATGCTTAGGATCATCTCACAGAAATTAGAGCCCTACATGAAATGTTCAAGCTGATTTTAGAAAAAAAGACATTATTGTTGATACACTCTAGAGAATTAATACAGCCAAGAAATGCCAAAAAGAGGTCAACATATGCATCTTTGATTATAAAAAGGTCTTAAATTATAGTGACCACATCAAGCTGTAGAATATTCATAAATTGATGGTGATCCCAGAACATCTTATTATCCTCATGCAGAGGTGGGTTCCTACTGGTTTGGACCGGTTGAGCCGAACAGGTAGTAACTTGGCAGCCTGGGTCACTGGAACCAGCAAAGACCCAGGACTGCCACGCCCCCGAACCGGCTCTCCTCTGGTGGCACCATCTTGTTTTTTGGTTCTGTGCATGCGCAGAACAATTTTCATTGCAAAAAATTATTTATTTTTAAATGTTTATGCATGTGCAAACCTTTTTATTTGCAAATGTGCACTTTTTATCTGGCGGCTCCGTGTGCACAAAAATTTTTGCGCTCACTGAACCAGCAGTAACGGCGACAGCAACCCACCCCTGCCCTCATGTAAAATCTAAACAGAGAACTGGAAGCCAGAGACCCCATTAAAATGGAATACTAGAATAATCTTGAAACATGGGGGCAAGAGATGCTAAGGAACAACCAGATAAAAAGGGGAGAAGCCCACACCTAAGTAATGGCAGAAACTTAGCAAGGAACCACCCTATCAGTTGGTTAAAAAGAGACAGTGAGATATTTGTATTTTCTGACTTGCAAGATTCTCTTCATATAGCCTCACAATAAATTAGTAAATTTATTGTTAGATTTGAATTAGTTCATCTTGTTGTGTTTCCTGTCTGGTCTATTTTGGAGACTCACACACACAGAACATGGGCAAAATAGTTTGGCTCCAAGTTGACAAAGGACAAAAGCAATACTCTATACTCTTTCCATATTGATTCTATCTGCATCCTTAATATATAATGAAGAAAGCTAGACTGGAAAAAGATGAGCATGGTTTTAAATTGGCAGGAGAAACATCAATAATGTGCACTAAGCCAGTAACATTAATCTGATATATGAAAATGCAAATAATCCAGGCATGAAAGTCAAGGAGCCCAGTGCAAAGAAATGCAAATAAGATTAAATATAAAGAAAATCAACCTAAGGACAAAAGATGTAGGAACCAGATTTGGAAATGGCAATGAAGATACCGAACAGATAGGTAGCTTCTACCTTTTAGGATCGATTATCGATTCTAAAGAAACCAGCAGCCAAGAAATACATTATTGCCTAGCTCTTGGTAGGTTAGCAGTGAAGACCTTGAAAAAGATATTTAAATGTAGTGCATGTCTGTAAACACAAAATCAGAATTGTGCAGGCAGTTATATTTTTCCTGTGAGATTCTATGGACATGAACACCAGCTTCTGAGGGAAGCTTTTCTATCTGGAAAAAAGTTTTGTTTCAAGCTGGGAACAAATTAGGCCCAAACGAATATTCCATCAGAATATTCTTGAGTTGATAGCATTCTGACATTAAAAAATTTGATCCAGTGATATGAAACAATAGGATTTTCATATGCACCCCTTGAGTAAATGGAGTAGCTGCCCAAATAGTAGATTGCTGTCAGTTTATCAATTTGGAGAAAAATCAAGCAAAGAGCTTATTTTGAACACATATTTGAATTTTATTTAACAAAAGCAAGACACCAAATTGAAGCCTACTGAACCAGAATAACCCTGACCACTCCATTTCAGTTGAAAACATCAGGCCTCATTGAAGTAATTTCCTTGCAAATTCATCCAACACACAAAGATGCAAGAGAGTTAATCACTCTCATCTTTGCTCTTTCCATTAAAGCAATTAGCAGGCATAGCACTTTAAGAGCAACACACATCATACAGGTGGGTCTCAACTTACAACTGCAATTGGGACCAGAATTTCTGTTGCTAAGCAATGCAGTTGTTAAGTGAGTCACACCTGATTTTATGTCCTTTTTTTGCCACAGTTAGTGAATCACGCCAGTTAAGTGAACTATTCAGTGATTAAGCAAAACCAGCTTCTCCCATTGGTTTTGCTTGTTGGAAGCTGGTTGGGTATGGTGATCATGTGAGCCAGGATTCTGTAATCATCATAAATAATGTATATTGCCAAGTGTGTGAATTTTAATTACACCACTTTGGGGATGCTGTGATAGTCAAAAGTGAAAGAATGAATTGTAATTCCCCCCCCCCCAAACTGTTGTTGAAAGATCACTAAATGAATGTTTGTAAGTCAAGGACAACCTGTATATCCAAAAAGAACAAGAGAAGTACAAACTACTTCTGATCTGAAACTACTACTACTAATCTGAAAATTACAAAATAAATTACAAATGGTCTCCTATAAATGAGTATTTAAAAACAAAGTATATGGTCGCTCAACTTGACTCCAGGCAAGTTACAAAAATAAAAATGCACGTCACAGAACCTATGACTCCTCCCACCCTGGTTACATCAACAAACACAATCATACCAACCACTTGATTTGCTTTGTATCCATCTATGGTCCCTAGGCCTTTAACAGAACAACATCTTCAACCCCTTCAGGACCTTCCTGAAAAATGTAATATTTTATATAGTTCTTGATACTATTTTTTCTACATTGAGAGGTTGGAACAGTTTCAGGTGAGGACAACATACTGTAGATGATCACCTTTAAGATTTCAGAACATGCAGAAGGAACTTGGGATGTGAAAAGAAAAGAAGGATATTATTTTTGGGAGAGGGTTTTCTCTTTTCTTTTCTTTTCAAAACAAGACACCTTGATAATGAAATCAGATTTAGAGACCAAAATTGGAACATATGCACCAATGGCAAAATTGATATGTGTATATCTCCATAATATGAGTTTAACCAAATTTAAGCAGAATGGACTCTGTTACATGCAGCACATTACACACCAAGGCAAACTTAGACATTTGGCATAAGGTTTCTAGAAGAAAAGTTCTGAGACCAATTAAAAATAACAGCTGAAAACAGTTAAACAGCAACTAGCAACAAACCTTAATGTTTAGTATAAAAGTATAAAAGTATAAATATATAAATTGTGGTTAGTAGTTGGGGACACAAATGGAAGGGAAAGAGACAATATGTCATTTAAAAGCTTTCCCACAATACTTTTTATTCACACTTCGTAGTAATTTATTTTTATTCATTTTCTTCTTTTAGTTTTGTATTTCATTATCTTAATAATTAAAAGCTAAAAAAACCCAACCCTAATGACATATGAAAACTGCCCTACAACCAACAGAGCAATAAACCTAAGAGGAATCATGCAGAAGGACTCAAGAGAGCAACATTAGATGAGAGGCTCAGTAACACAGGAAAACCACCATAAGATTTCAGATTAACATACAGCCTCAAGAACTGTTCTTTTAAAAGACCTCTAAAACCTCCACAAAGCATAAAAACACAAGCACATGCACAGAGTGTGCACGCACACCAAAGTTTAAATAAACCAAAGAAACACCATATAAGTATTCTTTCCATTTCCAAGTCCTGCAGCATTAACAACACTTCCATGTATAACCCAGAACTGCAAACATCTCTATATTACAGTGCAGTGGTGGGTTCTGGATCCCATTCTAACCGGTATGGTTGGAACGGGACCGGCGGCGTCCACATGGACGCGTGCAGCGTGCACACACATGTGTGTAGTGCGTGCATGCTTATTGCTATCCAGCGACACCTCTGCAAGCCTCCACGACGCTCCAGCTGCTCGGCGGACCATCGCACAGGCACTGTACGTGCCGTGCATGTGTGGAGAAGCGCAGAAGACTTTAAAGACAGGTAAGGAGCACCGGTGGGCCCTCTGGAGCACCGTACCGGAGCGGTACCCGGTGCTCCGGGCAGGCTCCAGTACGCCCGTACTGGGGCGTACCCCCTGCTGCAACCCACCACTGTTACAGTGGTACCTTGATTTTGACATGAACATTTTGTCCTGGTACTCATCATTTGTCATGATGCTCATCATTTGTCCCAGTACTCCTTAGTTTTTCTTTTTCTTCCTTTTCCACTAATTACATGCATTGGGGCTATTCTTTATACTATTTATGTTGTTTGTATTTGTTGTCATGAATTGCACCAGTGGACTAAAACCAATTGTGTTGTATTTATTCATCATTTGCGCAAGCTAGAACTTGTCAGTGTCACTGACTTGTGACTCACTGCATTATTCCCTATGGGAAAAGTGTATTTGGTATTCATCATTTTTGGTACTCATTGCACCTCCTGGAATCAATTAATTATGAGTACTGTGGTACCACTGTATCTGTCTGCAAAAGAAAGTGCATGACAATGCGTGTGCAACCCACAGTTTCACTCAAATGAATTCCTTACTATCCTTACTGCACAGTCTTTGTCAGTATCTATCTTGGGAGGTATTTCAGGCAAGAAGCACACCCAGAAATATTAACTGTAACTTTAGTGCAAGGGTGCATTAACCCAGAACTTTCAAGACTGAAGGTACATCTGTCTCTCTCACATTTACAGCCGGAAACACTAGGGAGGGTCCCTTCTGAGATGTTTCCCACACTCATCTTCCTTCTTGCAGGCTCAGCTGTCTCTTATCTGCCATGGTCTAAGTTGCAGCTCTTCTACCTGTTTCCCAAGATCATTCCCATGTACCATTACATCAAACCTGATTGTATTGCTTAACCGCTTCTTTTTCTTAACTCTTGATTTCTTACTCATTCCATCTAGTATCAACCAATATGATTAGAATAAGCTGGGTGTGTGTGTGTGTTCAACTCAACTTAACCATAAGATAGGAACTTAACCATAAGCTAGAAAAGAACAGCCCAATGTTGAGATTCAGAATACTTAAAACAGATCAGGATGTTTTAATCCAAGGCTGGAAGAAAAGTGTTTCTTTTTTCATCTAGGACCCTGGAAACAGCAGATTCTAGGTAGAACTTCTGCTTTATTAGATTAATTCTCGGTCTGGTGTATTTACAAAGTTAATCCATTCCTTCCATATGTAAATATTTCGTGCATTGTTTAATGTGGGCATACCAAGAAATATTTCATAACCCCTTTCCGCTAATTTTTCAGAGAAAAACTAGTTTACAAAACATCAGAAATAATTTTTTCTTAATTTCTCTCTCTCTCTGGACCTTTTCTTCTTCAGGCACATATATTTAATAAAAACAGAATGTAAGGATGAATCTAACACTGGCATTGCCTTTTTCTACCACAAGGAGAAGAAAAGTTGGCCTCAGGAAAAGGCTCATTGATTATGGATATTGCATATAGAAGCCACTAGGTGGCTTACTCTACAAATGTTGGAGTATTGTACTGGCAGTTTTCAAGCTACAGAATGAAACTGAGCATGCCCTATATAGAATGATGCCAGCAGTTGCTTTCATAGCTTTTATCCTTTAGGAAATCTTGTTTATGGGCATCATCAGGCCAATAAAGATCTTCATTCATCATGATATCTAAAATACATTAGCAGTTTGTTCCTCATCTGTCATCCCTTCAATAACATCTTTTGGACGCGTCCTATACATAGAGTCAAATATCATTTTAACATTGCTGATATTGTACCATAGTTAGTAATTTATAGCTCTTTAAAGATCTTCTTTAACATTTCAGAATTATTATGTCTTATGTACTTGTGTAAGTTCCAGTACTAACTGACATTAAAAACAGACTTTACCGCCATCCTTCTACTAGAATCTTTAGTTCCCTCTAGTGTCCACCTTCTAGAACCTAACATCATAAAGTCATTTATCTTTGTTAAGATTTATAGTAGCCAAGGTAGCCAAAATAAATCTGGTGCCCAATAGTTAATTCAAAAATCTTACAATAAAAGTCAATATTCAGAATTTATCTGGATCCTTATTCCATTTATTCTCTGATTAAAACCTCATTTAGCTTTTTGCTGTTTATTTAATTTGCTTTAAGTTCTTAAACTTATAATTAATGTTCCTTTTTTCATGTTTCCCTTTGTTCAACTCATCTGGTGATTTTTCCAACTTGACATTCCAAAGGTCTCTAAAATGTTCAAGATGGTTAATAAGCAATTCCCTAAAGTGATTAAAGTTCATAAACATAGTGTCCTTTAAAAGGTTCCACTGCAGTTACAAATAACTTGGCTAATCCCGTCATCTCTTGGTGCTTAAATCGGTAAAAGAACACTGTTCTGAAGTTTTGTTGTGAGAAACAGTGTCTGGAGCACATATGGGCAATCTCCTGCCTTCTTCTCCTTATAAGCTTTTACCTAGAGCAACATTCTGAATGGCAGTTGGATAGCAACAAAAAGCTGCACAGATCTCTAACTCTATGCGGGCATTTAGTGCTTATCAGGATTTTGGCTACTGAGATCTGATAGACCTAGCTGCCATCTGTTTTTTTGTTAGATCAATTTGTAGAAATTAGATTACTGATGATGAATTTCACATGAGCCATAGATATTATACTTGGAATTTTCTAGAGCAAGTCACTGGAAATCAAAGTACATAGTGTACGTCTTACAGCAGAGATTTCTCACCCTACAATATTTTATCAAATGTAATTAATAAATGGGTGTTTTCCTTCTAGTAGTCTTTATTTGCTTTTTATAACAGAGTGCCCAGTACTTCCAAATTCTTATCTAATTGCTTGCTGCTAAAGAGCACATTTTCACCATCCTTTAGTACATGTCCCAGTCAGTGATGGGTTCCTACCTGTTTGGACCGGTTCGGATGAACTGGTAGTGGTTTGGCGGCCTGGGTCACTAGAACCAGCAGTGATGCAGGCCTGGCATGCTCCCGAATTGGTTCTCTGGGTGGCGCCATAGGCACTGCCATCTTGTTTTTTGCTTCTGTGCATGCGCAGAACAACTTTTATTGCACTGCGCATGCACGCCTGGCAGTACTGCCTGCCAGAATCCACCCCTGGTCCCAGGACCACAACAGCGTTGTGACAGTCATTCAGTCCAGTCATCACCACCAAAGTGGTAACTAATATTCAAGTACAGCTTCCGTTTGAAGTGAAACTCAAGACATAATTTATTTGGGGTGTTTCCATAGCACCTCTTATTGCTGCCCCAATTAATAGGGAGACAGAGCATGTGTGTGTATGTGATATGCAAAACTCAAAGTTCCCTGACGTTTTCTCAAAATAATAAAATTCCCGTAAAAATGATAAAAGTATTTCTCACAAATAATCTTGCTTTTCTCTTTGTAGCAAAATTCTACATTACTGTTACATCTCTACTTTTCGAACCGTGCTGTAGGATGCTTAGAAATAATAATTGCATTTTTCCTTACGTCTCCAGTACACGAGAAACATGGTCTCCAGCATCACCAACTGTGCTGCACTCTCACAATGACACTTATCTTCTAATGGAATCTTGTGTGTTCGTACTTTCAGCAATAACATGATACCTGCCAGCTGTAGCACGTTATTGCTCATGCTCAGTGCTAGAAAATCCTGTTCAAAAACCTTGACTGTCTGCCAGAAGCCAGTATTGCTTCCATGTGATGCTTTAAAAACACAAGAAATGTGAGGGTTACAGAAAGGGATTGTTCCTGCCTGCAACACAGCCTTTCTTTGGCTGCCACAAATGTTGAGTGTAAAGCTACATGATCGTCCTATGATCTCCAATTATTTGCCTTTAGCAACTATTTCTGCATAAATGTTTAGTTATTATCTTTCCATTCAACGTTTTTTCTGTGTTCCCAGACTTTATGCCATATTCTTAGGAATGGGGGGAGGGAGAGTATCATTAATTTTATAATCCTATGGCAACAGAAGAGAATAGCGCAAAGAAAAGAAGGTTTACCTCATGTCTGCCCATTACAAGTATTTTATAAATTATTTAGAAGAGTGTTGGCTGGGGAATTCTGGGAACTGATGACGCCCACACCTCTTATTGTTGCCAAATTTGAAAAACACTGATTTAGACCAAGTTCAGTTGAGATTCAGGACTGGGCATAAAAGGGAACTGGCATTGTTCTGAAACAATGGAACTGGAACTGCTGGATAATCTTTGTTACAAAACTAGGAATAGTGTAACCTTACTGGTCCTACTTGAGTCCTACTGGTCTTTATTACTCAGCTCTGTTGACCTTCTGGATTGGGGTTTCCAACCTTGGCAACTTTAAGCTTGGTGGACTTCAACTTCAATTCTGGCAGTTGAAGTCCTCCAGGCTTAAAGTTGCTAAGGTTGGACACCCCTGTTCTGGACTGTCTACAAGCAGTGATCATTGGGAGGAAACTGTTTCACAGAAGTTCCACCAGACTCGTAGTTTGGTGGAAGTGAGGTGATTGAGGAAGAGAAGTCAACCTTGTAAATGGAGTGTCTCAGAAATTAGTTCTCTTGCTTGATTGTTAAATGTATACAGGGTGCTGTGTGTGTGTGTGTGTGTGTGTGTGTGTGTGTGTCCATCTACAGTGACCAATCATAAATGTGTACTCTAATGCCTAATTTAATATTTAATTAAATTTCTACCACTTTGTTTATAAAACAAAAATGCTTTGCTGCTCATATCTTCCTCATCCCACAGTTTCCTTATCTACAGGCTTCAAAAGGCTAACATTTTCACCTCTGAATGTTCTCTTGCCCAGAGTTCCACCATCTGAACCATTTTCTAGAATTCAGGATGGCATTTTACTTTTGATGGAACTTTTTGGTAGGTTCTTCTTCAGCTTCAATTGACTTAGGTTCTTCTCCCTGGTTGCGGATCTTCTGGCTTCTGGTTCTGCCAGCTGATGCTTCCTCTGCTCCACACCTTGTCCAAGGGCCTCTCCCTCCAGGGGCATCTTTTGCCCAAACTTGAAGAACCTCTTTTTTTCTTCACTTCATCACCCGTGGCTTCTGTTATCGCTCTTTCTTTTTATACCTGTCTGCAAGCTTGCAAATGATACTTAGGAGTTTTAAATGTTGGCCTCTTTCTTTCCAAGCACCCACATGCCTAAGCCGAGTAACTGTCAGTCAGAACAATGCAGGGGGAGGGGGTTTGACAGTCACAGGTAACATTTCTCAGATTCAGGTAAGTTTTCCCTTCCACAACACATGGTAGTATATTACAGTGGAAATGTTGGTACATGCTAACATACCAGGGGTGGGCTTCAAAAATTTTAGCAAGGAGTTCTCTGTCCCATTGCTGGATTGGTGTGGCCATGTGGGCGTGGCCTAGTTGGCCTCCTACACCATGGGGGGATTTCCCCTCCCTGGGCCCTGGAGGGTTTTTTTGAGCCTCCGGGAGGGCAAAAATGGCCTCATCAGGCTCCAAAGAACCTTCCTGAACTCCCGGTAGACCCATTTTTTAACCTCCCTGAGCCTCCGTGCGTGCCCTGCACTTACCTGCATCCAAAACGGGCCACATGGGGACTCCTGGGATGGGTGGGGTGGGCAAGGCCAGCCAGGATTGGGATTTGGAGATTCTCCAAACTGCACAGAATCTTAGTAGAGGTTCTCCTGAACCCCCGCAAACCCCCAGCAGCCCAGCCCTGTAATAAATCTGTACTCCTTTCTTCCATTGGTTGCATAGTATAAATCTGATATGAAGAGATGAATAAAGCTTCATCCCAGGAAAGTTTGCTTCAAAGCTGCAAGCTGATATGAACCCAGTTGTGTTAAAAATGGAAGTTCCCATCATATACCAGAAGGGATATTTACACCACATTAGATGTAGCTACTTGAGGCTCCTAAGCAGGTTAGCAACATACTTTAACATGGAGCACTTCAGATCATATATTGCACGCTACCAAAAAAACTCCATCAACCTTTTATTTGTAGAAATTTAAATATGAATAAAAAGAAAGAAAGGGTTTGCCTTATGAATTTGGTCCAGAGGCTTTAAAAAAAACCTGGCCAGGTATGAAGATCTGGAGCTGTGAGACTTGAGACTAAATTATAACCCTCAAATTGCACCCATAAACCACAGAATGGTTTTCTTCTAATACCAGGCTTCTCCACCACCGGAAACCAAAGCGACTATCAGTAAACCAGAATTATTTGAAAAAGGAACAGTTTGAAATGTAGTAATGAATTAGACAGCACTACTCATGCTGGCATGAGGCTGATGTCCAGCGGAGAAAGCCATTTGGAAGTCCCGATGGGTGAATGCAGTAGAGCAGGAGTCCTCAACCCTTCTGAGTCCAGTGACTGGCAGCAGCAGTGGCAATGGTGCCAACGGGGGGCGGGAGGAGATGAGATGATTTCATGTGCGCAACCTAGTTGCCACTCATGTGTAAATAAAGGTTTGTGTACTTGCCCGCCGCTTGTTGGCCCAGTTCCCAAGGGCAGTGGACAGGTACTGGTCCACAGCCTGTGGGTTGGGGAGCCCTGTAGTACAAGATGACATTGTCCACTTCAGTCTTCAAGCAATCACCACTAGCCACACACAATTGCTCTGGGGCATGCTGGCCCTGCAGATCAGCTCTTAATCCCCCTTTCTAGGGACAGGCGTTTAAGAATCTATACAACATAATTATTTTTACTTTCATTACTTTACTGAAAAAAAGATTTGGAAAGAATTGTTCATTTCACAAAGTTCTCTTACCGGCATTACTGCCGGTTTGCAACCTGTGTGCAACATGCATGCGTGTCTGTGTGTACTGTTCAATGTAAATTGTTCTGTACGCATGCACAGAACAATTTATTGTGCACATGGTCACTAAAATTCAAAATGGTGGCGCCCAAGCAACAGCGAGGGAACCGGTTTGGGGGCGTGTCAGGCCTGGGTTGCTGCTGGTTCTGCAACCCAGGCCTTTATTCCACTATCGGTTCGGCCGAACCAAGCCGAACCGGCAGCAACCCACCGCTGCCTCTCACCAGTTATCAGCTAAATATGGATAGTGAATGCCTCTGGATTGGTTTATAAAGCAATCAAAGCTGTAAGGCAAATTCACACCAGAGACTTCAAAAGTGAAGCACCAATAGTGATTAGTACCATCTGATTCAAAATTGAACTGAGATTAATCTACAGTACAGTTTGGAATCAGAAGATTGGAAAGAGCAATCTGGAGGAATGGAGCATCGAGGACACTCTTACCTGATGAGGCTAAACACGGGGAATGATTGTTTTATTTATGTCTGTGAGGAAGATTAAGCAATAATCACACCCTTCAGTTAGGCCTCAATCAGCAAACTGAAGTTATGAATAATTACAATAATTATAATTATAATAATTAGTGTAAGAATAAAAAATACAAATATTATTAAATCCTAGGAAGAGCCTTATGCCTTAATAAGAAAGAACAGTGGGATATCAAGGTAATACTTGTGCGCTGTGATTAGTCTCCGTGTGTACATGCAAAGTCTTTCAATTCCCTATAATAGAAAAAGAAATGACATGTTACATTTTTAAGCAATTTCCATGTTCAAATATCTGTTTTACTGATGGTCATTTTGGGTTCCTGTGGTGGAAATGGCCAATATGGGTATCATTTAGTCTTAATCTCACAGCTTCAGGAACTATACTGGCCAATGTTTTTAGACTCTAGAGCACAGCTGCCCAACCATGGCAACTTTAAGAACTGTGGACTTCAAGTCCCAGAATTCCGCAGCCAACATGGCTGGCTGGCTAAGGAATTCTGGGAATTGAAGTCCAAAGGTTGGACACCTCTGCCCTAAACCAAATTCTAGAGCCAGATTCTTTTGTTGCCTTTATATGTGTTTAAATTTCTACGAGCAAGAGTTTTATGAACTTTCTGGCAGGTTGCAATCTATGTTATGAAGTGCTATACGTTAAAGTATGTTATTATCTTGCCTAGGAATCTCAGATAGTCAAGTCCAGTGATGGTATAAATATTCTTTCTGGTATATGACAGGGAATTCTGTTTCTAACAGAATTGAAGCAAACTGGGGTAAAACTTTATCAATTTCTTTATTTTAGCTTTATATTCTGCCTTTCCCTCCTAAAGAACAGTTGAAAGCAGTGAATTAAAGAGCAGAGTACAGAACCACATTAAGCAGAAATGGAATATTTAATATAAGCCATTTTATGATGCTGCAGTAGAAATAAAAATGAGCGTACTTGAAATATAGGAAAAAGGAAAGACTCTGCAAAATTCACCATAAACGTATGTCTGATATCCACATTAAGTACAGGAGAATGTGGAGGAAAAGTGGTTATGTATACACACACACACACACACACACACACACACACACACACATATGCTGGTCTTGTTGTATTCGGGTCTTTTCCCATGTAAGATTGAGATTGTCTTGGCAACGTTTCAGCGAGGTCTCACTCGCCATCCTCAGGCTGGGTTTTGGGCTTAAAGTGTGATCGGAGCTGACGCCTTTCTATAAATCTTGGTGGGGAGTTGTGGAGTGCTGGCTTTGTTTCAGTAAGTGGAATGATTGGTTGTGTGGTTGTATCATGATTGGTAGATTGGTGCTGATTGGTGCTGGCTGTGTGTCTATTGTTGTTTTGTGTTGTAATGGCCTGGTTGGTGGGTGAGGCTCATTTATTGACTAGGGGTGGTTTCCAGATCTCTGGTAGGCGGGAGGTATTGTCACGTTTATTCATGTTTTGGGGGTGTTTCTCTATTTCGATAGCTTCCATAATTATTCTCTTGTTGAAGTGTTCTGTTTTTGAGATTAACCTGGAAAGTTTTTTTCTTTTTTTCTTACTGTTCTTGTGTTTGAAGTAAGAAGTAAGAAAAAAAGAAAAAAACTTCCTCCCTTTTCCAGCACCTTAAAGCTACAGGACATGAAATTAATTTTGAAGGAACCAGGTTACAGATTTATCCTTTCCTGGTGTAGTGTCCCAATTAGGGCATCCAAGTGTATCTATATACCAAAAAGCTTCATGGTCATAGCTGCTATCTTGACTTTTGTGGGGTAGTTCTGATGAATCTTTGTGGCCACCATCCTGACTTTGAGCCTCCGACAGATGTTCTTGGTCCCCAATCCCTTGATAGGTTCCATAATGGATCATGATATGCAGAATGAGACCAGCAGCAAAAGCAAAGATCAAAAATTGCCCATATCAAGGGAAAGTTTCACAAATCAGGACACTACAGGTCCAGACCAGAATTGATAGCCAGGTGGGTAGGTCACAAATGCTGATCACATGATACCAAGATACTGCAATCATTGTTAATACATGGGACTGAGGGGATGCTGCAGTTGATGTAAAATGTCATGTTTTATGTTTATGTTTGTTCAAAATGCAATGGCCCACATGGCTTTCTGAAGACTTCGGTGTATACATGTGTCACCTCTCTTGCAGAAGCTGCATTGGTTCCTGATTTGCTTCTAGTACAATTCAAGGTTCTGGTTGTTGTCTTTAAAGCCCTTCATGGCTTGGGACCAGGTTATCTGAGGGACTCTCTTTTGTCAGTCATCTGACCCACTAGAGTGGGGAGGCAAGAAATGTTGCAGGTCCCATCCCCTAAGGAGGTACATCTGGTGGGAACCAAGTTGAAGGGCCTTCTTTGCAGTGGTTCCCTCTCTTTGGAACATAATTCCTCCAGAAATTAGATGGCCCCCACTCAGAGTGGGATGGAGCCCATTAAATGGTTGATTTGAGTGTGGGATGTTACCGAGGGATGGTGGTGGTTATTATTTTATTATTATTATTTTATTTTATTTTACTTTTTCTATGTTGTGTTTTTATTATCTGTAAGCCGCCTAGAATTGCTGTGAACAAGTAGGCAGCTATACAAATTATCTAAAATAAAATATCTAAACAATCAAACAAATAAATAAACGCAAGGCCAGGTTGTAAGTCACTTTTTTCAGTGCTGTTGTAACTTCGAAGGGTTATTAAATGAAATGTTGTAAGTCAAGGACCATTTGTCCATAACTAGGAATAGGCCAGCCAAGGTATTGCCAAATGGGAAGAGCCCTTTTTTAGCAGACATTGTGCTGATTCTTGGATGGGTAGATAACATTACCCATAAATCTGTAGTGGGTTGGGCTCCTCTGAAGATGGCAGTCAGGGCCATGCCTGTTTGCCTGCCTGATGTTTTTCTCTCTTTCTTCCTCATTGGTTTAACTCTCTGTTAATGTTAAGAATCTCATTTTTCTTCCCTTAGGAATCCTTCTGTGTGAACAGTCTTAAGTCCTGAATGGTGACCTTGTGACACGATTGCAACATTAAATTGGGCTGAATATTTTGTTATTGGAAGTCTGATGATGTGGCTCTGGCTGAAACTTTCTGTTAAAGCTTTTAAATTAAAAACAAACAAAGGCTTCTCCCCAGAGGCCTTTTAGGAGCAGTAACTACAGAACGATTTGCTTTTCTGCTGCTGTTTAACGACACTTCTGAACCACAAATTCTCATAGCAAGCCACAATTTTGTATTCAAGATTATTCCTATGTGGTGTTCACAACAAAAGCACTGGGGAAGCACGCCTTGTTTCTTTGGTATCTTTACACGGCATACTAGAAACTTATCAATACGTTCTGGCAGTAAAAGCGAAGCTGGCTTAAATTGTTCATAGCCAGCAAAAATGCACATTGTGAAAACCCAGGTGTAGGGAAAGCATAAAAACACCAGAAAATAGCAGCCAAGCATGCTTTAGCCTGCAAAGTCAGGCAAATGACAATTTAAGGACTGTTTACCGTTGGATACTTGATACACTTCTCAACCACATGTTCTGCTTATTTGACAAACTTGCATTTGAGAGAATGAATATGACTATTAGTAGGAAGAACTATTTCCAAGAAGTCTCTCTTCAGAAAGGAATAAAATGTTTTATTCGTGTTCATGCTAAAAAGAAAAAGAGTGTCAAGAAGTGTCATAGAACATATATGAATTTTCTACATTTTAAATGTGAATTGAGCTTGAGCTCCTGAAGAGAAAAGGGGGATCAAATGCTTCCAGATGTTGGGTGAAGAACAAAAAAGAGAAAAAGGTGCTTGCTGAAAATTCCTGAGCTTTTTTATACTCTCTGTTCGACTCTACCTCTCTGTTTCCTGTTCCTGTGTAAGAAATGTATTCTGATTGGTTGTTATATTCCCAAAGGGTCTTGGATAACTTTGTAGGTTGTGTGTCTTTTGAGACTCAAGCTTGGTTGAGTTCCCAGATGCCATGGAGTGAGTTTCTGTAGAAGGCTAATCCTACCTCTGTTATGTAGAGTAGATGAGCTCAGGGCCCCTAATGGCCCATTGACAAAGGTGGGGACTATTAAGAGTGAGTCTGTTTCCTGCCTAAAAACATGTTTCTCCATTTATTATCCAGGGAAATATAATATTCTGCCTTTTCAATATTTCCCAAGATATTTCATTTTTCTAGGAGAGGAGTGGATGGGTGCTAATTTCCTACATTAGAAAACACATTTTGCAGCTTAAAGGATCCTATAAGAAGAAATAGGCTCTTAAGGTGCATGTTTGAATTCAAGCCGCCTCCAGGAGCCATGCTTTGCCTTCCATTGGACTCCAGCTCGAAATAAACCACCTTCAGTGGCTGCCTGGTCAGTTTATTTGTGAACTTCTTGTTTATTGCCTGCTTTCAATTCCCAGGGTTCTCGCTTGAAACTACTACTCTTAGGACTTGAAGGGTTATTAAATTGAAGTTGTTAAAAGCCACTCTGAAACTTAAAAAGGGGGGAGAAACTCTCTTTTAGAAGTGAACAATGTTACTTTAAGGAAAGGGTCATGTGGAGGTCAGCTTTACCAGTTTTTGCTAGCATTTGGGAGGACACAGAAGACATTAATAGTATCAGTTTTACAAAGTTTCTCAGCTCTCTGTTCAGTCTGAAAGCTCCATTCATACTTAAAGTGTTTCTCCCTTTCCTTGTGCCTGATGCATAGGGGGGAAAAGGTAGAAAGTATTTTGTTTCACTAAAGTTGTCATTATTACCCTGAGTGTCGTCATGCTACTTTTAATAACTGCTTTGGCAGGGGAGACTTTTGATTGGATGCATTTTATTTCCATTTCATATTCACGAACATATTTTCACATGAAGGCACCCTGCAGCGCACAGCCTGATGCTTTTCTCCCTAAAGATGTCAAGATATGTTTTTAATTGCTGACAGCAGTTTTTCCAGCATAGATACTTAATCTGAAGAACGATAAATAGAAGAGGGTGTAGCACAGGAAACGAGAAAACAAAACCTTCAGGGCTGTATTTAGTAAAGGGGTCAAGAGGAGGTTTGTTAGATAGCAATTTTAGAAATAAACCTAGGGTGAAGAGTTCTCCCAATTTTCATTTGTAAATGTTAAAATACGTTGCAGTCTGTTGAACCTTCTATTATATATTAATATAAAAGGAGAATCCCATTTCTTTCAGGATAGTTGTACATTAAGCCACATGCAGAATTGTACCAAATAATGTCAAACTTATTTTGGGGCAAAACATTTAAAAATATCTATATCTATATCCAGTGGTGGGATTCAATTTTTTTTACTACAGGTTCTGTAGGCGTGGCTTAGTGGGCATGGCATGGCTTTGTGGGTGTGGCTTTGTGGGCGTGGCAGGGGAAGGATACTGCAAAATCCCCATTCCCTCCCCACTCCTAGGGGAAGGTTACTGAAAAATCCCCATTCCCACCCCACCCCACCCCACTAACCTGCTTTCCAGCTCTGTTCTCCTGTTCAGGGCAACAAAAGAAGATCAGCTGGGAGGCTGGGAGGCAGACAGGGCAGGGCCAGCCTATTTGCCAGTTCTCCAAACTACTCAAAATTTTTGCTACCAGTTCTCCAGAACCTGTCAGAAGTGGCTAAATAACACCTCTGTCTATGTCTGTCTGTCTGTCTGTCTGTCTGTCTGTCTGCATCCATCCATCCATCCATCCATCTCTATATCATGTCCATTTATCCATTATTTCATTGTTATGAAAAAAATAACCCACAAGGTGATGAATAAGAATAAAATCATGATAAAATATTTCTGTCCTAAAGCACTGACCAAAGTGACATTCTATGAGTGACATAGGTAATCTCTAAATTTGATCAATAGACTTGTAAAGTAAAGTATATCAAAACTATATCACTGCTGCATTGTTGGACCTGCAGGGGAAATGGTTGAGAAAAAGGATGGAGTGACAAACTGCCATCCTGACACTACTATAAATGGCTGTTCTCTTGTTGTCTGATATATATGGCAGAAAAGTTCATTCAGTAGGTAGAAGCATAATTTGAAAATAGATCCAGCTGAAAGGAGTAGATTTTTCTAATTGACTAATGCACTCTAATAATGGAACATTATATACCTCCTTTGAAAAAGCTTCATGGAATTCAAAGGGCTAGATATCTTAGCCTTGTTACAAATCGATGATTCATATCCAAAAAAACCACACAGAATTTAGGTTTGGAAGGGACCTAGTCCAATTGTCAGCCTTCTGCAAGAATTCATTATTAAATGAATTTATTTGGGCAAGCATTCAACCAATCAGGAATGTTTTCCTCTCTGATCTGAATTTGTTAAAAAGGAAAGAGGCTTTGGAGAGGGGGTAGAATTAGAGACAGATTCTTAATTCTCTATTGGCGTCTCAGGCAAGACCATTGTTTTCTAAGCAAATCACTGAATAAAATATTTGAAAGAAAAGTGCCAAAGACATGTGTCCAGGTTACATGCACCATGTGTTGGATTTTGCTTTGCTGTTGGTACCACCCGCTCTGTTTCTTGCTGATTAACGCCCTGCCATTTTTCCTCCCTTTGACTAAGCTTCTGACAAAACCCCTTCAGGTTGTCAGAGCATCTGCTGCGACTCTCCTCTAGGGAGGGATTGGAATTAAATTATGATAAACCAACTAATCAGAATACATTATGGAATTTGAGCAAAACACATCTTGCTACATCATCACTAAGCTTTAAGATCATAATATTATGGCACAATAATTATGTAAACTAGTTTTTATTTTGGAGGGAAAGGACATGAAGATTACAAAGCAGGCGTTCCAGACTACCCATATGGAGCTGCCAAGAAAGGCTGGGCCAGATGGATTCTTCTGTTCATTGCCCCTGGATTGATCTGGCTGCCTTTCTTTTCCTGTATATACAGGAAGACAGAGGAAACACAGGGGAAAAAAGCTGCCCAGAAAAAAGAGAGAGAGAGAGAGAGAGGGGAAGAGAGAGAGAGGGGGAGAGGGATAATCTATTCAGTACAAGAGTGTTTCTTAATCTCAGCAACTTTTCAATATGTGGACTTCAACTCCCAGAATTTCCCATGGCTGGCTGGGGAATTCTGTGATTTGAAGTCCACACATTGTAAAGTTTCTGAGGTAGGGAAACACTGTAGAGAAAACCGGAGGACATCTCCTCAGGTGGTTGGTTGTTCTGATTCTTTTGTCAGAAGAAATTCAGGTTGCACAATTGACACATTTCCTTGCCACAGATCAGTAAAATGGAGGTGGAAGCGGAAAGACCAGCTGCCCTTCAAATGCTGGCTTTTTAGGATCCATGAGTATGTTCTCCTTTATCTGTTCCTGTATTTCAAGTAAGCTTTGCTCAATTTTGTTCAAAAAGGCCTTTTCCCTCTCTCCCTATCCTCTTTCTAATTTTTAAAATCTTATTTTTTGTAGTGGAATACAAACAGCATCCTCTCTCGGCCATCTTTAATTCTTCTTCATTCTGGATATATTTATTTATTGAAAGTTATATTTATTTATAGAGTTACACTGGTGATTTCAGAAAATCAAGGTGACTGTCTCCAAGGATAATAAAACTCACAGTGATAGGACTACCCTTCCCTCATTAAAACACCACAATGCTCATTAAAACAGCACCCATTCTTGCAAAAACTTAATCCAATAAAAAAAAGATGTTTACATCATCATAACGCCTGATTATGAGAATCCCAGCTTCTCATTTTTAGCCTCAGAATAGACAATGGACCAGAGGTGGGTTGCTGCCAGTTCGGTCCAGTTGGGCCGAACCGGTAGTAATGGCAGCAGGAGGGTCTGCCCACCTGCCTGGACGCTTCTGCACATGCACAGAAATGTGGTGCCCGTGGGGAAGCAGGCAGGGGAGTGTGCTCAAACCGGTAGTAACAAAATTGGCAACCCACCATTGCAATGGACCCAAATCCCCATAAGTATCAAGTTTGAACAATACAAGTTTGAACCTTCAGTGACTACAAAGCTGAAGCTGTATTTTATGAGATCATATGCAAAACTCCTGCTATCAAATTTTGGACAATAATTTAGAGTTAAACTTGTAATTTGATAAAGCGAGAAAAAGAAAAGAAGGAACAGTGTATAAGAAAGTATGATGAGAAAATATTGTGTTCTGGAGCAATCACTTTTTGCTTTGACCTCATTCAGTTTTCCCTTTATCCTGCCTCATTCCACACACTTCATGATGTCATCAACTCAGCAAAAACCACATTGGTTCTGTTGCTGAATTATGCGGTTAAAAAAAAAGAGGAATATGAACAAAGAACAAGCCAAAACCGCCTAATGTTAAGTTTTTCAAGAGATTGAGAAAACATTTTTCTTTGATACCACCATGAAAAGACCCTTAAAAGCTGCTCTTTTCCAGAATACAGGCGTTTCATTTTTCCTTCATTCACAGTTAAATGGTTAAGCCAGGGCCTCAGATTTGGTATTATCTTTTCTGGTATGTAATACACAACTGCAACTAAATTTTGGATGAATGCCCAGATTTAGGTGACTAAAGCCTCTGCTAAAAGCTATGGAAGCTGTATGCTACCACCTAGGTTTTCACTAGGCAACTGCAGATTGATTAACTAGTGACAGTTTTGGACTTTGATCACAAGCATTTGAAGAGAAACATTGCAGTAGACTTCTCTCCATCTTTTCACCCACAATTGGAAAAATGTTTATATAGTGATTCCCCTGTGCTTGCTAATGGTATTGAAACATTCCCTCTTTTACTGCGTGAGAGAGGAGTTGCTGGATGGAAAAATGTTCATGTGTTATCTATTATTTTTCTTGCTGGATTTAAGGAACATAATTTCCATTCCTGATCTCTGTTTGCTACAGTTCAGTTTGTTTTGTGTGTCTGCAGAAAGGAGAAGAAAGTTTTTAATGGAGTTGTTGCATATGTATTCAAAATACAATATTGGGCAAGGAACAACTCTCTTGATCCCCCCCATTGTGGATTTATAGGCAGAAAAGGATAGTTATATTATAATTTTGTTATATTATATGTATATGTGCTTGTATGTAGAGCAACAGATTGCTATAAAGGAATGCTGTTTTAGTTTCTCTTCTCAAAGATTTTGTTCTAATGAACAAATTCACGCATCATTTATGAGAATGGGCAGGCAAGCAGAAGATAAAATCTTGATCTCCTGCTGGATCTCTGAATGCTATCAAAATTGAAAAAGATTTCAGACTGATCTGTGCTGCACCCATACCTAAAATGAATTCCTGGACTGTGTTTTGACTTTTGCTTTAGATTGTTGTAAGCTTGTAATTACAGAAGGAGAGGGAAATAGATTTGGAAAGCCTGAGCACAAGTAGTGATACACGAGTCTCTCTTTTTATGTGTCTACAATTGGCAAAAGGTGATTTAAACTCTTGCAAACTATTTTTTGGGCAAAGATGAACATTGGCATTACCGTGTCCATGTGGAAGGCCTTGTCAGCATTATGACATGTTATTTCTTCAATGTAAATTTTAGTGTGGTTGCCTGGTGATTTTTTCATTTTAGAAAAGGCATCAAATCCTGGCACTAAAATAACAAAACAGAAATACTTTCCATCCAGTTATAGGAAAAGCTGTGGGAGGCTATGCAATAAGCTACAGCTAGTCATGCAGGATCACTATAGAATGTTTAAGGCCTTTAGAGCCTTAATGTAGGTTTCATTACACTAGAAACTTTCCTGGTTTATATATGTACATTGTGGTAGTGGGCTATTTTTAAATAATTAAGCTTTGATTTATTGTAGTATTTATATGAATAATTTACACTCAATACAGAATTATCATAATGGGTAATTGTATAAAGGAACACTGTAGTATGAGAATCTAAAACATGTTAATAATAGCATACTTAAGTTTTGATATATTTTTATATGACTCAACACATCATGTAAAATAAAAGAAAGGGATGGTTTATCACATCTGAATTACATAAAAATATGGACAACTGCTAGATGAGAAAAAAGATATAGTAAAGTTTAACTGCTTTTATCTAGTGGTTGTTTATGTCCAATGTTGTTAAAGTTGCCTAATGAACATATCCTTAGAAAAAAATATTAATTATGTATTAAGTGAACTATACAGTGATAAGAAAACATTTTATACATCACCTTAAATACAATCAGTAAAATAGTAAAAATGGAATTACCATTTAGTAGTATTGATGGTACTAAGAAGCAGTGAGATAACTTTTTTGAATTTATGTACTCTCAAGTCAAGAACAAAAATGAATTTGCAGGCTTTAACTTCCTATTTTGAAGAAAGATTAAAACTTTTACGGTAGCGAGCAGAAGTAAAAAAACAACAACAGATTAGCCCCTTTATGTTCATCCATACCAAAGGTATACTCATTCAATAACCAATATAGCCAGTTTACTGTAATGTTGCAATAGAGTATCATGGTATTATTTCAAAACTACTTTTTGAAAAGTTGAACTTAGTTGGATTCAGTCCTATCTTTGCCAATGATGTAGCATAGCCGATGGATTTTCATCTGGTCTTTGTCTAGGTCAGGCCATCAATTCTTCCCTATCTACAAAAGCTGGTTAATTGGTAGCATAGGTAGTATACTTGCCTCCAAGTCAACAGACTGATTTAGAAAAAGGAGAAGACCAATATTCTGTCATATTCATTCTGCCATTCAGCTGATAGGGATTGCTAATAGGGAACCAGTCCTTCTCTTCAGCCCAGCCAGGCCCAGCATCTATATTTGCTTAGGGGTGAGGTTGCATGTTATTCACCACAGGACATTAACCTTTTTGTCAAGAAGCAAATAGATCTCATATTTACTAGTTCCCAATATAGAATTCATGGTTGGTTGCCTACATTGTCTATTCTTTTCTATTCAGTATATGCAATAACATTTATTCTCAGATTAGATTAGCCCCAATTTGCTGGCTTTTCATAGAGCCCTACTACCAGTTGCGAAATTCATTTTTTTTTACTACCGGTTCTGTGGGCGTAGCTTGGTGGGTGTGGCAGGGGACGGATACTGCAAAATCCCCATTCCCTCCCCACTCCTGGGGGAAGGGTATTGCAAAATCTCCATTTCCACCTCACTGTGGGGCCAGCCAGAGGTGGTATTTGCTGGTTCTCTGAACTACTCAAAATTTCCGCTACCAGTTCTTCAGAACCTGTCAGAACCTGCTGAATTTCACCTCTGCCTGGTTTTTTGGGCTTGGGCCTGTGGGTCCTGTCTATTGGTTTTGTTGGTTGTCAATTTGTGATGGTCAGAAAACAGTGTGTTTTTCAATCCATCAGAATAGAGCTGGAAGGGACCTTGGAGGTCTTCTAGCCCAACACCCTGTTCAAGCAGAAGACCCTATACCATTTCAGACAGGTGGCTGTCCAGTCTTTTCTTAAAAACCTCCCATGATGAAGCACCTACAACTTTTGAAGGCAAGCCATTCCACTGGTTAATTGTTCTCACTGTTGGGAAGTTTCTCTTTAATTCCAGGTTGCTTCTCTCCTTGATTAGTTTCCATCCATTGTTTCTTGTCCTGCCCTCTGGTGCTTTGGAAAATAAGTTGTCCCCCTCTTCTTTGTTGCAGCCGCTCAAATACTGGAATATTGCTATCATGTTCCCCCCTCCCCACTAGTCCTTCTTTTCTCTAAACTAATCAAACACAATTCCTGCAACTGTTCTTTGTATGTTTTAGTCTGCAGGCCTTTAATCATCCTAGCTGCTCTTTTTATTTTTATATTATATATTTCATTAAAGTCTTATCTTTTTCATTGTAAGTTGTCTAGCATTACATATGCAAAATGGGCAGCTATATAAATGGAATAAGTAAACAAACAAACGAACAAGGAATTATCCCACTGGTGTTTGGTTTGGTTCTTATTATAATGCATCATTACTGAATAATGATTGCTGAGAATCGTAAATGCTAGCATAAATACTAAAACAGTTCCTATGTCGCCTATAGTTTACATTTCTATTAATTTGAAATTGACTGTTTTTTTAGAAGTCAGCAGAGGTGGGTGGGGGCTATAGGTATTTTCCACATTCAGAAAACAGCATGATATGACAACACCGTATGAAATAATATTTTTTTTAAAAAGAATCAGGAAACATAACAGTTCTATAAAATGCAGATCGCTGTTTTTAGAAACCTTGTAACACATGTAAAGATTATAAGTATATTTTATTAGCATAACAATACCAGACAGTCAATATATCTGTGGCTACCTGGATGCAGCTTTTTATGCTTTTTTTTAAAAAAACAATACATTCAATTTCTTTCTGAGGGGAAAAAGGCAGTTATGCTTGCTGAGAATTATCAATGCTAGCATAAATACTAGAACAGTTCCTATGTCACTTATAGTTTAAATTTCTACTAATTTGAAATTGGCCATATGCTAAATTTGCTGACTTTTTTCTTAATTTTATTTCAACAAGTAAAAAGCAAAGGGCATTATTAAATATGCAGGGAATTATATTAACTGCATTCAAATGATTTATTTAAGTTACATCATATTTAGTTTTTTACTCTGGGCCCATCTATTTTGGGGATATTTTCCCCTCCAGACATCAAAGGCCAACTATACCCTCAGCTTGGGGGAGGGGGAAACAATGTATGGCCTGAGGAAGCCATAATTTTATGACTGTTGTAGTTGTTTTTGCTGGAATACATTAAAGCAAGCTTGATTATCGTAGAAAAGGAATACATTTCTCCCTACCCACCCCTACCCTGGATAGCTAGGCCCAGTAATATTGTTTCATAATCTGTGACACGCTCTAGAATCATTCAGTGGTGCACTCGAACAAATCACTCTGAATTTGGAAGCAAATTAGAGCTATCCCTGGAAAAAAAAACAGGGTTTTTTTTAAAATAAAAATCTATTCAGTAAATTCTGCAAATGTGTCCTACAATCCACAAATCCTGCAATTTAAATACATTATGAAATTGGTGCAAGTTTAAACAGAACGTTTGCTTACCATTCACCATTTACTATTCATACTTTCCAGAGTACATATGCAAAGAATGTTTAATTTTAAGCTTAGCTCCTTGTATCTGGGACAGGGCCTTGCAGATAGGAAAAAGTTGGATTAAAAATGTTTTTATAAGTGAAAAAAATCCCCATTTGTTTTTGAATATTTCTGTCAAGGCCAGATGCATTAGTATCTGGAAAGATGTGCTCTCAGTTTCTTGAACAAATTGCTAAAGGGACTGCTACATTAATATCTTTCAGCTTTAGATCGTCTAAAATTTGGCCGCTCCAACCATTCTGGGTCTTATTATAGGCTGAGTGTAATAACGTCAACATATTAAAATTCTTAAAAGTGGCTTGGAAGCTATTTAGTTATTTAGATTTTTAATTTCTATTGTTTAATAACTTTCAGTTGTCCCCCATATTAGTTAAGTTATGAAATGGTAACTCCCCTCCCTTCCAATTCCTAAACACAATTCTAAAAGGGTCAGCCAGCATTTTTCCATAAGACAGGGGAATTGAGAAAGTTTTATTATAATTCCTCAACTACTCTCTTTGTATGGGTGGGTGCAGAGGCTCGCATTGCCCAGGCTTTTTTTACACTGGGGTACAAACTACATTTGCTTTGCAAAGAGACAGTAGAGCGAAGCGTAGGTCTTGCTGATTTCATTTGAACTTGCTTCCAGATAGAAATGAGATTAAAAAAAAGTCCTAGCAACTCCCATCAGAACTAGACTGTGTTGTTTCTCTCTGTCATATGTATGTGGGTATGTGCATAACTTTGTATTTATTTTATCATGTCTATATAGTATATTGGGGGTGGTGACGCTTTGAGAGCTATATGAAACGACATTTCATTTTAATGTATGCCATTTAGTGTACATTCAAAGTGACAATAAACTTTTCTTCTTCTTCTTCTTCTTCTTCTTCTTCTTCTTCTTCTTCTTCTTCTTCTTCTTCTTCTTCTTCTTCTTCTTCTTCTTCTTCTTCTTCTTCTTCTTCTTCTCCTCCTCCTCCTCCTCCTCCTCCTCCTCCCGCTCCTCCCCCATTCTGTTAAGACAGAATGCTTTGTCTTAACCAAGTTTCCTGTCGGGCCGTTGTGTGCACTTGCATTTCCCTGGCAGCAGGGGGCGTGGGTCCCTTAGCCTAAAGCTAACCACAGAAAGACTGCAAGAGATCACTTTAGCCTTGACCTTCGCGATTCCCCGAGATCTACCTCTTCCTACTCTGCCTACCCACGATCTGCTGTCCCTTGCTGCGATGCCCGCCTCCCCCCCTCCCGTCTGCATAGCAAATCCAGCTGGGAAAAGCAGCCAAGGGGGCGCTGGGGGGAAAAGAAACGCGCGAAAACCCAAGAAGAAGAAACGAGGGAAGGGAAACATAAAAATCGGGCCACCTCTTTTGACACCTCAGTCTTTTGCAACTTGCCGGAGCTTGTGGTGCTGGGATCCAGGTTTGCAGCGAGTGGCCATGGTTCCTGAAGCAGAACAGAGGGGCATTTCTTGGACTGCTGGCGCAGCCCCTTCTCAAACCCAACGGCAATTTTTGATTGCCCCTTTTTGGCCCCCGCTCTCGATTCATTGACGAGCTTTGCTACAGAGAGATTGTGTAATACGCAAACTTCGAGGTTCTTCAAAGCCAATTCGGATGGCCGTGGAAGCCCTGGACAGGGACGATGTCTTTTTTTTAAAATAATAATAATTTTATTGTACATTTTCTTTTATCCTACATTTTTTTTAGCCCGATCCTATATTTCTCAATTCAGAAACTGGACAGAGAGAGCAGATCTTGGTGAACTCAAACGCCTCTAAACTTTCTCTGGGAAACTCTGCCGTGGCGATTTGTTAGAGAGGAAATCCTTCGCTGAGAAAAAAAAAAAGAAGGCTTTTTCTGAATTGATAAAAGCCTGCGGAAAGCCTTCCCGGTTGGCTCCCTTAGCTGTAAACATTGAAAGAACAGCTGAAGGTATTAACCAACAGCTGTAAGGCATGGGGTGGGGTGGGGGTAAAGGGTGAAAACAGCAGCCACAAAATAGAAGGTTACAGTTGGTGGTTAAATAAACTCAAACAGTGGTTAGTGCCAAAGCTGGGTGAATAGTTTCCTTGCAGTTGTGTGGGTGAAATTTGGGACAAACTGATGGACTCAGCGCTGGAGGTTGGTGATAGTCTTGTGAGGAAATGTGTAGAATTCATCCACTAGGAAACATGCTTCTTCTATATTTATTCCTCTTCTGTGGCTCTTTTCCACCTGCAGTTTCAGTTGGCTTCGGGATGCCTTGGTGGTCAATGAATTCCTCCCCTAATTATACGGATAGCCCTCAATTTGTAACAGTTCACTTAGTGACCGTTCAAAGTTACATCGGCACTGAAAAAAGCAACTTATGACAATTTTTCACACTTAGGACCATTGCATGATCCCCATGGCCACGTGATTTACATTCAGATGCTTGACAAGTGACTCACATTTATGACGGTTGCAGTGTCCTGGGGTCATGTGATTCCCCTTTTGAAACCTTCTGACAAGCAAAGTCAATGGAGAAGCCAGATTCACTTAACAACCGTGTTACTTATTTAACAACTGCAGTGATTCACTTAACAAATGTGGCAAGAAAAGTCTTAAAATGGGTCAAAACTCATTTAACAAATTTCTCGCTTAGCAACATAAATTGTGGGCTCAATTGTGGTCATACATTGAAGACTACCTGTAATACACTGTCTTTATATACTTCCTAGCCCTGGATTTAAGCAATATTTACTCTGTATTCCAAAGTACAGGTTAAAGAACAGGTAGTCCTCAACTTATGCCTGGCAATTATGGTCATAAGTCATGTGACTGGACCAACTTTTATGACTTTTTTTCATGTTGGTCATTAATCAAATGTAGCAGTTATAAAGCAAAGCCCATAGTTGTTAAATGAACCCCTTGTTTGCTATGTTTCTTTGCTGGAAACTGAAAGTAAATGCCAGTTTCCAGCAAAACCCTTGAAAAATCACAGTTGCATGACCATGGGGGCACTGTGGGGTGCTGCAATGGTTATAAAATAAACAGGCCAGCTGCTGAGCACCCAAATCTGGTCACATGGGGGGGAGGCACTTGTCAGAACTTCAAAACCACATCTCAAATAGCTGTTTGGGAGTCACTTGAGTGACCAGTTGTAAGTTGAGGGACTCTACTTTTTGCTTGCTTAAATAGACCGTGTCTCCTTACAAGATCATCTGTAAAAAAAAAGATGCAATTTTATAGTCTCCTTTAATGATAATCTGGCTTGATGTCCTGCTTTGAGGACTTGCTCTGGAATGTGCGTGTAAACTGCCACAGTTCGATCCTGACTGGCTCAAGGTTGACTCAGCCTTTGATCCTTCCAAAGTCGGGTAAAATGAGGACTCAGATTGTTGGGGGCCATATGCTGACTCTGGAAACTGCTTAGATAGGGCTGCAAAGCACTATGGGGCAGTATATAAGTCTAAGTGCTGTTGCTATTACTATCCTTTCCCTGCTAAGCAGAGTTAAATCAAGCAGTAATTGAGTGGGAGATCCTCATGAAATTCTAGGGCTGCAGAGAAGATTGAGAGCATCTTGGCTACATCTAGGAAGAAGGCAGCGGTACCCAACCATGACGTCACAAGGAGTCACCCTCAAAGAAAACTTTATATACAGCATAAGTCTTGTTTTTTCTCCATACTTACATCTCCTTCTGTTTCCCCTGTCATCCACTCACCCACCACATAAAAGCATATACTACTGAAACATATCTCGGAAAAAGGATGGTTTTATAGAGTAAAGAAACATGGTACGGAGGAACCCAGACAGGAAGTAAAAAAAAATCCCAAAGTCATGTCACAGCCATTTACAACTTTCCCATCTGGTTTCCAACAGAAAGAGAAGTCGAATTCACTTAACAACTGCAGTGATTCACTGAACTGCTCCAAAAAATGTTTGCAAAATCGGGTGTGACTTGTTTAGCAACAGAAATTCTGGTCCCAATTGTGGCCATAAGTCAAAGACTACCCATATTCAACACCTTGAATACAGGTACTCAATTTCAGTAGAGTCACTTATTTTTGGCCCTACTGTGACAGATGTTGTATATCTTAAAACTGGTGTCATACAATCATATTGTTGAAAGGGACCATGCAACCCCCTGTCCATCTGATACTACCTCCATTCAGTGTAAGATCTTTGGCAAATAATCATCCAGACTCTGTTTGAAAAGTCCTAGTGAAATAGAACTCACATATCATGTGACAACTAGTTGACATCTAATACAACCAGGATGTTCCTTCTGCACCTCCATCTTTGTAGTTGTGGTTTTGGTCCTGGGGAATAGAATGTAAATGGTCATTTGGCACTCTATCAAAACCTCGGTGAATTCCAGATATACTATGTCTATAGCATTCCCCCGATATCCTATTAAAGAAAGAGAGAGCATTAGTTTGGCACAGTTTGTCTGAAGCTAGTCAATGTTGACTCCTGTTAATAACAACATGCTTATTCAAGTGTTTACAAACATGCTGCGTGGTCATCTTTTCAAAGACATTGCCCAGTACAATAATAACAGATCTGTATTTTCTGGGTCTTTCTTCTTCCCCTTTTTGAAGATAGGGATAAGGTTCACCAACAGTATTCACCAATTGTCCAGGAGTCAAACTTTATTAAGAATATTTCTGAAATTATTAATTCCTTCAGAAACTAGGATGTAATCCATCAAGCACCAGAGACTGAATTCATTTAAATTAGCTAAATTTCCTCCCATTGTCTGCCCTAAACTCCAGGTCTTCTTACTCTCATTAGCCCAGCCATTGTGATCCAGAACTTAATTTCCCTTCTGAGAAACCACAGATGCACAATATAAGTTCTGTTTTCTAGTTGTTACCAATTGCAGGTCATTCTCAACTTACAGCCACAACTGAGCCCAGAATTTCTGTTGCTAAGTGAGACATTAGGTGAATTTTACCAAGTTTTATTACCTTTCTTGCCACAGTTTTTAAGTGAATCATTGTAGTTGTTAAGTTAGTAATATAGTTGTAAAGTGAATCTGGCACCCCCATTGCTTGTCAGAAGGCCACAAAAGGTGATCACATGACCCTGGGACACTGCAACGGTCCTAAATATAAATGCCAAGAATCTGAATTTTGTTCACATGATCATGGGGATGCCTCAATGATCATAAATGTGAAAAATGATAATAATTCACTTTTTCAGTGCCATTGTAACTTCAAACAATCACTAAACGAACTCTTGTAAGTCAAAGACTACCTGTAAGGTTTTACCACATTTTCCTTGGTATAGACTTATACTCTATTTGGCTTTCCTTTTATTCTGAACATACCTTCAAAACACTTTCCCTCCTTATTTTCTCTTACAAGCCTAGGCTCTTTCTGAATGTTAGCTTTTAGAGAAAGTTCTTTTGTTTCTGTAGATTTAGTGCCCTGAGTGATCTTGCTGAGAGTATATACTTTTGGCATACACTTCTGACATTCTTTGTTCATCCCCTCACCTCAGAAATACCTTCACCACCAATACAGTAGGACTTGAGGATGAAGTCTTTATCATGATAGGTGATCCTTAATGTATCTACCCTGGCTTCAATATTTCTTCGTTTTCTCTTCTTCTGAGAATTGTGATGAGAAATCTTCTGAGAATTTTGCTTTCAATATTCAATTTTGTAGGATTTCCCAACCTTTCTTGATAGTTTTTTTTCTCCTTTGGGATTCGAAGCCATTATTTTAAACCTACCTTCCTTAAGAGTTTGTCAAAATGGTTCCACCACAAATGCGCGAATGACAAAAGCGCACCTGACTAAACCGCGGTGACAAAACCGTGCCGACAAAACCGCACCGACGAATGAGCGCTGAAGCACGCCGACAACAGCGCGCCGACAGAAGCGCGCTGTAACCTAACCCTAACCCTAACCCTAACCCTAACCCTAACCCTAAACCTTACCTTAACTTAAATCGCGCTTCTGTCGACGCGCTGTTGTCGGCGCGCTGTTATCGGCGCGCTTTTGACATCGCGGTTTTAGCGCCACGGTTTTGTCGGTGCGCTTTTGACGTTCGCGCTTTTGTCGGGTCACGTGTCAAAATTAGATCTTCTGAAATCAGGTGAACAGATTGAGGCTGTTCTCAATTCTTCCACTTCTGGATATCATGACTACTTTACAAATTCATACAGTAGCATTATTTTTGTATTTCTTTCCTTTCAACAGGATTTCCATGCTCTTATTCTTAAGATTTTTGTGCAAGAATATTTTTCTCACATCATACAATACACCATACCCCACCCAGGATCTGTTCTTTTAAATAAACTATAGCTTTCCAGAGTTGTGGACAATCATGAGTGATATCTCACACTTGTGATGCCTATTATGCTTGGCTTTCTCAATTAGGTTAGAATCTCTAGTTCCCCTAGTTTAGTGCTGGCTTGAATATTACATTAATACAAACATAATTATTTATTTATTTATTTATTTATTTATTTATTTATTTATTAGACTTATATACCGCTTCATAGGGCTTTTAGCCCTCTGTAAGCGGTTTACAGATTTTTTAGCAAATTGAGTCAGCAAATTGCCCCCACAGTCTGGGTCCTCATTTCACCCACCTCGGAAGGATGGAAGGCCGAGTCAACCTTGAGCCGGTGAGATTTGAACCGCTGAACTGCAGATAACAGTCAGCTGAAGTGGCCTGCAGTGCTGCACCCTAACCACTGTGCCACCTCGGCTCCATAATAACAACCTGTGCCAAATTTAGGCTGTTTCATGCTTGGGATAGCTTGGGGCTCATACAGATTGTATTAGATGTAGCACAACACTTCTGCTCCTTTTTTTAGTTTTTCCTCTTGTACTTCTGGGAGAAAGCTGAGTTTTGCCTACCTCCATGTTTCAAATCCCTTCATGAACTATGAGTTTGTGTCCATTGTGTGGTCACTTTTCAAGTTGGTGTATGGGTTCATGTATGGCTCCTTGGCTTCAACAACCCATCACCAGAAGAGGCCTAACCATTATGATATTTCACTTAGGTTTTTTGCAAACGCTGTAGTGGGCCCAGTCCTGTCAATACCCATTCAGTAGCCTTAGGTCCTACAAAGATTAACTGAGTACAGATTCTTCTCTGGTGTGACATTACCAACCACTTGTGAGGTAGAAATTCAGTAGCCAATACATTCTCTGCTGGAAAATGCGTTTAAGTATGTAGAGCTGCCCAAGCTGACCTACAAAAATCAGGAATATCATTAGATGGCAGCACAGAGTTAGAATATTAGTTTTCTTTTTTTGCGGGGTGATATGGAATTTGTAATCTTTGCTTAAGGACTTGGAGAGGAAGCAATACTGGACTCCTAATATACTTGTTGTGGGCAACATGTACAAATAAAGTTAAGCTGATTTATGTTTTTCCACTTGTTTTCACTTCTTGTGTTTCTCAGATATTTAAGAGAATAAACTAGTATCCTAGGGAAAGAGCAGGAACAAATATCTCTTCTTGTTCACGACCATTTCCCCTTAGCTGTAACAGAGAGGAGGGGTTAATCATTTGATTGTCACAGTGCCTCAAACTTGGCCACTCTTTGAAACCATCCATCCAAAAGAAGCAAAGAGCAAGCATAAAAAGGAACAGGAAGCTGTGGCCAACTTCTTGGCATCCTTTGGATAACTAAGCCCAGATAGTGCATTCCAGTGGGAGTGATCAAGTTATGGAGATATGGTATGGACATCATTGCTATGTAGAACTTCCTATCAGAAGAAGTTGGTTGAAGTTGTGAAGGCTGTAGCTGTCCCTCCCTCTCCCTGCATCTATTTTTTTGGAAGCAGTGCTAAGGCGAGATAGGAGGAAGCCACAAGTTTCTTTCCTTCTCTTTTTGCTTTGGCTGGGAAGGGGACTGGGGATTGGGGCTGGAGAGACCTCAATTTTCCCATTAAACTGCCAGGGGATCACCCTGCAGTGGACCAGGCAATCGTCAGGTTAAGATCGCTCTTGCTTGGCAGCTATGTGGAGGCCAGAGTGTTCTACTTTCTTAGGAAATGCAGCAGGGACAGTTGACCCATCCAGGGCCAAAGGGATAGTGCTCTGCAGCCTGGTGAGAGTAGAAGCAGGAGGGAAAGTACCAAAGAAACCCATTCATCCTGGACCGGGTGGAGCCTTGGAGGAGATGGTGTGCAAGGCTAATGTGATGGCATCACTTTCCTCAGTTATCCCTCTGTTGAGACTGTGGCTGCTTCCTTGCCCATTTCAAAGGCAGCAGGCAGGCTTGGAAGCCCCAGGATGCAAATTTCTTTGCGGAGCGCCCCCTCTCCTTGCAGGAAAAAGGAAGGAGGGGGTTGGACATACAGGTGGCACTGCTTCTCCCTTAGCAAAGGAGTGTTGTGCAAAATGCGATGGGGGGGAATGGCAGGCGTGAAGAGCCCCCCCCCCATACTACGAGGAAGCATAGTTAACGCTGGGTAACTGTCTGAATAACCTCTTTGCATCCAGGTTCAAATTAACCCCTGTTGTATATGCCACTCTTGATGAAAAAGTCAAGAAGATAATCTGGGGGTTTGTCAATGGGGAACGCCTCGAGAGACCCTGCCTTGAGGAAAAGCCAAAGAGAAAGTGTATTCAAGGAAAGAAGGGGGTGGTCCCATTAAGGGGGGAGCTCATCCCCCCCCTCAATGGGTGCAGTTTGAGAGCCGCCTTAGGCTTTAGTGTTTCTTCCGTTCCCCCTCCTCGTTTGGATTCGCCAGCTGCGGGCGGCGCGTTTACTAGCCGGCTCTGGCTCCTCCATAACCCGAATAGCTCCGCCGCAGATTGGGGATCTTCCTTTTCCTCTCTTTCCTCTCTGGGATCAGACTCTCTGCTGATCTCCCGTCTCTTCACTTCTGACGCAGAAAGAGGCTAGGCAGCGCTGATTACCTTTTTTGGCCCAACCGGAGCTTCGGCTCCTTTCCCCCACGGAAAGGTTGGCGAACGTGGGCCGAAGAAAGCGCCGCTACCTTGGCAAAGCGGGGCCGAGTTGTGCCTCTGGCATTTGGCCACGCTTCGGATCGACCCAACGAGGGCACTTAGTTTGGCTGGAGGTCTGGCCTGAACCTCAGGGCCGTCCTGAAGGGATTTTAATGAGTTATCTGCAAACTTCCGTCGCGTTGATGAGGATCCTAAAGTTTCGCCCCTCGGAGCACGTACAGAGCGCATCTTCAGCTTCCCCGAGAAACTGCCCCATCGTTACGCCAATCAACGGCTTCGGTCAAGTAAACACAGGAGCAAAACAATTTCGACTGAGCTGAGGCTGCGAAGCCCAGTGAGACAATTTCCACCAGCATTTCTCCCCATGGTTTGGGGGCCTTAAGCGTAGCTTTAGCCCACGGCCGAGGGGCTAGGGTTTTCAGCTGCAGAGACCCGGAGCCTGCAGCTTACTGATTTAGAAGAAACCCACCAAGTCTCGCGTAGTTCCTCTGCCTTCCAAGCCAAGGGGGCACTGACGTTTGCAGAGCTTTTCTCTCCAGGATGCCGGGGTAACTGTAGAGTCGTAGGCGAGGCTACTTGAGCTGACCACACACCCCCACCCGCCCAGAAACATAGGATAGGAAAAGAAGCAAGTTCCGTCCCAGGTAGTGACTGGAATGAGTTTCAGGGCAGCGGTCTGGAGCCGCTGATCACCGCGCATTAAAAACCCCGCTGGAGTTTCATAAGTCTAATCAAACTGGAGCAAACTTCTGGAAATTCCAAATTTCCACCCTCTTTCTGGACCGGTCAAACTGTGCTTCCTTGAAGGAACCACAGGCTGACGTCCTCTCTTCGACCGAGACGTCCAGCCCCTGTGCCAATTACCTTGACCCTCTTCGATCTTTTTTGGGGGGAAAAGAAGAGGTTGTTCTGTCTGCCCACCCCCTGCAATGTTCTGCGATCGCCCGTCCCCCAATTGGGCCGGGGTGTCTTTTTGGGCTGCAGCGAAGGCTCCAAAGATGTCCGGGTATACTTGAGAGTTGGGGATCAGTTTGAGTCCGGGAGACGAAGCGAAAGAATCGTACCGATCGCCACGTTAAACTGATGCGTGCTAAACTCAATCTTTAAGCAAATTCCGGGTTCGCACGGAGTGAATTTCTTCACTGAGGGTAGCATCAGTGAAAGAATTAACGTGGATTTCGGTATTTTACTGTCTTAAATACCATAAAAATCAATAAGGTATTCCCACTCCAGAATCATGGCTCTTTAGCTTTCCAAACTTCCCCGTTCAGGGATAAATTAAACAGAAGGGGGAAATGGCTAGAATTTAATTTAAAAACAACAAGGATAAAGATTAATACACTGCAAGCATATTTTGTACATACATCGGTTGGTTTGGAATAATACAACACAAAACTCCACTGGGAGATACTTCTGATTAGTCACATCTATAACCAGTTTTCAGTACTCAAACGTAACAGCGTTTGCCCGCGTTTGTCCTTTTGAGGACGTTCTTTGAACAGGAAAAAAGTTAGGACATTCGGCTGAGATCGGAATTATTTGAGTTTGGAAGATGCTAAGATCTGCAAGCTTTTTCTGAAGCACACTAGCCATGCAACAGGGTTAAGCAACTTTCTGGATTAAAGCATTTTCTGGATTCCCACAATTAAACTAAATGATAAAGTATTCAAGTAGATAAAAACAGCATTCTAACCATCTAAAAGATAAAGATCTATTAAGTTTTGGCATATCACCAGAACAGATCTACTAACTAGGACAGACCTAGTTAACTGTGCAGTGTGAGCAGTTTATGCAAACGCCTTTCTGACAAGGAATTTGACTTAATTGGGAGACGCGGCTGGAGAAATGTTGTGCGTCGAGCACTTCGCCCCTAAATAATATTAAGGGCCCATAACTAATCTTGTGAATTGACTACATATGAATACATATCTTCTATTTCTTTATCCAGCCGTCTACAGTACATTATTTTATATTATAATAGACGATGGAAGAAAACACCAGATTTTATAATACAGAACTGAGCGGGTCGGCTCATTTCGAGAAGTCTGGCTTGGTCCTGCAGGGAAAAAAGTTGCGGGGGGGGGGGATCAGTTTATTGGAAAAAGTTAATATTCACGGGAGAGGAGGGTGACTCGGTCGGGAGGTTAAAATAACTTCGTGTTTTAACTTCCAGCCGGGGAAAAAAATCTACCGAAGCGCGTTCTTCCGTCGAAAAAGCAACCACCATTCAGAGCTCCAGACTTTTCTTTGCCAACACCCCGTTCCGATCGTGTTTGCTCCGGCTAAGGGTGGCCTGCGTGACCGAGGCCGCCGTTTCCAAGCAGGGCTGTCAGTTAGGGAACGTGGGGAATACTTTGTCCCAGTCACCGAAGAAGCGCCGCTTTCCCTCCCGCGCCAGCCAGAGCGAAGGCACTTCGGAGAAGGCGTCTCTCCTTGGCCCCCCGGCGAGCGGATTCGGCTCGGAAGTTGTTGGGAGGCAGGGAAGGAGCGGAAGAAAGAGGCGGGGCGGGCGGGCTGGTAGAGCTGCTCCGAGGGCCTAGGATCAATTGTTAGGGCGTTGTGGTGGGACCTGTCCCGCCTAAACCCGCCTGGGCACAGGGGATACCAAATGTGAGGGAGGAACAGCGAGCCAAACCCCATTTATGCACTCTACGTCGACCCATGGCCTAAGAGTCTCTGTTTCACACACAAGTTTTAAGTAGCAGTTCTAAGCCTCCCTTTCTAACCAAGGAAAAGGTGCGGAAATACACAGACACAAACACACACGTACATTTTAAGCGCCTCTCTCACACATACTCTCTCACACACCACAAACACACATTTTAAGCGCGCCCCCCTCTCTCTCTCTCTCTCTCACACACACACACACACACGTTTTAAATGCCAGTTATATGTCTCCCTTTCTAGCAAAGAAAGGGTACGGAAACACACACACACACGTACATTTTAAGCGCCTCCCACACATACTCTCACACAATACACACACACATTTTAAACGTCTCTCTCTCTCTCTCTCTCACACACACACACACACACGTTTTAAGTGCCAGTTATATGCCTTCCCGCCTAACAAAGAAAAGATACGGAAACACACACACACGCACACACACACGCACACACGTACATTTTAAACGTCTCTCTCTCTCTCACACACACACGTTTTAAGTGCCAGTTATACGCTTTCCTTTCTATCAAAGAAAAGGTGCAGGAATACACATATACACAAACACGCGTGTGTGTTTCCGCACCTTTTCCTTGCTAGAAAGGGAGGCTTACTACTGGTTCTTAAACTTTTCTAGCTAGGCTCCCCCAGGCCCTTGGGATTGGAGAAGCTGCCTGCTTTATCTCTGGGCAGGACCGGGAATGTTCATCCTCGGAAGTAAAGCTCGCTGAGCCCCTCGCGCTGACCTCCAAACGAACCTGCTTCCATTCGGGTTCTCCACCCCGCAGCCCTCCGCAGCAGAAAGCTGCTCTGTCCCTCGGCTCAAACCGCCCGCACTTCTTCCAGGGAACATGGGTCGGGAATGGGTTGTTTTTCTCGGAGAGAGGCCTAGAATCTGGTCCTTAGCTCGCGCGTTCAGACGACACTCCGCTCCGGACATTCTAGGGAAAGGAGGTCGTGGAAACCTACAGAGCTCAACAAGGTCCAGAGTTTTTAATAGAAAGGTCCCAAATCCGTTTCCCTGGGCAAATGCCCTTCCAGACACATTGGGTGGGTGAAGGGGGGGAGTGCCTAAGCAGGTGAGATCTCTCTGCAGATAAAGCCCAATGCAGAAGGAAAAGAAAACTGGCTGCAAGACGGGAAGTCAGCGGGCCAGAGTTCCCAAGCATGAAGCCCAAGTGGAGTATCTGTTGCTAGCTGAAGCGCCCCTCCCGTTTCTCTTAGTGACGCGGAAATTTGGGACCTGGGCGGGTGGGGCGTTCAAACCGGCCTAGGCACTCTCTCAGTTAAGCCAGTCCAAAGCAGAAGCCCCCCCCCCACGTTTCCTTGGTAACGGAGAGAGGTTTCGAATGGCTCCGTTATTGTTCCTTCTGAGGGGCATCTTCCACCCTACCCATAAAAGAGCCGAGGCAGCGGGTCCATCTCTCGCTCTCGCGGGTAAAAGTATAAAAACTTGGCTTTGGGTGGCCCTGGCTTCCCGCTCCCGTTGCTTTCTTCGGCGCTCCTCTCTCAGACCCAGCCCCCCGCTACACTCATAGCTGACCCCCGCCGCCCAAGTGTCCTGCCTGGGCTGGCGGCTCCCCTCGCACTTCGCTCCCGAAACAGTAGGAGACGTCCAGGGTCGCCTCCAGACTCACCCTTTCCCTGGTGGGCTTCACGACCTCTCCCTCCGCCCAGGGCTCCCCTGAATTTCTGAAGGGGCTGCGAGCGGATGGGCTGCGACTGAGGGGCTCCTTCCTCCCGCCCGGGCAGGCAAAACCAGGAGCGGGCGGTAGCGCTGCTCTTTCTGAACTTGGGGGAGCGAAAAGAGGGTCAGGAATTTCTGGCTGAGGCGGCTCCTGAGATAGTCTGTGCCAAATGTTCTCCCGGGGGCTCGGAAAATGTTGGGGGGAGCCCCGGCTGCTGGCAGCGGCTGACTCAGAACATCTGGGGTCTTTGGTTTTGAGGGTGAGAGGAACCCCGATACGCCCGGGCTGCTTGGGAAAGGCCTAGTTCTTCCAAACAGCTTCTTTGCAGCCCCGGAATTCTAGACCTCCGTTTAAGAAGAGCTGCAGAAAAGCAACAGCACTTTACAGCACTCTCTAAGCCAGGGCTCCCCAAACTTGGCAACTTTAAGACTTGTGGACTTCAACTCCCAGAATTCTCCAGCCAGCTGACTGGAGAATGCTGGGAGTTGAAGTCTTAAAAGTTGTCAAGTTTGAAGACCTCTGCTCTAAGCTGCTTACAGAGTTAAATATTGTCCGCAATAGTCGGAGTCCTCATTTTATCCACCTTGGAAGGATGGAAGGCTTGAGCTTGGGGTCAACCTACCTCCTCTTCCATTGCTGTCTGGGTCTGACCTAGCATCAAGGTCCCTTAATTCCAATGGCCCTTCAATGGATGTTGAGACTAGTCTGTGTATATTTACCTGAGGGTAATGGCCACCAATCACCATGGGAGGGTATTCATGTTAGGAAAGAAAGAAATTTTAAGAAAAAAAATCTTAAATAGTTGAGGTTGGAAATGAATGGGCAAGGGTGAGATTTGTTGGCTTTGCAATTGCAGGACAAAGAAGATGGGTCTTCCCCAGAGCTGAATCTTGTTCCCTTATTAGTAAATGAAATAACACTGAATAGCTGAAGATCGAGGACAGTATTGGGTTGGACCTGTCCTCTGGAAAGTGTTTTCCAGCCCAGGCAGTAGATAGAAGTTGGAAGCTGTGGCCTTGGCAAATGGAAAGGATCCTCAGACTAAGATCTGGAATCTAGACATGGGAGAAGAACAAAAGGTGCTACTTGCTCCTCTCTTATTTCAATTGATCCTGTTGTTGTGTGTCCCTTTGAAATCTTAAATGAAAGCAGAAGCTCTTGATGGGAAACTTTTCCTAAAGTCTGAAGTATTTTATTCTCTGTAGGTTTGACACTCTCCCCATATAGACCATTAAATCTCTTCTTATTGAACTTGACCCCTTACAAAACTTCCCCTATCAAAATGTCTCTTTTTGGGACTCTGGTCCACCCACAGGGTAGAGTAAAATCCTCATTCTAACCCATGCCTTGTTGCAAATTTGTTGGATGTTCCTCTAGGTTTCTTTGGGGTGGGATTGGCTTCCCTGCTTGGGTCACACATTGATGGGGACAGAAGATTTCTGCTTTTACATTGTTTAGCCTCATCAATTGGTTAGAATTGGCTTGGTCAGACAATAGGAAAGGTTGGTACTAAAGGGGGGCACATCCCAGCCAAATCAGGATGGCTTGCCCATCCCACATCACTGCAATAGTACAATGGCATCACTTAGTCTTAGATAATTGATGGTTTAACCTCTCCTTAGCTGCTATGCCTCCTTCTTCGCTTTTCCCTGTACAGGCCTCTGTTCTGCCACAGTTCTGATGAAACATAACTGGCAATTGAAAGCCAAGTTTTGGGAGATTAATCAAATAACAAAACTAAACTAAAAATACCAGAAACAAAAACCTAGCAGTCTCAACTCTTGTTTGTATTTCATTAGTATATCAGGGTGAGAACTTGGAGGCCTTACTTATTTTTGGAAAATATTTAAGAAACTGAAGGATTACATTTCAGAATTTTATAAAACTAAATGTGTACATTTAAATTTTGCAGGTAAATTTCATACAAGGAAAAAAGAGGGCCAGTCTTATTTTAACTTTCCTTGCTCCCTTTTATAGCATTATTTGAAAAGTACAATGAGCGGAAGACGCAAATACATGATAAACTTCAAAATAACTGCAGGGAAGTAATTCCTTTTCTCCTTCTTTGTAATGGTAGCGAGCCTAATCTATAATGGAACATATCATACTCTAGATTAAATAAGATTAGGTTGCCTATATGAAGCTGATCTTTCTTAGCAAGGCATTTGCCAACAAGACAAACCATTTTGAAGACGTTGGAGCAACAGAATGTGTTGGTTTGTGACAAAGTTATGCTTATAGCATCTCTTCAGGCAGAGAGGATAAGAAGAACAAAACAGCAAAAGTGAGCAAGGTAGTGATTTATTGTCATATTTTGAGAAATTTGCAAGCAAATAGATCTATGCATCTATTGTCTCCCCAATACACTGCTAAACTGAAATTATTTATTCAACACATTTATAATTAATAAGGATGTTTTTTTTTCTATGGAATTTTGTGGACAATTTTCAGTTTTGGTATTCTTGCACTCAGAGTTCCTTAAATTCCAAGCATATACAGTATATTTAACTCCAGTTGATGGATATTGGAGCCTACTCCAGTTGTGCAGAAAGTACAGCATGCCTCATGAGGGAAAAGAGAAAGTAATGGGTAAGCAATTATTAAGAAAACATGAAGACCTGAAATAGGCATTTGGAAACAGTGTTCAATCATTGTCATCTTTGCTCTTAAATTTTTTTGTGTTGAGACCTCTTGTCCCACCTGTATCTGTTCTAAGACACTGGTGTATTTCTAAAATTGAAGGCAGATGTTGTCAGGCTGCAAAAGAAAAATTTCCAGAAAACATTTAACATTGGTCTACAGCAGGGGTCGACAAACTTAAACACTCAAAGAGCCATTTGGGCCCGTTTCCCACAAAAAGAAAACACTGGGAACCACAAAGGTCCTAACTGGAAGGTGACTGGAAGTTCAGTTTCCCTACCATAGAGTCTCCTCCTAGCGTGGCATACTTTTTCCTCTACCTGTCATAACCGAAAGCCCTATCAATTGTGGAGACAACTGGAAAACCCTCTCCTTGCCATAGAGTCTTCTCCTGACGCACTGTGCTTCTCTTTCCCTGCCTACCGGAAGCTCCTCTCAAAATTGTGGCGCCGACGGGTGACAGAGCCGCAGTACAGGGAGTAAAGAGTCACATGCAGCTCAAGAGCCACATGCAGCTCCAGAGCCGCAGTTTGCTGACCCCTGGTCTACAGTATTGTACCTAACTTCTAACCATAATTCTAGAAAATCATGAAAGCCTTTTCATCTGAAAACTCTAGCTATGACCTTCCTTGGTATGCAGACCAGGAGGACGTTATCTTCTTCTAAAAGCTGGAAATATTTGATAAGAACAACAGCAAGAGAAAAATACCAATGTAGAAGCTGTGTTTTGCTTCCACAATTTGATGGGATATTGGAGAACTAAAATTAAGGCTATGGCATTCGAAGATGTCCTCTAGATCAAGAAAATGATTCTTGTTCCTTCACCATAGCATATATAGGTCTACAAGTTGTTCTTTCCTGGCATTCTCTTTTCCCTGAATGGGTGGCCTACCTGGAGTTAATGATCTCCACCATTAATGAGAATCTTGTTGCAGGAAATAATACTTCATTAAGTTTAATACAGTACTTTGATTACTTGTCCGACTGTAAATATATAATTTTAAACTGGGCTATTTGTTAAGAAAATGAATATAAATTGGTATTTGCATTGCATACCTTTCAATGTAGTGCTTATTTATATGTCCATTTTTTTTGTTTCATACTACATTTTAACATATTACATTTTAACATGCATATGTGTATGTATCTATATATGTATGTATGTATAGATATGTGTGTGTGTATGTGTATGTATGTGTATGTATATATATATATATATATATATATATATATATATATATATATATATATATATATATATATATATACACACACACACACACACACACACACACACACACACACACATACCGTATGCATGTATATATGTATGTATAAGTGTGTATATGTGTGTGTGTGTGTATACACCATGTTTCCCTGAAAATAAGACAGGATCTTTTCTTTTGACCCCTGAAATAAGTACTTGGGCTTATTTTGGGGGAGATCTTATTATTTTTGAGGTGCAGAAGGCGGCAAGCATGATCACCTCATGGCTGTGTTGCAATATTTTCAGGGAGGGCTTATTTTCAGGGATACAGGGTATATATTATATATACATATATATACATACACACATATACACACATATACATACATACACACGTCTGTCTGTACCATGCTTTCCCCAAAATAAGACATGCCCTGCTAATAAGCCCAATCGGGCTTTTCAGAGCATGCACAATAATAAACCCTCCCCTGAAAATAAGCCTGCCTCCAACTATTTAAGTGCATGAGCAAACGGTCCCCGCCATTACCACTGTACCACCTACTGGTACAGCTTGTGGGGCAAAAAGAGGGCCCACTGCAAAAACAGCAGCAGGCAAAGCAAAGAGCTTCCACCTCCCGCCCTTCCCTCCCGTGCAAAAAGAGCCTGCCACAAAAGGAGTGGCAGGCTAACAATGTGATCACCCCTCCCACATGTTCCTTATCGTGCAAAAAACACCACCCTCCCCACCCCAATGGTAAAGGCAGCCTGCCTGGTTCCCTTCCCCGCCGTCCCTTTAGCGAGGGGTGGCAGGTGGAAGGGGGAGAAGAGAGGTGCGCCTCTTATCTTTCTAGGTCTGTTGCATTCCTCGCCCTTTTGTCCATTGAATCCCCTTGTAAAAAAAACCTCATGAGTTCAACTCACGAGTTTTTTTTTTTACAAGGGGCTTCACTGGATGAAAGGGCAAGGAACGCAATGGACCTGGAAAGGTAAAAGGCGCGCCTCGCTTCTCCCTCCCCGACCTGCCACCCCTCGCTAAAGGGATGGTTGGGAAGGAAACCAGGCAGCCTGCCTTTACCATTGGGGCAAGGTGGGCGATGTTTCCAGGTCCGTTGCGTTCCTCGCCCTTTCGTCCATTGAAGCCCCTTGTAAAAAAAAAACCCTCGCGAGTTGAACTCATGGTTTTTTTTACAAGGGGATTCACTGGATGAAGGGGCGGAGGAATGCAACGGACCTGGAAAGGTAAGAGGTGCACCTTGCTTCTCCTCCCACTACCTGCCACCCCTCGCTAAAGGGACCGCGGGGAAGGGAACCAGGCAGGCTGCCTTTACCATTGGGGCGAGGTGGGTGGTGTTGGGCCGCGTGGTACGCCTCTTACCTTTCCAGGTCTGTCGCGTTCCTCGCCATTGTGTCCAGGGAAGCCCCTGGTATAAAAAACCCTTCTCGCAACTTCAAGAAGTTTGATTGAACTCGCGAGAAGTATTTTTTTAAACCAGCGGCTTTCCTGAACACAATGGTGAGGACCGCGACAGAGTTAGAAAGGTAAAATTCGCGCCTGCTTCTCACCTGCCCCAGAAAATAATAAGCCCAAGGCCATATTTTGTGGGGCAAAAGAAAATAAGACCCTGTCTTATTTTCAGGGAAACACGGTATGTATGTATAAAACTTGCTGTGTTCATGGCAGTTTATGGAAAGTGAGGATTGCTAACAGATTAGCCCAGTTGTAGGAAATCAAAACAACTTATTTTGATATGTTTATTCTTCTCATAAATGTGATGTATCTTATGCCAGATGAAGGAATTTTTCAATCTAGAACATAATTAAACCATATATAATGTAAAGATGTAGATACCTTTAAGAAGAATATGCATAGTGAGTACTATATGAAATGTTATAGCGAACTTACTGGAAATATTTTATCTTTAAGAAATAGGAAATGTGATTGCAAACTTATGTATACTTACCCAAGAGTAATGGCCACTTAACTCAATCGGACTTTCTATGTAAACATGCAAAGGATTGAACCATACACAGGTCTGCAACTAAAAAGCTGTTTGATTATTTTCATCTAATTTCCATGTATTTTGGTGTGGTGAAAACAAATAAAATATTGAAAAAACTCCTAGATGTCATGATTTGCCACAACATGCAAAATTGTCTTCAAATTTATCATTTTTTAAATTTTTGGTATTTTTTTTATATTATGGGGTTTTAACCAAATTTAAAGTCCAAATTACTATTAATTAATTCACATAAGTGCATTTAAGATATAAAATGCCAAAAAAACCTTAAAGGGTTTGTCCGAGTTATGTAAAATAAATATAGCACTGTAAATCTGATGGTCAGCAATATATACATAAGCTAAGTAAGTTTTAAGTCTGTGCTTCCAATGGTAGAAGGGGTTAATCTTTCCTGAAGAATCCAGTGGGAGGGAGACACAGGGCAGATAGCAGCATCTCCAGTCAGTGCAGGGGGCGTGGCCAGCACTGTGACGTCTAGTGTACAGACACAGAGCTGCTCTCTCCTGCATGCCACACTTGTGCACGAATCATCATCAGGTTCTTGGTTCTAGGCTATTCACACTTTTTCATCGCAATTCATGTTAGCTCGTCATTCTTCAACAGTTATGTTATGGCTCCGCGAAAGTGTATTATATGTTATGGCTCTGCGAAAGTGTATTAATTTGCCAGACAGTTTCTGTTTCATCTGTGGTGAATATACAGTGTTGAAGCAACAGCAGAATATTACAGACTTTGTGAAAAAAGTATACTTTGCATACTTTGAACTAAAAATTGGAGATCAAGATGAAGTTTGGGCACCTCATAAAGTGTGCAAACGGTGAGTTGAGGACCTCCGAAACTGGTTTAAGGGTAAGAAAAAATCAGTTATGGGATTCCTATGGTATGGCAAGAGCAAAAGAACCATAGTGATGACTGTTACTTTTGTTCATGCGATGTGAAAGGGTTTAATTCCAAATGGAAGTATTCCATTTCATACCCCAATCTTCACTCAACAATTCGTCCCATCCCCCATGGCACAGATATACCAGTACCCAAGCCCCCTGCTACTTTGGAACAGATACCTAGCTCTGATGAAGGTGAAGTCATACATGAACCAGATGACGAATCAAGTTCTGACTTTGAAGATGATACAAGACCAAAATTGTTTTCTCAGGAGGAGATGAATGATTTGGTAAGAGACTTGAATCTTTCCAAAGATGCCACTGAGTTACTTGGATCAAGGCTGAAAAGCAGGAATTTATTGTTGCCAAGAGTGTCATCTTCATGGTTCAGACATCGTGAAAATGAGTTCATTCCTTACTTCGCCCAGGAAGACAAGTTGGTTTATTGCATCGATGTCGAAGGTCTGATGGGTCAATTTAAAATCCAATATGATTCAGAGCAATGGCGTCTTTTTATAGATTCTTCAATCTATAAAAAGATTCCCCCGCTCGAATTGTGTGGTTGTTGACTGTTTTTAAATTGTTGTAGTTGTTTGTCCGTTGTCTTTCCTCCTATTTGTATTCCCCCCCTTACTTTGGTTTGTGAGCTGCACTGAGTCCCTCTGGGAATAGGGCGGCATAGAAATGCAATAAATCAAATCAAATCAAATCTTCAAAAAGAAGTCTCAAAGCAGTTTTACTCCACAATGGATTTTACGCTTCCATACCTGTAGGTCATTCTATACACTTGAAGGAAACCTACGAGAACTTGGAATTGGTTCTTCGTAAACTTAAATATGAAGACCATGGTTGGCAAGTGTGTGGGGACTTGAAGGTCTTGTGCATGCTGCTCGGGCAACAAGCTGGGTATACCAAATACCCTTGTTTTCTGTGTCTATGGGACAGTCGAGACCGACAAAATCACTGGACCAAGAAGAGTTGGCAGCCGAGGGTGCTAACAGTTGGTGAAAAAAATGTCCTCTGAGAAACTTTGGTACCTTCCCATAAAGTTCTTCTACCACCTCTCCACATAAAATTGGGATTGATGAAGCAATTCGTAAAATCACTTCCAAGTGATGGAGAATGCTTCAAATACTTGGTCACCAAGTTTCCATGCCTGTCGGAGGCAAAATTGAAGGAAGGTGTGTTCTTCGGACCAGACATTAGAAGTTGATCAAGAGTTTGTCAATACCATGACGGATCCACAAAAAGAAGGGTAAATTGCATTTAAAGAAGTTGTACAGAATTTTTTAGGCAATAACAAAGATCCTCACTACAAAAAGATTGTTGGAAGAATGCTGAAAGCATTTCAAGCTATAGGTTGCCTGATGAGTTTGAAAGTGCATTTTCTCCAGTCCCACCTTGACTACTTTCCTGAAAATTTGGGAGCTGTGAGTGAGGAACAAGGTGAATGATTCCACCAAGACATTAAAGAGATGGAAACGAGATTCCAGGGAAAATGGAACATTACAATGATGGCAGACTACTGTTGGATGCTTCAGAGACACATTCCAGATGCTACTCACAAGCGTAAATGCACCAAGAGGAGCCTCACAAGGAGGAAGAATCGAATTTAGTGTGTGTAGGTGAGCTCATTTCAGTTCAAAAAAGGATTTTCATGAAAATATTGTAATAAAACTTTAATTTTATAAGTCTATTTCCATTTATTTTGAGGTATTGCCTTATTTAACATAGTTACCTAAATTGTCAGGAAATGTGATATCCTATGACAAAATGGAGTCTTTTTATAGATTTTCAGATTCAGCGCACCAAAAAAAAAAAGATTACGTGGAATAACCAAAACAGCTCTCGAATTTTTTTTTTGCAGACCTGTGATTACATCTGATTCAAGACAGATTCATTCTGAGGTTATTGTAACAAATTACCTATTGACACCCAGAAATATTATCTCAAACTATAAATTGTGATATAAATATCATTCACCTGGAAATCTGTTTTATGACTGAAGTTATAACATCTTCTGCTATAAAAGAAAAAATTAATAAAGATTGTCAACTATGATTTTAAATTCAAGGCATCAGGATTTGTAATGTTGAACAGTGAGTAATCACTATTATCATAATGATGTCCTTTCCATTTAACTTGATAAATATTGCTAGTTAGAGGCAACATTTTTATGTACTATTCTGTATCACAGAAGGCAGAATTATTCCTGTAAATAGCCTCTATGTATTTATTTCATAATAGAGTACTTCTTTGAATAATATTTGCATTAGTGCATCAAATAAAAGGTATGATGCTAGGAAATCCTTTTAATCCTCTTATTTATCAAACACTGCAGAATAAGGTAAGAAAAAAGGGGGAAAAGAGAAATTGCAACTGTTGCAAGCTTTCCCCCCAGTATTTAAGCAGCTTTTATTTTCCTTTAAATTTTAAAAAGTTTATTGTTTGTCTAAATATGAATATACTTTTATAAGTTTAATTTCAATTAATAAAGATAAAAATTACCACAAGATTTAACCCTGCATGTATGGAACATCTTTGTGTAACATTCATTTTAACAAGATTTCATTCAATTTATTCATCTATTTTGAACTTAAAAGCAAACTTTTCTGAAGTAAACAGAACTTAATTATTCTATACAGGAGTTCTACACACTATAATTTGAGTGTTCAGAAAAAGCTACTTAAGGGTATGCATATTAATGCAATATGCATTAGTATTGCAGTTCCAAATTTAAAGTAAAAACAGTGCAACAAGAATGGAAATAATTGAATCATTTTAAAAATCTGTCTTGTATACTGATGATGATTGCAAACATTAAATTGATATTTGTATCTGTAATTTTTCCCCTCCTCTTATCTTCCTCTGTGTCAAGATGATTTTCTTCCCAAATATATTTATTTAACTCCATTACTAATGTTGGACATTAATATAAACTTGTACACCTATTAAATGGTACCTTGACTACTAGAAGGGAAAGGAGGAAGTATACAATACAATTGCTTGTTCAAACTGGATCCTTTCAGAAGCTTGCCTCTGTTTCCAAATTTAACTATACAAATGAAGTAGTCTTTTTCAAAAGGTCTAGTAAGCAGCTCATTGAAATCAGTGCTTTTATACAAGGAAACTGATTCTGTATTCCTTGCACATCTGACATTTTCATTAACTTAACTGGAAGAGCTGATAACTCAGATTCTCATGGATCTTCCAGGAATATTAACTTTGTGATCTTTGCACTATTTCTAGATATGCTGCACATTTTATATTTATTCAAATATTAGTTTGAGTGCTTTGCAAAATTCTTGCAATTACACTTATGATTCTGCCATTAATCAAATAACATTTTCTATGATCAAATCGTTGCTGCATTCCTAAAAGTGTTTATCTGAGAGTGGCTAACAGTAAAATCATTGGGACTTCTGAAGTAATGTATAGAACGCCTGTAAATTAGATTTCCGTTAATCCCATTAAAAACATTTCCCTTCTCAAAGCAGTATTTGGATTCTTCCCCCCCCCCACACACACTTTAGCTGCCGAAATCTCAGCATCTCTCTCATACTCACGCACACACTTTTGTGTTAGAAACTCCACAAACTACTTTGACATGCGCTGATTTCAGGGTCTTTGACCTGTCTGGAATTACACACTTTATAGCGGGTGCCCTCTGGTTCTATTCCCGCTCATTGGCTACTTGAAAATGAATATGCAAATAGCCTCTCCACCCACCCCAGCCTCCCTTTCTTCTCTTTTGGTGTTTCAAGCAGCCGCCAGGCGGAAACGAAGAGCCGCGCGCTTCCCACGGATGCCGCGAAAGGGAGGGGAAGGGGAACGGGGGAGGGGCAAAGCAAAGTGGTTGGTGGTTAAGGGAAGCCACTGCTGAGGTTCTGGCCAATGACAACGAGGTGGCAAGAGGCCAAGAACGCAACTCAGCCTTAACACCGCCAGCTCTTTCTGCGGAGCCAGACGCGCGGTGGGGGGGGGGGAGCGGTGTGTGTGTGTGTGGGAGAGTGAGCGAGAGAGCAGCGAGAGAGCGCACCCCAGCCAGCCAAAGGGCGGGGTGGGGGTGGGGAAAGGGTTCAGCCTCTCCTGGACCACGTCCAAGACAGCAACCACAACCCACTCTTCAGTATTGCAACTCAAAGAGGAAGGAAGATTGAAAAAGAGGGAGAGCAAAGAATCGGGGGAAGGGGGGAGGCTCTGTAGACAGAGTTTTTTTTTAATTTTTTTTTACTTTCGCTGATTTCTCTCAACTCCTTCCCTAGCCAAGAACTTTCTGAACAATCTAAATCAGTAACTCTTTCGGGTGCACACAAACCTATGTATAAGAGGGAAGGTTACCCTTGGAAATCCAAACAAAGCTAAAACAAAAAACACCACCCCATACCGGCTCCTTGAGAAAGGCATACATTGGTTCGCTGAAAAAACGTGAAGCCAACGGGTCCCGAGTTGTGTTACGGAATTCAGGAGTCCACGGGTTTAAATGCAATACAATTCAATGGTATGTGGCATTGGGGGCGAGTGGATATTTTTAACTTGCTTGTTGGCTGTCTTCTCTCCCTGGGTAGATCGCCTTGGATTTACAAAGTGGGGGCTGTTTACAACACACACACACACACACACACACACATACACACACACACACACCACGCACACGTCATTTTCTGAATTTTCCGGATTGAAGAAATGGATTTGTTTGTGTTCTTGTCTCTTTTGGCAGCTTTGTCCACGGGCCACACATTCATGCCAAGAAACAGTTAATTGGAGCTTGTGTCCAAAAGTGCTGAACTTGGTATATTTCCTGCTTCCAACTTTCTCTCCTGTTTGCTGGCAAGTGCCCGTTAAGCATTGAAAAAGATTAATATAACATGTTGGTTGATTAATTTGCAGCTATGTAGTTAGGGTTGCTTCCCCTTCTTAACAGCTGTCATAGATACACCCTGGTTCCTTCTGCTAAGCGGTATGGGAGGGCAATGTTGCTGTAGTGACAGGGCTATTACTTTTTGCATGCTAGTTAACTTATAAGAGTAGTTTGCTATCCTACACTATGGACGTTTTTCTTCTTCTGAATTGCTAAGCATTCTCTCCTTGGGTACGCTTTTTGTGGCTTGCTTATGTTTTCCTCTATCAAATGGCGGTGTGGGTCTTACTGTCTTGCATAATTTCAGACCTATTCCCTGGATAGATGTCTGCTTTCCCCACTTGTCCTCCCTTTGCCTGTGTCTGGGCCATATTTTAATGCACAATATCCCATCCATTGTGGTTGAATGCGGAGTGTGTGAGGACTTGGCTGCTCTCCGGTTGAAGGGGGCGGGGAAGCCCGTTCGACTTTGACACAAGATGCCGATGTGGCGTGATCTGAATTATTATTAGGGCTGTGAACATGGCTATCTCTCTTGCTGCTGCTGCTGGAAAGGGCTGCCACTGAACTTGAGAAGGGACAAACAACATCTCCAAGTCCCCTTCTCTCCCAGTACAGTAGCTGGCAGAGAAAAGGCGCCAAAATACACAAGATTAACTTTCTTTTAAATGATGCTGAGGCTCTACTTGTGTAATCCTAATGAATAGTCACAGGAATAAAATTAAAGCTTAGAAATACATTATATATATACATATACACATACACATACACATACACATATACACATATACACATACATACATACATATAAAAGAAAAAGTTGTAAACTTTCAACCTTAAGTAATTTAGCCTGATTCTTTATCAATAAAATTTGATTAATATAGTCATGTTTTCAAAAAGGTTTTCTACTGTTCTGGGAAAACAGAGGGCTGAGCAAATTGGACATTTACGTAGGCAGGGTGAAAAAATTTAACTTGAGTAACATAAAACGTTGTGGTTTTCAGTTTTATATTGAGGTCTCATGTTTGAATTTTTTGGTCGGCGAAAGGAGAAAGCTTGGTTAATAGAGACACCATCAAACCATATGTGGACAGAGGTCAAGCACACATATGCTGTGAGAAAGATATGCATGCACACCACAGATATTTAAATAGTTGAATACTCAAAAATATGTATGCATGATCATAAACATCCTAATTCCTTAACTGGAAACAATATTTATGATATGTGTGTGTGTATTTATTTCAAAAATACACAAGTAAAAGGAATATAATGTAGTAATATGGTTAAAATAATAAAGTGAAATATAGATGAATGTTAGACATACATTTATAAAAGAATCATATACTGTGAAATCAGATATACGGTAAGTACCATTCAATTCAACTGGCTTATTCCAAAGTAATTGAGTATTTGTAGTCTAAAACAACTAGTGCAAAATTTTTAATTATTTCTCCAAAGTGTCAAGGAAGAAAAAAATATTTTGTATAGTAGGAGTTTATGAGACTGAATGAATCCGAGGCATAACATGGGTTTCAGAGTAATATTTTAACTAAAGTAATCGGTATCTTGCAAAATGAAGAGTGCTTTTTCCTAGATGTTGTCAGTGATCTAAATGTAGGCTTTTCAGCTTTGACTATCCTTTAAAAATGTTACTGGTAAAATATTTTGTAAAGTGCTTATGAACATTGTGAAACGTTCAGTGTTGTACATAAAGCCAGAAGGAATAAGAGGGTTTGTTTATGAGACCTAGAAAATGAAACACTGAGTCCTTGTCTATGGAGAATGGGGGAGGGGGGGAAGGGGAGGGGGATAGCCAGGCCCTTCTAGATTTTGATAAAACATACAGTAAGAGCCAGCTAACTTTCTATGTTTGCAGTAAAATCGCTGCTGCTTGCTTGGTGAGTTTCAAACTATAGATATGCATGAAATCTAGGAAAAAAGTGACTATACCACACCTTTAATTACTCTATATGTGTATATAGGTAGTAAAATAATTGAAAATATAATTTCTTTGCTTAATTTTGTCCCCACAATACATATATTCTGCCTGTAATACTGAAAATGACATTGAAAAATGAGTCTTACTGATCTTTCAATCTCTGATATAAAAGTTTAGGGTCAAATGGTCATCCACTACTAGATTATTCAATTATTTGCGTAGTATACTATTGTGTAGTATATAGTAGTATACTATAATACTTTCATTGTTTTATAGTTTTTAAAATATCTGCCTAAATTCCTAATCCTAAGAATATGCATTGTAAACCATACATATCTAATTGCAGACCTAGCAATACATGTTTTTGTTCCATTTTAGTGTTTTGTCCCTGTTTTGTGGTTGCAGACTACATCTTTTAAAATTAATGTTTATATAAATGTTAGAGGTTGCAGGTTGTAAGAGAATCAATTGACTACTCATGTAATGTTCTAGTAGAGATAATTTGACAATGCAGACCTTAAAAAAAATTGTTGCAGAATGTATTAGGTTTTTTTTTTAACTTACCAGTCAAAACATAATAAGTGAGTTTCCTTTCATTTATAAATATTTTTCTCCTTATCGAATTTGGAATAATTGTTAATTATAGTTGGCTTGGAATTGTTGTGATAGCATGGGAAGTATATATACACACATATTCAAAATTATATTTTCATTAAAAAGTGTTCTAAAAGTGGATTAATCTACAAGAGGATTAATAGAATTGTAAAGATACAATTTTGTATCTTCCAATGTAAAATGTTTTAAAATGAGCAGTATGTTGTGTTAATTTTTATGCAACCTTTTCATACCAAAGCACTGCTTAAGCTAAATGTTGTTTTCTGTTGAAAAATTTCTTATTACTGCAAGAGACAACCGAAAATATCTTCCAGGTAAAGTTTTAGTTTGGCATGTGCACATTATCTGTTTATGCTTCTGTACACGCTTAAGTAATTACTGTACTTTATGTCCTCAGGAGAAAGTTTCTAAAGCTAGTGGATGCTGTTAGCATGTGGTTATTATGCTTGGATTATTAAAGATGGGCATTTATTTAGATGAATCACAAAACAATTTCCACTCCCTTCTGAAAGATGCCTCTATGGAATGAGCTTGGTTAGTCTTGGCTTTCAATCTTGTTCCTGGAAAAGTCTGCAGTTACAGTGCTGTTTGTGAAGCTCGTGGTGCTGGTTTGTTGGTATGTCAGTGAGTAAAAGGGCAGGCTGGGCTGGGCTGGGCTTTATATCTGTGGGGCACCTAAGGACACTGAAAAGCACAATTATACTGTAGTTTTACAAGAGTTTTTCCATCCCCATGCCACGCTGTAGTCAGACATAGATCTGTCATGTTCTTTTTTTCCTCACTTAGTGGAAAGGAATAGGGTTTGCCTATGTTTTCACAGCTTCCTGTCATTATGAATATGTAAACTATATATTGCCATGTAAAATCAGCTAGTGAAGCTCTTTTTGGAATTATAATAAAACTAGCTATAATTCATCAGGACTACCTACTTCTCAAAGGAGTTAGCAGTAGTTAACGCTTTTGTGTTTCAGGTCAGTCATTATTTAAAGCGTTTCTTTACCTCTAAGAGCAAGGCAAGAGTACTATGTAGAGCCAATTATCTATGGAATGAACTTGATTGCCTTTGAATAGTATTAATACAGGTAGTCTTCAACTTACGACCATTTCTTTAGTGATTGTTTGAAGTTACAATGGCACTGAAAAAATGATTTAAAACTGGTCCTCACACTTACAACCATTGCAACATCCCCACAGACATCCAGTCAAAATTTGGGTGTTTGGCAATTGGCACATACAAGTATTCCTTGATTTACAACAAAAATTGAGCCCCAAATTTCTGTTGTTAAGTGAGTTTTACCCCATTTTACAATCTTTCTTGCCACAGTTGTTAAGTGAATCATTTCAGTTAGTAACAGTAAAGTTAGTAACATGGTTGTTATGTGAATATGGCTTTTCCATTGATTTTTCTTGTCGAAAGTTTGCAAAAGGTGATCACATGACCTTGGAACACAGCAACGGTCGTAAGTATGAACTAGTTGCCAAGCAGCTGAATTTTGATCACATGATCATGTGATCAAAGTGCCATTACCGAGACGCATTTTCACTTGTAGCCTATCACATTTTAAAAGACTTAAATATGAACCTTCAAGTTGTAAGACTGTACCTTCTCCTAATAGCCATCAAAATGTGGAGCAAAGGCATTTAATCTTATACTAGTTGAATTCACAATGTTGTCTTGTCAGAATGTAGCTTATTTTGGTTTTGGATTAGTGTGTTTTCTTAACTCAAGCACTGTAGTTTGTAAATCACCATTCATGACTTAGCGTGTTGTCTGCATCTAGCTAAATTTTGATTAATCAAACTACAGTTTATAGTGATTTGTGAACCCAGCCATTATAACAGTGGCTTAGTTTGCATGGCACTCTTGTCAGCACCACCAAGGTGCTTCCTGATTGAAAGGATTAGCTAGTGGCATCACTGTTGCCCGAGGGACAAGCAGTTGGGGGCTCTTTCACATCCCTGGCAGCAGCTAGAGCAAAGGACTAGAGCTTATCCTGCCCTATGGCAGAATCTGAGTCTCAAACACGAGCTTGCTAACTTTCAACCCAGCAACCTAACAATGCAAGCTATCATGCTCCTTAGTGGCTTATTTTATAATGTGGTTGGTTTGGTTTTGGATTAGCCATGTATATAAACATAATTTCATATAGTCCAACTAAATCATGGTTTGCTTACAGTTTTATTTAATATAACAAAATTGACTTGTTTGTACTAAGGAAAACTGGTTTACAAACCACGATGGGTAAGTTTATAGAACACACTAAGCTATGAACAAATTGTGAAAACCTAGTAAATCTACATATTCGGTGCCTAAATGCAGATATTTCTGTATTATATTTTTCAGGTAGCACATGGTAAATGTTGTGCAATATGTAATAGTTGCAGCTTCTCAGTGTTCACTTATTGAAAAAAAATGGACAAATGTTTTTGGCTAGTGCGTTCACACTTAAAATTTGGAGAAACTTGAGAGATACATGGAAAAGGATGAATGGTGGTAGGGGTTTTATTTTGGCTCTTCAATCTTGGGGGATGTATGAAGAGAGTTTTCATGGCTTTTTATGTTCAGAAACTCTACTTTCACTTTTAAATAAGAGATCGAAGGAACAACAACAACAAAAAAAGGTTTCAAGATCTGAAGATTGCCCAGCCCTGCTTTGGAAGACAGAATGGTACATTCAGAACGGTTCGCTCTGTAAGCTAACTTTCTTTTCTCAGATGAGAAAAATGATCTGACCATTATCAAAGCTAAAATGTGCCTCACTATTGGATAGCTATACCATCACCCTTGACTCAGCACAAAAGAATGCCAGGAGAACATCTGCTTGTTCCCGTTATTAATCCCTATCCCGACTTTACTGCATCTGTTCTGAATCACTACTGAACCATTTGTTGGAATTTTGGAGAGACGCTGGTATCAAAAATAAGGATGGGGACAGATGACAAGCACTTAGGAAACAAAGTACTACTCTGGTTAAGCCCAAAATAGCTCACCCGACCTTTTTCTAAGATAATGCATGTGTTGAACAGAGAAGATATTACTTTAAAACCGGTGCTTATTTATTAATTATTTATTTAGTAATTTTAAAAAGTTATGTACCTTTTACCACCTATCTTTTAAAGTGAACCTAGGCGGCCTAACACCAATAAAAGCAGAAATAAAACAATTATGACTTTAGTTTATTTCATTCATGGTTGGAGGCAAAGTAATGATGATGTCATAGGGCCATGGAAAAACTGGGTTTGTAAGGGCCTGTTGGTCCTGTGTTAAGCTGCAAATGAGAACAGAATCTGGCTGCTGGTCAGTTTATTTCTGAAGTGATAATAGGAGGGGAAAAGTCATATTTTGTCACAAAGAGTAAAATGACTTGGACAAACATGGGTAGATGACTATTGTTATATTTATTACTAACAATATTAAATGTGAATGTCTGAAAAGATGATCCATTGGCAGACCTGCATAAAAATCTGTGTTGTTAGTGTGAATACTGAGGAATGTGGCCTGAATCTGGGACAAGCCTGAAAGGGAATGTTGGTGTTATTTGATTTTAGAGAAATGAGAAATAGAGAGACTTTTAATACCAAGACCCGAACTAACATTTGTATAATACTTCAACGCTGAGATTTTTTCAAGCTTATCACACCCACAGTTTAAAGCTTTTATGATATCAAAAGATTCATATCATTATCCCTGAATTAAAGATGGGAAATGAAGACCCACTGCTTGAAAAGTTATCAAACTTCATACAGTAATAGAAATTATATTTTGGCCAACAATTACACTTACAAATCACAAATATATTTATCCTGAAATAAATCTGAAATTATTTGATTATGTTTCCAAAGAAAGAAAGAAGGGTTGAAATGCCATGAATGCATAGGAAAAATGTATCTCATCTATTGTTACATGTTTGCATTTAAAATGTATCTGTTGTGATTATTGTTTGTGATTCAGCGGATTTAATACAGGTTATTAAAACTAATGTCTTGTGAATATATATATATATATATATATATATATATATATATATATATATATATATATATATATATATATATATATAATGTTGTATTTGTGCTGATAAATCTTTTATATATATATATATATATATATATATATATTTATTTCTGAGGTTTTCGCGGGTGTTAGTATGTAGGTCTCTAGTTGTTCGGGTTTTCTCCCACGTAGAATTGGAGATGTCTTGGCGACGTTTCGACGAAGTCTCATTCGTCATCTTCAGGCTGCTTCAGACTACTTCAGGTTTGGTGTTTCCAGGAGTAGTGTGAGATCTCGGCTGTTTGTTCCTTTTAACAATCCCCTACTGGCAGTTAAAAGGAACAAACAGCCGAGATCTCACACTACTCCTGGAAACACCAAACCTGAAGTAGTCTGAAGCAGCCTGAAGATGACGAATGAGACTTCGTCGAAACGTCACCAAGACATCTCCAATTCACACACACACACACACACACACACACACACACACACACACACACTGGTCTTGTTGTATTCAGGTCTTTTCCCGTGTAAGATTGAGATTGTCTTGGCAACGTTTCAGCGAGGTCTCACTTGCCATCTTCAGGCTGAGTTTTGGGCTTAAATTTGGGCTTTAAGCCCAAAACCCAGCCTGAAGATGGTGAATGAGACCTCGCTGAATCGTTGCCAAGACAATCTCAATCTTAGATGGGAAAAGACCTGAATACAACAAGACCAGCATACCTACACCTGTGAAAATCTACGAAAACACACATATACATATATACTTACATATACATACACACACACACACAGACACACACATCTCTTGCAATCTCAGGTTTCACTGATTTTTATAAGCAGTGGTTTGCTTAACCATGGTTTATTCAGTAACCCATAATTTTTAGGTTCAAACTATGCAAAGCCATAATTTATAGTAATAAACCAGTATGGTTTGCATTACATGGTTGAACACTCCTAGTATGCTGAGCCCAAGCCAACCTAACCAAACTATGGCTTAAAATGGATTATGTAAACTCAGCCACAATGCAATTCATTTGATCTTGCTTTATTGTGTTGTATGAATCCAGCCACTCATGGTTATGGCTTAGTGTGCTGTCCAAACCCAACTAAATGTGGTTTTTTTCCCTAAAAAAACCCCACAGCTAAATAAACAATGCCTTATTATGATGTGTATACTGGTATTAGTTCTTAATTTACTTTAGTTTCTACTTCCTGTTTCTGCCTTTCTAGTTTACAGTGTAAGCCCAGGTGCTTATAGAAAATTTCTGTAATTTGTGAATCAAAAGGAAAATGGAAGACTATTGGCTTCAACTGATGCCCAAAATAATGCCTTATGCAAGTGTCAAAACAGTTGAAATAAATAATTTTGAGCAAAGAAATTTAGTGAAAATGCATTCACAGGCCATAAGGAAAACAGGCTCATGGCATTTTTAAGGTGATTTTGAAAATTGTGTGATAAATTCATAAATAAATTTGCTACATCTTGTATTATATGTAGAGTTTTGTTCCTAATACCATTCTTTAATGAAAGAATATAATTTATCTCTTTTACCACTTTGGAATTGCACCTACATTAAGGTGGGCTGCTTTTGAAGACTTAACAAGATGAACTTCGTTTCTTGCTTTGACATTACCTGCTTTGTCCGAGCCCCTTCACCCCCCCCCTTTTTTTTTTCAGTTTGTAAATTTATGAGAATTGCAGCTGGTTGCTTTGGCAAGTCACCCTCATTAAGAGCCCCCTTTGAGAACAGGCTGTGTTTGAATATTTCCCTAATGAGGACAGGACGGGGTTAAAAAGTGACCATTTCATGGTTGACTTGAACCTGCCTCCCGTCGATGTTTCGTGGGGAAATGCTTGACCCGGAGAAATGCATTTTTTGCAAACGCGAAAGTCAGCTGGCCCTTTGCAAATAGACGGGGAGGGAAAAGGGGCCGAAGGAAGACGCGCAGGGACCAGTTTACCTGAGGCAGGCAAGTGCTGGTTGTGGAGGGAGCTTGACTTGGGCAATCTCACTCCCTCATGCTTGGGGCGGTTTCTCATGGCCGGGCCGGGCGGGACGGAAGAGTTACACAATGCTTTTGGGCTGGTGACCTCAATGCAGTCCGTCTACACGGGCTTCTGTGGAAAGGCTCGGGTTTGCTTTGCCTGGGCGTTCCTCGGATCAAAGTCCGCAGGTGTCAAGGCGGGGAAGAAAAGCTTGGATTTTGTTTCCTAAGCCCCATAAAGCCTTAAGAAGGAATAATGTAGGTGTAGTTGGAAATGCAAGGCCAGTGGGCACCCTCTTGGCACTTGGCTTTCCGGCCCGTTTGCATTTCTTGTGGTCACTTTCTTTGCTCTTCCAAGAACGGGAGACTTTGCGTCTGATAAGTGAAAGGAAAGTTTTAAAGCAGAGATCGGGGCGATTTCAGAACTTGGCGCCCAAAACGAGAACGTTTCCTACTCTCGAATCCACTTTCAGATAAATCCATCAATGGTAGCGCACCCCTCGCAAGCACGCACACGGGGGTGCGAAGGGGAAAAAAAACGTTCTTCAAACTGACTTCCCGCCTTAGGGCGAGTGTGAGAACGTCGTTAGTGAGTGCGTGTGTGTGCTTTAATATGCTTGCATTCCTGGAAAAACAAAAAACCCGCGGGCGCGAACTTCTTCTTGGCACGAGCTGGTGGGTGAGATTGAAAGCAGACGGGCCTATTGCTCCAGCAGCTGGCTTTCTTTTTCTTTTTTGCTTCCCTCAGGGGGCCCGCCACCCATTTCCTCCTCGCACCCTGGTGGAAAAGGCTGCTGCCCGAAACGGACCCCCACAAATCAGACACGGGCAGGAGCGAAAGTCTCGGGCGGGGATGGAGGCCACGTGGAAGGGGTTCCCTACGAGCATGGCGCCTTTCCACCACAGGGTTTGCAAAGAGCAGGCTGGCTTTCACTTTTCAGGGTGGAGTGAGGGAGAAATCTGAGCGAGTCTTCAGTTCGGTGACCTTGCTCCACATGTAGGCGACGGGGTCGCGGGTTTCCAGACGCTGCCTAGGCTGCAAACGTATGCAGGGGAAGAGCCGCCAACGCACATTTCCTCCACACCCCGACACCCCCCTCCCGTTCCTGTTGTCTAATCGTTAGCGAAGAGGCAAAAACTTTCCCGCTTTGTAGCCCCTTCCCCTCGATCGGCGAGATTCAGGATCTGCAGACAGATCGGGTTGGGGTTTCTTTCGCCCCACCCTTTCTCCCCCCCCTGTGAAGGAATTTTCCACCGGGCGGTGTTGTTGCCGCGCTCTTTCAGAACTTGAACTAGGAAAACGCTCCCCAGTCGTCCCCCCCAATGAGCTCGCTTTTGAGTCCCCCCCGGAAAGGGGAAGGAAAGTGAGAGTGTGTGCAAAAGCAAAGCGCGTTTGGGAAAATGTGTGGCCAAGCTCTAAGTACTGTACGGCAGTGATTAAAGAGGAAAGGCAGGGAGAGGAGAAAGGAAGGGGCTCGGAAGAGGTGCATTTACAGCAGCAGCAGCAGCGACTGGGGGGGGGGATGTATGCATCGATTGTGTAATTAAATAATAAACCGAAATTCCAAAGTGTTTGAGAAAGCTACAACGAAGGAAGGGCCAGAGAAAGGCGGTAAAAATGCCCTCCCCCTCTGCTGAACTTCCAGGTCTTGCAGAAACCAGTACACCGAAGAAAGGGGAAAGAGTGTAAGGGAGGAGGAGGGGAAACCAGAGATTGATCGTTTTGAATTTTCAAGAGATCATTTTTATTACAGTGGGCGTTTGAAAAGCAGGCTCTGAACATTATCCACAGAGAAAGGGGGTGGAGAGACACACAGAGAGGGAGAGAGAGGGAGGCAGAGGCTGCTGCTGCTGCGAACTGTTTCTGCACCCTTGGGGGACGCGCGCGCGCGCACACACACGCACACACACACTCCAGGGTTGGCGCTCTACTGCACAGGGCTGTTGCAAAGTTTCGCTTGCCAGGATACGCCAGGATTTTCCTGCTCCGCCGCTGCAACCTTGAACTTTGGCAACGTGGTTGATAGTACCGTGGTGTATCCCGCTAGCTGCTTTTCCAAAGCGCTTGGAAATCCGGGAGAAAGAGGGGAAAAAAGCAACGCGAAGGAAGGAAAAAAAAATATCCCGAACCTCCCCCCCCCTTAACTCCCTGCATTCCATTCAACCCCCACCCCCTATCCCCATTCCGCCTCCTGTCCCAATTCACCAGCAGCCACTGCAAAACAGCAGCGAGAGTGAACCGCCGCCGAGAACAAGAGGGTTAAAAGTGTAGATTGGATTTCACCCCGGGAAATCTAGCGCTCGGAGTGAACTTGAATCTTTGGCTATTTAAGGAGGACCGGGGCTGGTTGCGAAGTTGTGGCGATTCAAAGCAGAGCTTTCTCCGGATCCATCTTTTCCTTTTGGAAGCGTTAGATGATTGTAAAATGAATAGATGAAGCCGTTGCGCTTTTGATACTTTTCCTCTCGGCAGAAGTGCTATCTTAGAGCGAAGTCATGATGTATTCTCCCATCTGTCTCACTCAGGTATAGCCGCCTTTTTTCTTTTCCTTTATTTTTTTTAAAGGGGGGAAGTAAACTTGTACCGAGTTGCACCGAGTACCTATGATTAGAACTGTTCAAAGGAACATCCGTTCCGTCCTTGATTTTATAAGGGGGGACGACTAAAATGCATGTATTTGTGGTATAAACCTATTTCAAGGTGTGTTTGTTTGTGTGTGTGGGGGATAGGGACGAAATATAAATATTTCAGAATGACAATAATAAACGAGCATTATTAAATTACTCTTACAGGAAAAAAAGTGATTAGAACTAGCAGCCACGTCGTGTAGATTCACATGAATTCGCCACAAAATAACGATCCGTTTTGCAGATACACTTAACCTGAAAAAGGAAAGTGTTCCCTTATTTTTAATTAAGCAATGGCTGGTAACATAATACCATCACATGCTGAATTAATCATATATACTTAAGGCTGGTTTGAGAAAAGGTGACTTAGCTGAAGGCTTGCTTTTTTAATTATCCTATACATTTTTTCCTTGATAAATTCCGGTACTTGGAACTTTTTGAAGTCAACACCCAAGGTCATAAGGAAAACTCAACCTTTCCTGCTAATATTAGGCCTGCAGACACTCGTGTATTTTTAAAACTGAGTAATTGTGTATACTACACATACATGATTTTACTTTGAAGAACATTTAGACAAAATGTATATTGATTTAATCTTATGGGGTTTCCATTCACATAAGATAGTTACAATTGCAACACATGGTGTGATTGGAGTAAAGGTTGGTGGCATAGAAGTTTCAAAAGAAAAAAAAGCGCGGAGTCAGATCCAATATAAATTATAGCATAGAAAATGCCTTTGTGATGTTCAAGTGTCTAAAGCATGTGACATTTGTACCATTTTTTCATTCATTAGATATTCCAAGTAGCATATAAAAAAATCAGGTCTGATTGAAATCTTAGGGTACAATTTGAACGTGTTAATGCATACTAATTAGCTAATATTTGTGGGAAGTCTTTGTTATGTAATATTTTGGTTGGTATTGGGATCAAAATAATAAAACTTTCCTTTGACAATTGGAAGCCATTGTAATTCTATTGGACTGGAGCATTCACAAATTATGAATGAAGATTTAAACAATGATAAGGATTATTCAGTGATTGGATACAGTCCTGTAGCTTTTTGGCTGACACGTTTTTATTGTTTATATTTTGTTTGGCATCAAAGTGTGATTAACTTTGGAATCTTTTTAGCAAGTAAATGGGAACTTTACTGATGCAAAACAGGTGTAAAAATGTTCTGAGGTATTTGAGAAATTATAAAAAGTCAGCACTTACACTTCAATGCGCACACATGTTTTATGCCTCTTGATCAGTTGGCAGAACATTGTAAAATTCAATATACTGTTTTCATGTATAACATTTAATACTTAAGGGGACTTCTACTAGCCATATAGAACACATATTAGTTAGTTTCCTAGGATTCCCTTGCAAAGCCATGATTTGACTTTGGTCTAGGATCATATGTTTGGGTTTCTGTGGTGATAGGTGTAGCTGAAAATTTAGCTTAAGTTTTTAATGTAATATGCTTTATTTGTAACATAAGGTATTATCCATTCTTGTTTCTGGCCTAAAGTCTCAGTTCACAGAAATGTTTTAGAATAGGTATTTGTGCCTGAACTTATTACAATCGAAGTATTAAAATTTTCCTTGGCTGTTATTAAGCAAGTTTTATGACTTGCTTATTTACCATAAGCATAGCATTAAATGTCACTTTGTCTTTTCCAAAACAAAATAAATTATTTAGGTGAAGTTTGCATGCAATCTACAAATCTGAAACAGTTTTACGGCAAACCTAGTATCGACCAATTTAAGATAAGTCAAGTGTTTCAACAAAATGCCCACTGGTTTTGAAATGAAATGTGTATTGCTTTGCCCAAATGATTTCTAAGCTGGTTTTCTATTTAGTTTGTGAATTTATAATTCACAGACTTGAAGAATGAATAGTTATAAGAACAGTTGGGACAAAATTCAGACACCATCACCCCCCCCCCTCAAATTTTGAATACATACCCATTGTCCCATGTTTGCAGAGCAGGTTTATGGTGAATATAATATTGTACTACCAGTATTTTATAATATATTTGTTGTTAGAAATCTTAGAAATGAGGAAAATAAATATCTGATAGGCTAAAAATGGTATAGAACATGCATTTGATAACCTTTAAAAAAGAATCTATATAAAAATAGTTGGATTTTAGGAGCGGTTACTTTGTATGGTTGTGGTTACTTTGGAGTCAAATTAAGTTGCATTGAAATCTATAAGATATAAGAATAAATAAGGTGTCAATAGACATTTTGTATCTTGGAAACCTAACCTGGTTAAATAAAACAGGATTATCTGAACACATTCCTCTTTTTGTGTAATTAATATAAACTTAGTTTTTAGGTTCATGAATAGTTCCCTATGTTTGTTAGTACTCACAGCTGAAGTCTTTTTTTAAAGAAGTAGCCCAGCAGTAAATACAGATTTATGGTATTTTATATCAAAGCTAGAATTAATAAATTGAAAATTAAACGTAAGTGTGTGTGCCTTTGGGTATACCTTTGCAGTGTTAACTTTATTTTGTGAAATAATTTTCTGAATTCATTTAACAAACTAATAGGAAGGTAAAATAGAAATGGGAAATCATTTTCTTTTCTTTTTTCTGGAGAAAAAATAAGTTTTTTTTATAGCGGAAGGTAAATAACATGAAGATATTGTGGAAATTGACAATGATTGTAGATTCATAAGTATTAATGGTTTAAAATAACTAAGAAGCTTGATTTATCTGTTACAAAGTTTGCTCTTTGTTTTTATTGTAATCTGCAAAATACAACTTTTTCTTACATTGTGCATCTTTCAAAATATCAGATTTTATAGTGTGTAAGCATTTTTGAAGAGACGTGTGTAATGTAAGTTTTACTTGAAAAACAGTTTTTATTTCAACAATATTTTGGAATGTTACAATAGTTGATATGTATATCAGTGACTTACCGTAATTTTATTTAAATATGAATTTTAAGCCAACATCCATTATTTAATGCAGGAGCTGAAAAACACGAATGTATTTTTTTATCAGATAACTTGGATTTTATAGCTGCATTTTTATAGCAGTAAATACATTCTGGAAACTTTATAGGTAAAATTAGAATTTGAAACCAGTGTGTATAATTTTAAAAACACAGAGTACAATAGTAATAGTAATCACAGACACCATGCACTGTTGCATTCAGGTAGGTCTGTAGTTGCCTAAATGTGATTAAAATAAAATAAAATTAAAACCCAAAACTTCATAGGGTTTTTTTTGTTAAAATGCCAAATACCATGATCTGAAATGTCAATATCACAAGATCTTTGTTTGGAATTTATGGGGTAATATATATTGTAAAATAATTTTTAAACATACTAGACCTAGTTTCTAACAATTCAATTCCTAGACTTTTTAATAATTTCTTATAAAAGTTAAAAGTAATGAATGAAGTTTCTTATTGAAATACATGTTTTACTAAGAATTCTATAGCACTCAGTTTCTGAGAAAAAGAAACTCTGGTATTAAAAAAATGGCATCAGAGCACTGAGATAGGGAAGTCTTATCGAGGGCTGTGGTTGCTCTAAGCTGTGCTCTCTTCCCACACAAAGAGCAGATTGTGGTTTAACTCTTTCCTTAATGTAGTTTGTGCCCTTAAAGTAACAGAAAACTTAAAAGTCCCTGTGTAGAATGGCTTATCACTTTAGTAATTGCTTGAAACCTTGTTTTAATTGTATTATAATTCTTTTTATGCCCTGTATTTCTATTCTAGTTTGATTAATGTCTGCCCTAAAAAGGAAAGAGACATATATAAAACCAAACCATTGCAGGTCTTACAGTACTTCTTGAAAAGTCTTACTATTAGGTGTTATTATAAAATCTTGCTATATTTACTTATAAAAATACAGGATTCAATTTAAAGAACATTTCAGTATTCGCTGTAAATATTTTGCATGAACTTTTGTTGAGTAATTTAGTTGATTGTATGAACTGTTTGATAAAACTCTACAGGAATTTTGAATTGAATTTTAATACATTTCATGTTCTCAATCTTAAATATAGGATTCTTAATTGGAAAACAAATGTCATTAATTTTAAGTATTTTAGTATTAATATATATGCTACATTTGGCTTGAAAAGTACAATTTAATTATATCAGGACTAATTTTTGTGTCAATATTTTACAGTATTATGATTTAAATCCAATTTGAATTAAATATGGTCTAAAAAAATAATAGGTCAAACAAATGAATGAGTAACATTTCTCTCTTTTGTCACAATTTTCTTTCAAATCTTATGATAGGTGCCAGGACTATAGAGATAATTTTTCTTTGAAGTAAATTATATACTGTATGTGACAATGATGGAAATTGAGGCAAAACACCTTAGTAGTTCTTATTGATCAAAATAAAGTAATTGCTAGTATTAACCAAAGTTTAGTCAATTTAAACAAATAATAAAATATCAAAAATATGTATGAATAGTTAGGTAAAGCCTGTAAAAGGAAAAGTTTGCAAGTCCAATATATCTATGTATTTCAGGAAAAAAAGTTTACCCAATAACGCAGTATTAATGTCACATTGCCACTGTGTGTTAGATCACAAAGTAAGCAAAGTTTGTTTCAAATTATCCTTTTTTCTTTGTGTACCTAAAAGGTTTTTTTTGGGGGGTGGTGGTGGAGTGAAATAATTATTACATACTTCAGAACCATCCTTGAGTTAATAGGTAATTAATTCCGTGAAATTTTGTACCCCATAGTGGAATGAAACAATTCGGTTCCATGTAATTTTTCAGTATTTTTTTTTTTTTTTTGTAAAGTTAAGCAGGGAAACGTGCATCTGGTGAACGCTATAAGATACCCTAATTTTATTAGAACGATGTCTTTCCTTTGGCCTTTCTTGCCTTATTTCTTGATTTCTGTAGTTATTCCTGCTAGAATAATACTATAATAACTGGAATGTTGGGTGATTAATAAGGGATTGAGTTATATTTTCATTGTTCATGGCGTTTGTGTTATCATCAGACTTTTGCTGATGACAAAGGTGAAAACTACATAATGCAACATTGAACATAAATACCATAATGTTTCTGAATACAGAATGTGAATGATTTGCAATATTAACTTCTACATTTTTAATATTTTTTAAAATTTGCTGTACCATTATTTGTCGTTTGTTAAATCACAGCCAAAGCATTCAAAATCCCAAAGCCATTTTGTTTGATTTTAAACTAATATAATTGTATGTCAGTTTTGAATCAAGCCCAAGGAATTGGTATATTATAAAATATTACTCCCATAAGTGAATTATCCACATACACTTTTTTAATATGTATGTATCTTTTCTAGGAATTGTAAGCCTGCTAAAAATGTTTAGGAATGCTCATGACATAACTTTTTATTCCCACCCAAAAAATAATTGTTTGTGATTGTATAAGTAAAACTGGTCCCTGAAGTTTTGTTTTTCTATTTGTTTCTTCCAACAGGATGAATTTCACCCATTCATTGAGGCACTTCTTCCACATGTCCGTGCAATTGCCTATACGTGGTTCAACCTTCAGGCTCGAAAACGCAAGTACTTTAAAAAACATGAAAAACGAATGTCAAAAGATGAAGAAAGAGCAGTCAAGGATGAGTTACTTAGTGAAAAGCCAGAAATTAAACAGAAGTGGGCATCCAGGCTTCTCGCCAAATTGCGCAAAGATATCCGCCAAGAATATCGAGAGGATTTTGTGCTTACTGTTACTGGGAAGAAGCACCCATGCTGTGTATTATCCAATCCTGACCAAAAGGGCAAGATTAGGAGAATCGACTGCCTTAGGCAAGCAGACAAAGTCTGGCGCCTGGATCTAGTCATGGTGATCCTTTTTAAAGGTATCCCCCTGGAAAGTACCGATGGAGAACGGCTCATGAAATCCCCCCATTGCACAAATCCAGCACTTTGCGTTCAGCCACATCACATAACAGTATCAGTCAAGGAGCTTGATTTGTTTCTGGCATATTATGTGCAGGATCAAGGTAGGGCTTTTAAAAATATTTTATTTATTTATTTAGATATTTATACACATATGCACATGAAAATGCTAAACCACCTTTTTGTTTTTGTTTTTAAAAAAGCTTTAAACATTTCATATATGTTTATAGATATTGATATGTGCTTGCTAATGTATACAGTAGATGCAGGAATATACAAAATACACATTAACATTTGTTATAAAAGTTGAAAAATACTAGGAATGATTTTGGTGTGTGTTACAGAATATATTCATAGCATATATATTCATAACAATTGTATTCATATTTTAAAATTAATAGATACTTATTTGCCATTGTTCTGTCTTCATTATGAAAATAGAACCATTAAATATAAAAGAATGAAAAAATGGCATGTTATTTTATATATATTGTTATGCAGCCGCATTATCAGTGTTCATAGTGTGGCATTTCTCCAAATTTTGAGGTAAACAATAACTTCTGCACACATTTTAAACATTGCTTCGATATTGTTGTTTTAAATTATAATGTAATGAAACACTTTTATGGCTAACGTTATTATTGTATATCTACTTAGATGATTTGTTTTCAGTGATGATATTTGATCTAATGTAGAATTTGTTATGTTTTTTGTTACATACATTTTTTACATTAAAGCCTTTAACCGTTATGGTAGATTGTTTCTAGAGCCACATAATAAATATGTCTAAGTTATAATCGTGGAGAATTTGCAGATGGCGGCTTTTTACATAAATTGGCCTGGTTCTAGAAACTGCCAAAAGAAAGATGGATGGGGAATGTGAATACAAATATTAAAAAGTAAAATTATTTTGCATGTTTCTGGTGATACTACCAAAAGACTTGGCTTTTTCTTGATATTCCTAGTGTTGATTTTGTATAATTCAGTCCAATATTGTCGTTGTTAACTTCTAACTTTATACAGTTACTGTATAGTATCTTTACCGTGAAAAACAAACATTTACCATAAAAACAGACAGTTCTCTTTTTCAATAATGAAAGCAGTTATAAAACTGAGTTCCACTTTAGAGCAAGTGAATATTATTTACGTTCCATTGGTCTCAATGTGAGTTTAGCATGGCTAACCTTCTAAGCTTTGCTGTGATATGCATTTGAAAATTCTTGTAATCTAAGTCTGCAAACTTTGAATGGAATTGAAGGAGACCCTCATTTAGGATTATATGAATTTAAATACACTACAAATTAATCTTGAAAGAAAAACAATCAATAGTGAAAATTTCGATCTGATTATATGAACTATATATTCCCTTCACCTCAAAGAGTATTTAAAAACATAATATTAGTAACTGAAACAAGTGTTAAATATAGTTAATATAGTTCTGTTAACTATAAGTAGAACAGTTGTACGTAGTCAGGGACTTTATGATGGAATATTTTACTTGGTTGCATATTATCTCCATTAGAAAGTCACCTGTATTTGAAAATAAAATGAATACAGCATTTTTATATCTGTGCATATATATTTCTTTGGATGCTATGTTTGCTTGCATTGAGAGATGGATTCCTGTAAAACATTGATGATATCAGATGATACTAGGGTCTGTGTATGAATTGTCAAAATAACTTCTGTAAATGTTTTTTAAGATGATTGGATTTTTCCAATATTCTTTCAGTTAGTGACAATTGTGGATGAAAAGTTGGTATCTCTATATTAAGCTACCTATAGAAGGACACTATCACAAGTGATACAAAACTCCATGTTTTGGAGTTACTGTTTTTGTGGTAGAAATATATGTTCATTTTTCCTTTGTATAGAATAAGATTCTAGGTTTGAATTATTCTCAAGGTAGCTTCGGCTGGTTACATATATACATGAGTTATAGCAAACTAAAATATTTTTAAAGAGAGTTGGTTTTCTAGCTAAGTACATGAATAGCTACTTGGTATTGTTTCATTGGTTAATGGGTGGGATGATAAGAAAAATTCATGGAGAGAAAAAAAGATAAAATTCTTGAATGAATGAAAGAATAAAATAGAGCTATATTGAAACATTGGCAAAAACATGAGGAAGAATAGTTTGAGAGCCAGAAATGGTTGCCAGTGGCACCAAGGTTGGCATTGGACCTTCTTTGTTTAGACTAGAATGCCTGTGATTTGTTACTTGGTATCCGCATTGCAGAGCAGAGTAATGCTACAATATATTGATAATTTCTTGATATAGAAATATAAGTCACTTTTATTATTTGCTGGAGAGTATTTTTCAGTTTTTCCAAATCTACCAGTCTACCAAGTTATGGTATTGACAGTATATAACTCTTTTTTAAAAACAAAAACAAAGACCTGCCCTCTCTCTTTTGCCATCAGTTTTTTTCCAGAATTCCCATCTTAAAGTTTCAAAACACAAGAGAATTAAATTCTTATTTGATTGATGTTGATTCCTTTTGCTAGCTAAGGGCAGAAAATAGTCTTTAAAATAATTTGTGGTCTACAGGTGTGCAGATGAAGCAAAAAGCCTGTTTTAATAACATTAATTTAAATGTTACATGTTCTAGTTAAATTCATTCAAAATTAAGAATTAGGATTACAGTATCTTGCTTAACTGAAAAGGATATGTTTATTAGTTTCTTTTATTTGGTATAGGCTGTGTTTCAGTCTATAAAATCAGTTGGTAATATTTGATTCAATCAGTACAGCTCTTATGCTGTGTTCCGTTTCTACAAGAACCGCCATTTTGTTTGTCAAGTGCCAGCAGAGTGGGGGAGGAAAAGCAGACAATGTGCTTGATGCCAATAATGGTTGCCAGTGGCACCGAGGTTGGCATCAAACCCTCTTTGTCTAGTTTCTGAATGCCTTTGATTCGTTGGTTGGCATCTGCATTGCAGTGGGCACATTGGAAAGTTTTTTGACAATCACTGAATGAAAGCTGTTGTATTTATTTGCTGCAGTAGAACTTCAGATAAAAGAAATCTGTCCTCTAATAGATAACTTTTTTATTCTATAGCAGCACATTTTTAAAGTTCTTCTTTTTTTATTGAAATGAACTATTTTTGGTGTGTATTTCTTTTCTAAATAATTTAATCCTCCTGGTGTTTGCTGTTCTGGAGTTATAAAGAAATGCATGCTTTTATTTTAGGCTGCCTAATGCATCTTGGGATATATTATGTGTCCTTAAAATAATTATGATAACACATAACACACATAGCACACAGTGTTTCTGAGTCTTATTTATATGTCATGGAATTGCACCATGTTTTTTATTTCAATAAACTTACATAACTAATTCAGCTTTAGCACCTTGATTAAAAATATTAGGAGTCTAATACTGCTTTCATTCATCAAGCAAATAGAAATATATTTTGTTTTCCACCGAAAGATACAGTTTATCCCGGTTTGCTTTAGTTTGGGTGCACTTGGATTATCAGATTGTAAAACATCAATTATTTTTGTAAGTAAGCTGCATGAGTTGGCACCCAAGGCCAGTGCAAAGACTAAGGCATTGCTGCTGTTTCCTAGATAGTATTAATATTGTTTTCATGCAAACCTCCATTATTCTCTTAATTAATAGGCTAGCAGTTTTACCTAAAAAGCCACATGAAGGAAATCTGGCCTATACAAGTGCTGAAATGTATCATGTCTGCAGAAAAAAAGGGGGAACAGATCAGGTGACTGCTGATTATAAGAATAAGAAAAAAGAGAATAGTTGATTATAAGAATAAAGTAAAAATGTGTATGTGTGTGTGTGTGTGTGTGTGTATGTGTATGTGTATATATATGTGTATATATATATGTGTGTATATATATGTGTGTGTATATATATATATATGTATATATATATGTGTATATATATATATGTGTGTATATATATATGTGTATATATATATGTGTATATATATGTATGTATGTATGTATGTATGTATGTATGTATGTATGTATGTATGTATGTATATATATTTGAAACACCCACACGTTCTTTGTTGGCATTATATTCAATTCACATGCCTTCTACAATTGTAACTTACATGTAGTTTATATCTAGAAGGTGAATTATCTTGGAGGAATTGGTAATAGTTTATATTATTAGTATCATCTTGGGAGAATCTTTTTAAGCATACACAATTTGCAACTGTATTGTATTCATTGGGGACATTAATATTAGGCATTAGTTATTTCTCTCTCCCTCCTGGTACGTATTAATGCAGTAATAGATATTAAGATAAATATAATTTATTTTAAAAAGTTTTAAAAAGGAAAATTTGAGTTAAGTATTTTTTTAAATTGTTTTTTGAAACTATTTTTTGTGTGTTATACATTTTGACTAGTATATTGATTGAGGTTAACAATTGTAAATAGAATGAGAATTTTATCCGTTAAAATAAATGTTGAAAACAATAATCTGGACATGTCAATTTAGCAGTCATAAAGGCTAAGTTAAGGTACAGGTTTATTGTTTTTTGAAAGGAACTATTACAATGCAGCAGAACTTAAAACATAATCTGCTACTGCTTATTGAAACAGTTGCAATATTGACTAACTTTTAACAGTGTATTGACCATTTTAAAGATATTAGAATAACGATTTTGAGAAGATATATTTTGCACGCAGTGAAATGACAATTTAAAAATTAGATACTTGAAATAAACCATGTAGTAATGCAAAAACAACATAGTGTAATTGATATTTGTGTATGTGTATAATGTGTTTTACATGAGACATGAAGTACATTTCTATGTTTCTAAGGACATCAGAGGGTATGGATAATAGTCATTTGTTCATGCAATTTTCTATGTAAAAATTAGTTTAATTATGCCAGTGGTAGCAAGTTTCTGTAGAAATCACTAGTACTATATTATTTATGAAATAAAGTCAATTCCAGCGATCTAGAAATATGAGCATAGCCATTGCGGTTTGTAAACCACATTGTAACCTATTGTGAACTCAGCCATGGTTTAATGCAGTGCTTCCAAACTTTTAACCTCATTACCTATGCAGAATACAATCCGGATTGGTCACCGGGCCAGAGGTTTAGTTTCTCGAGCTTTCGGACTTGTGCTGGAGTCCATCCTCAGGGAACATCTCTCTACCACATATTCTGGTAGAGAGAAATTCCTTGAGGATGGGCTCCAGCACAAGTCTGAAAGCTCGGAAGACTCAACCTCTGGTCCCATGACTGACTCCGATTAGATCCTGCAACATTATCCTGGGACACATATATTTGCTTTCATTTGTAAAATATTTTTAAGTCAGTTTAAATGTCCTTATTGTGATTGGGTAATGGGTTTGGCTTACCCACAGGAAAAGCACTTTTACTGAAGTTTGGGTAATTTACCCAAGTTTGGGAAGTACTGGTTTAATGTGATACGTACACCTAGCCATTTAAGATGTTTGCACAAAATGGCTGCTGCCAAACTTGAATGACTCATTGTTTCCCTTGCATGTAAAAATGTTACTTTTTTATTGATGTCACTCTTCAGTATAGTATTAAAATATTCATTACAGTATTACATATTCCAGCATTGTTTACTTTTCAGTAGGATTTGGCATACAATTTGGTGTATTGAGCAAAATGAGTGTTTTGTTTGGTCTTGGAATTTTCTTATTAGATATAAAGCATATCAATAATAATATTAAATGTATTAATATATTAATATAGAATATTTAATGTACTATTTCTTGAAAATCAAAAAGCATTCTTAATAACTTGCATGCCAACATAAGCATGATTTTTGTCTAGACATTTTAATGATTGCAGTAACTAATTCATGTTCTGGACCAGAAACTTTTTAAAAATCCAATCTTTGGAAAAGAAGCACACAATTTTATTTAGAAATGTAGGAGGTGAATTAATCAATTGGATCAGAAATGAGTAAATGGATATGCAACATAGTTTCTCAGTTATTACAATTTCTTGTTTTACTTAACGCTATTTCTGAGGGTCTCTGGATTGTTTGGAATTATAAAATGGAGGGGACCCAGCAGCAAGGCAGATTAGTTGAAAGAATGTTGCAGAACTAGCTTTAGTAAGAAGTAATGCTTTTCTGCTCCTATAAACAGACCTCTAGAAACAACTCTTATTGCTTCTTAGTTTGTATTTGTATAGGAAGGCAAGTGTTTAATGTTTTGAATCAGTTTATTTAGTAAAAAGAATGGTGTTTTCTAATATTTTGAAGTAAAATTAGAAGTGGGTAATAAAATATTTAACGGAAAGTGATTCAGAATAATTTCTGCTATGCAGTGTTAAACAAAATTCCACTATAAAGAAATAAAAGCTAGTGCATAATTACTACTTAGGTTAAAGATTTTATTGGTAAAGTTCAGTTTTTGACCATATCTTCTGGAAAGTATGTTCTTTATAATATACCTTATGACATTATGAATGTACAGAATTTTGAAAGGACAGCTCTTTAGATACTATATTCATTTTATTTTTGTGAGAAGAATCCAGATGGATGTTTGTTCATCAACACAGCAGTTTTTATAAGCAGAACAATTTTCTCTTTTGATCTGTGTCCCTCAATCTGCTATAACAAGTAGTGGGCCACTCTAGTGTTAGTTTAAGATTTAGGAAGAAGATAGAAAACTGTTGCAGAAGCAGAAGCCCATGCAACAGTAAATGTCAATAATAGATGGAGAACATTCTTAAATTAGTCTAATTTTATAAAACCTGAATACATTAAGCTTCAATTAGATGGTTGATATAATTTTGCTTGGTAAATTTCACAAGTTTTTGCAAAGGATGACATAAACCCAATTACGGGATGTATTTAGGGTAATTTGGTCTTGTGGATATAAGCTAAATGCATATTCGTAATTAAAGAATGGTTTTAAAAATGGAAATAACAGTAGTTGCTGGAACTAATAATTACGGGGTTAGAAAAGAAATGTAGCAGTTATTATTTTTGCTGTGGTCCTGAGGAAAACCCATCTTCTTACTTTTATGAGACATTTCACACATTAGCGACATGAAGAGTTCCTCCTTACTTGAAGTAGTAGATTCAGAGTATGATTTTTCCTCAAGTTACTAGTAGAGAAGGGGATTAAATTATTTTCTCTGTTCTGATTAATTATCAACATACTCACCTCTGATTATGAGTTTTAAATTTACATATTTAGGTGCAGTTTGACCCTAGGTTTTGGACTGATTAAATAATGCTTGTGTCCTATATGGCACTTCATATGTTGCTGGACCATAGCATATTGGCCATGTTGTTTAGGAGTCCAGGCAGTGGGTTTATTGTAGAATCTGGATGTCCATGTGTTCCATCTCCCAGATTATACTGTGGTGGTCCACAGAATAATTCATGAAATAGCATATATGTTGGCTGTTTTACACAGAAAAGGCTGCTTATTCTATGAAGTAAAAATATCTATTAAATAATTAATCATTGTCACATTTTGTAATTTAATAATTTGAGAAATGAAAATTTTTGGCTGTGTTTCCAAGGATGAGGACGCACACATTGCATGCTGGCAAATAGGAAGGCAAGGACTTGTTGCCAATTTTGATTTGCTTGCATATGTATAATTCATACTTGTAAGCATGTTTATCTAAGAAATGTAATTAAATTAGTTTCAAGCAAGTTCTTGATAGATATTCCAAGGATGTTCTATTCTTCCATAGACAATTCTAAAGACATTTGTTAAGGATTCATAGAGCTCAAATTCTACTGATCTTCACCGCATAAAGTGCTAAATAAAATGGACTGAATGACTTGGGCTGTTTTACATGATGTCATGAATTCTTGTGCTTCACAGTTCTTAATATTTAGTGGCTATTATTTTAAGTATAGCCATTTTATATTTCTTAGTCAATCTAAGGAGTAACCTGTGGAAGCCTTCCACTATTTAAAATAGTTACCTGCTATTTCTAAATCCAACCTATGATGCTTTGAGAAAGAATAATGTAGATAGATTCATTTTGAACATGATGAAGGCTGAGCATTCTTCTCTCTAAAAGTAGAAATTATAAAATCATATGCATCTCTCTATGTGTGAAGATCAGTTTACAGAATTCTTTACCAAAACTGTACTGTTTGGGAATTCTAGGAGTTGAAGGTTATATGTTTAGAGGTCACCGAAGTTGAAGAAGACTGCTTTAAGCATTTTAAGGAAAAAGTTCCTAAGGCATTAACAATATTGTTTACATTAAAGTGTATCTCACATAATGAGATTTACATCAGAATACATTTCTAGAATTGTGCTGCAAATTTAGCATTAAAAACTAATATTTCTTTTATATATATGTATATATATATGTATATATGTATGTGTGTGTGTGTATATATATATATGTGTGTGTGTGTGCGTGCGCGCATACACACACACACACACACACACACACACACACACACACACACACACACACACACACACACACATATATATATATATATATATATATATATATATATATTAACATAGTGTTCTTAGTGGTCTGAGATGAAAAGATGTGAAAATTACTCTTGGTAAAGGCAGCTTGCTTTTTATTCTGCTGATGTCTGAGGTTTCTAGATGGATTACCTTAAATTTGTTATGCCACGTTAAAAGCCTTGTTTTATGAGGCCAGTCTCAGCTCATGGCCTCAGTGTCAGGAACCCTGCTATGTGATGCAACATGTCTTGTTAGGTTTAATTGACCAAAGCTGATTTGTTAAAACAATTCATTTGAACAAGTAACTTATGCCCAGGCCAAGTTGCTACCTGAATCTTTTGACCTTGACTTGTTGGGGTCATGAAAAGGCTATGAACTCCTTGACCTTTTTGTTGTATAGAAGTGTCACTGTTTCTTCTGGTTCTTTTATGGAAATAGCTGACAAGCAGGCTTCAGTTTTGACTTTACACCCCAGTGGGCTTCTAGGCAGCCTCTGGAATTACTATGTCTTTTATTTAATGTGGTCTGGCTGCAGTCTTGGTTTGCTTTTGTCTGCTGACAATGATGGGGACAAATTGGCAGCCCTTGTTTATATAGAAAGGATAAGGAAAGGATTTCTTGTTTCTAGAAGGCTAATTTTAGGTCTGTGCTTCCCTAAGGCTGTCCCACATTAAAAATGTGCATTTTAAAAAAGAAGCACGCAGTCATTTTGAATTCTTTTTCTGAACTTTTATGACAACCACATTAAAACTTATAGCAGTTCTGGATAAACCCCTTGGTATAGACTTTGAAACCTGTTTTAACTGTGCTTGTTTTTTTTTAAATATATATTTAAGTATTTATATTATTCCAGTGTTAGTTGGGAAATACTGGGATGATATATTTGTACACTACTTCTAAATAGTATACAAATACTGGATATTGAGAGATTTTGTGTTTTTAGTATTGTAATTACACAAATTCAAACAAAATTAGTGGGCCATGAATAATATATCAATTTGAATAAATAACTTGAATAGCCTGTTAATTTGACTATTCTAATGCTGGACTTGCATATCAGTTTCTATTATTGATGTCAGAAGTTCTCAAATAAAGATTCCATAGGTGATATATCCCCTTCCTCATTTTAAAAGTCCTTGCTAGCCTACCTGCCCATACTAATTCTTAAGGCTTTTTCTGTATGATTGGGGCATGGTCTATAGATCAGTTTTTTAATATCATATTGACAAGTTCCAGAGCGTTCAATGAAAGTATTCTGCATAAAATAGAGGATCCATGTGGTAAATGTAGATGTTGGAAAAGTAAATGCTATATATCAGTCTTATGCAAAGCATGTTAGTGTCAGTGAAAAAGGAATCATGACTTCTGGAAAGATTAAAACAGCTGCATCTTTTAAAGATTGGTAGTTGGTTTAAAGGCTATCCTCAGTTGTCTATGTGTGATCATGTTTGCAGTTTTCCTGGGACCTCCAGCAGAGAAGCTGTGCCAAAATTATTTTGAGACAGTTTTGCAAGCTTTCTAAAAGATGCAGTTGATTTTATTTGTTGGAGAGACATACCCAATTTATGCTAATAATGCTTTGCAGCCCCCATTCCCTTTTTGACTGCTTTATGGAGTCTCACTGCAAGGTCCAGGTGGGGGGGGGAGTCCATTGCATAGATTAGAAACAAACAATAAATTATAACAGTACAATTTTAGTCCATCTCATCCCCTAGTAAGCTATGTGTACTTAAGAAAATGGAACTTTATGTGAAAATTCATTTCTAACATGGGCAACGAAAAACAATATGACAACAGATTTGCCTGGGACTAAAACAAGAGACAGATGGCAAATAGGTCTTCTGCCTCAAGGGGGGTGGTAGTAGCTGTTGCATAAGATGGGCAAGAGAAAATGACACAATAAGGTTTGATTTTTGGTTCTGTAAATAAGACCTACATTTGAATTACAGCAGTTACAAAAATATTTCATGATGGTTTCTTAGGATTTTAAAAAAATCTTAGTATTTAAAATAATAATTAATTCTTGTCCATGTTATTTGGAGAGAAACTTGTCTACTTCCTGGATCAAAGCCATAACCATGGATAGTTTCTTTGCAGGAAGAAGTGAAACAGTGCATCTGTAGAAACAGCTAGTGGAACTATAGGTCAGTTGTTAAAATATCATAAGGCATAAATTCCCCACCTTTTGAATAGATACTGTTGATGGAAGAATCCATTGATGGATTATGTATCATCAAGTTGTTTTTGAACGCCAGTGACAAAGGATGACTTTTGTCCATGACAATCTATCCCTAACCTATTCTTTCAAATATCCCAATGGTGACTCATCACCACTGCAACTGAACCATCCACTTTGATGCTGGTCATCCTCTTGTCTTTTCTTTCATTTTTCTAAGCATTGGAGCCTTTTCCCACAGAACTGGTTCTTCGCATAAAGTGTCCAAAGTAGGATAATTTGAGTTTGTCATTTCTCCTTTGAATAGGAACTCTGGGTTAATGTGTTCAATGTTCTGTTGATTAGTTTCTTTGGCTATCCATAGTATTTTAAGAAGTCTTCTTCAACTTCTTCAAGTTCAAAGGGGTCATGTCCTGTTTCTTTAAAACCAAACTTTTACTTTAGTAGAGTGTCATAGGGAATACTATGGCTTGCATGTTTCTGATCCTTATAGGAATTAACACATCATGGCATTTGAATATATTTTATAGCTTCCTTTCATATATATTTGGGATATAGTTGAATAAATAACGGGATAAAATGGAAAGATCCATGTGTATATTTTAATATACAGATAGTCTTTGAGTTACGATGGCAATTGGGAGCTGAATTTCCATAATTAAGCAATGCATCATAAAGTGAGATGTCATGTGACCGTATCACTTATCAATGGGAATGGCACTCAATATAGCTGTTATTGATTGAATATCACTTCTCGTTAACTAAGGACCAATCCCAACCCAAGCCATTCTCAGATGGCCCCTCCCAGTCCCAAGACTTGGCCCTTCCAAGGTAAGGTATTACCTCCCTTTAATTCTCCCCAACTGCCTATCTCCACCCTTTTGGCAGCCATACATCTTGTTTTGCAGGGTGGCAAACATTCATAAAATTGCATGATTCTGGTTATTTGTTGTCCTGCAGTTCAGGGGCTTTTTGGCACACTACAACTCTGCAAGGAACCCCTGAGCTGGGGTGTGAAGCTGCATCCTCCAATCCTGCAGGACGAAACCTTAGCCCAGTCCAATAAAATAATGCAAAGTTCCAGCTGCATCTGCCCTTGCAACCCTGTATTCAAGACCCTTGACTTTTACTATGCTCTTGCTCCTGTTCCTGACAGGGCTTGCCCAGGCTGGCTCTTGGTGAGGCAGCTGTTGGTCACACGAGGCGTTCTTCCTGAGGTCATGTGAGGAAACTGCCATGTGCAACCTTAAAAAGAAGCCCTTATGCAGTCAGTAGCTAGCCTTGCAAAGGGCTGTGCTGGGTATGCTTGGTCAGTAGTAGGAACAAGGAGGTGGCAGAGTGCAGTAAGCCAAAAGAACAGAAATGGGGAGGAAATAGATTTCTAGGGGAAGTTGAAGTACCCCTGTGGTTATGTGGGTGGGTTGTCACGTGCCGAAATTTTAATCACAAGACCACAAGGGTGTTGCAATTGCTCTAACTTTGGAACCAGACATAAGTACTATTTGTTTATCACTGCCATAACTTTGAATAGTCTCTGAATGAATGTTCGTTACTTGAGGACTATTTGGATAATTAATTACTTATATTCAGTCACACTTATTGCTATCATCTGTTGGATATAGCAAAAATTATTTTAATGTTACCTCAGTCGGAATGTCTTAAGTCCTTTTCTCTTTTTTTTTTAAAGTTTGAAGAGAGAAAATACCAAATATTTACTTGTGCAGAAATTAAATTTAATTGAAACTTTCATTATCCAGGACAATTAAATATAAAGAATAAAACTGGCTCAGCGCACAGCATTGCAGCATAAAAGACACAGAATAACTACAAAAGCAGATGAGAAAGATAAGAGCAAGGGGGGAATAAGCACAGGCACTCATTGTTAAACTTACTGTATATAGTAGCTTTTATGACTCACTGGAGTGGAAAAAAGTTCAGAGGGAGAAGTGATGTAATTTGTCTTCCAGGAAATCTAACATGGCCCTGCTTCTCTGTCGATCTCCTGCAGTTTTTCTAATCCTGTATGGAATCCAGCTATGTTTGCATTAATTGTTAGTTAAAAACCTATTTGGATAGTTGGTGGTTGCTTCTGGTGTTACATGTATTAAACCTGTGCAACTATATTTTCTACAAAGACAACTCTGTATTTTATAGAATAATATCTGAATATTCTCCTCCACATGTAATTTTGCATTCCGCCTTTATTTTCTACAAATTAACTCAAGGTGGCGAACATATCCAACACTCCTTTGTCCTCCCATTTTCCCCACAACAATCCTGTGAAGGGAGTTGAGCTAAGAGACAGTGACTGGCACAAGATTACCCAGCTGGCTTTCATGGCAAAGGTGGAACTAGAACTCAGGGCAAAATGGATAAAAATTGATGATTTAAAAAAACAACAACGATTTTTTAAGTTTAAGTTGAATTTTTTTGATTTAAATCAGATTTTTTTAAATCAAATTTATTTTAATAAAATGCTTTTGGAGTAAAAATCTATCTAAATATAGTTTTCTATTTAAGATCCATTAATAATTTAGTTTATTCAGCATGAAATGGAGCTTAGTTATGTAGCATGAGGCTGTATATTCTGCAATATTTATATTTTTGGTAAACTCATTCAATGAATTCAAGCTGTCCAAGCTAAATCCCATGTTTTTGCAAAAATAAGACAGGGTCTTATTTTCTTTTGATCCCCGAAATAAGCACTTGGCCTTATTTTCGGGGAGGTCTTATTATTTTTGAGGTGCAGGAGGCCCTTTAACCTCGTCCTATGATCCACGGATCAGTTGATCCAGAGAGGATCTGTCTCTGGCACATACTTGCTAGCCCTAGTGTCACTGGGCCTGCCACTCTTTTTGTGGCTGCCACTAAGAGAAGAGGCGTGGTAGGTAGGGTTTGTGAGAGTGGTCTCTGTGGGGCAGTTCTGCGTGGCTGGCAGGTGCATGTAGGACACGTGGGGCATGTTCCCCATCTGCTCCCTGGAAATGGCAGGGACCAGCTGCGCATGTGTTTAAATATTCTAGTGGAGGGCTTATTTTAGTGCATGCACTCAAAAGCCCAATTAGACTTATTATCCGGGGATGTCTTATTTTCGGAGAAACAGTAGGAATTCATTTGTTTGCAAATAATAATATTAAAGATTCTAACTATTAGCAAGGATGAGTCCTTACATTTAAAGAGCACCTGCCATTTCACCTGCTGCCTGCCACGTCCCTCACCTTGTTGTGTGACTGCCACTGCCGCATCACCGGCTGTCCCATTAAGAGATTGAGAGAGATTGAGATTTGTTTTATTTATATGCCGCCCTATTCCCGGAGGCGAACAACTCAAAAGGGGAAAGGGAACACAAAAGTACAAGACAAGCATTTAAAATAGCCAACAGCCACACGAGTCGAGAGGGGAAGGGAGCTCATCAACCCCAGGCCTGCCGACACAGCCAGGTTTTAATGGCTTTTCGGAAGGCCTGGAGAGAGGTGAGGGTCCGAATCTCTGCGGGGAGTTCGTTCCACACGGCCGGAGCTGCCACAGAGAAGGCCCTCCCCCGGGTCGTAGCCAGATGGCATTGGCTGGTAGACGGAACCTGGAGGAGGCCAACCCTGTGCGATCTAATGGGTCTTTGGGAGGTAATTGGCAGCAGGCGGTCTCTCAAGTACCCAGGTCATTAAAGTGAATGGGACTGTGGTGAATCAACAGCGGGTCAAAGGAGGAGCCGCTGCGGGACAGAGATGACAGTTACCCTTTAAAAATTATGATTTAAATTGAATTGATTTAAATCAAGCCTTTTTACTAGTGATTAAAATCATGATTTAAATCGACTTGATTTAAATCAAATCCACTCTGACTCAGGGCCTCCTACTTTCTAGCCTGCTGCCTTAAACACTAGTACAAACTAGAATGCTAGCTATTATGCAATATTATGATATAGAACAATAGTGGATAGCTTTGTTTGTGTGTTTGTTTGTCAACAAGTACAAGGAAACAAGTATGAAAACACATGAAAAAATGGCACAAATAAATGGATACAAATAAACAAAACATAGCCATATACACATAAAGAGATTACATATAAATGGGACAGTAGGACAAGGATGGTAGACACGCTGGTGTGCTTATGCACTCCCCGTATGCCATATGTTTCTGTCACTATGAAGATGGAATAAGTGAGAAACTTTCAAAGCAGCTCCAAAAGACAAAAAGGTTTGCTTAGGCAGATCTAAATGTATGCAACACATGGAAGAATACTTGAATGATATCTTTGAAGATGCCACAAGTTATAATTCTTCATATGAAAGATAGTTCCATGTAAACTGGATCATGTAGCAGCATTTTGGAAAAGTCCTAAGATGCCAAAGTGTAAAATTATTCCTACAATAGAGATGGAGGCCTCAAACACACAACCTGTCCTCGAGGGGTGAAATCCACTCACCTTTGCTACTAGTTTGGTAGCAATGTGAGCACGCATGGCAGAACATCAAAAACGGACATGTTGATGTCCGGACAGGTGGGCGGAGACTGCTACTGAGCGCGCCTGCAAAGATAAACAGCGAGAGAGGGAGAATCTGATTTGCCATGCGATTCAGCTGATTATCGGAAAAACCAGTTTGCCCGAACTGATTTCATTTTTTTTACTATGGGTTCGGGTGAACCAGTAGCATTTTTACTACTAGTTTGGAACCAGTAGTATTTTACCTCTGCTGTCCTCCCCCCATTTATGTTACGCTCTTTCAGTCCCCAGGAAAATTAAGACCACTGCACAGGTTTACCAGGGAGGCCATACTTAATGAACCCTAAGAATTAAAGGAGTTAGTAGGATCTTTGCCTACTCAGATTCCTTCTAATCGACTTGCTCAGACTGAAGCAGCTGCTTGGATAGCAGCGAAATGTTTCAAACCAACAAAACTAAATCCAGTTGCCGTGAGTCAATTTCCGAACAGTAAAAGTTGTTAATCTGCATTTGCTTCCACATGTCGCCTGGATTAACAAGAATAAATAACACTCTAGATGCTGATATAGATGAAGTGGCAAAGTGATAAGCTGAGGTAAAATGTAGCTGAAGGTAGACTTTATGGCCGACAGGTATGCAGCTCTATTGTTGGCACTATTCTTGAAAGAGGTCCAGCTGTTTCTCTGTAATTTGGTGCCTGAAGGAAAGCTAGATTAGCTCATTTGCCCTTTCTCTTGACATTTTATAAATTACTGATCTTTGGGGGTATCAGAAATTTGCTCCCTGGGATATTCTGCCTTATCCTATATTTTTAAAGTATTACTTTATACAAAGCAATATAGAAATCAAATATAACCCATGCATATCTGACATAAATCAACTATCCACCCTCACACACACACACAAAATGCAATAAATTTGATTTAGTTAAAACCACAAGTCAATTTTTAACAAATGTAAACTTTGAGCTCTATTGTCTTCTTTTTTTTAATGCCACTGTTTTATGGCAGCGTGGTCTTGATTTTATAAGAGTAGTAAATGAATAAATACTACAGTACATCTAGGAAAAATACAGATGAGCGATGCAATTATCTTATTGCATGGTTTTCCTTGTTCTACATTATTAGATTTCTGTATACTTTAATTGCAAGGCTGTTCCAGCTTTATTTTTGAAAGGTTATATTGAGTTAGAGGTACCCAAAATGCTGATTGCATAGATATGTTCAGATGGCTTTGATCTTGTATTTATTAGATAGTAACCACCAAATCACAAAGAACCTTTCTAATTTGAAAGAAAAAATGTTTAATATTAGATTGAGTGTGTCAAAGACTTCGGGCATGCTTAAACTTGCATCATTGCTTATTGCTAGAATTCCAAAGTAAAAATTATTCCCAAGTAAAAAAATATAAACCTGTGAAATTTAGTCTTCCTTTAAGTTGTAGAGAATGTACTTTGTTGGCTTCTTATATTTTCTTCCTAAGTTTTCAAGGGAAAATGAGTAAAATACTATGAAATTAAACCGAGAATATCTGATTTGTATAGTTAATTGTGTTATTTATGTTCCTTCCTTTCCTATCAAGAACCTTTTTAAGAAACTGAGAGGCCTAAGGGCAGAATGTAGCGAACTATCATTTGGATGAAGCTGCCTCTAGTATGGTGTACGCATTCTGTCCTTTTCCTCGTGACTGCTTTTTTTTTAAAAAAAGTCCTTCTAAAATGTTTTGAGGTAGCAAACTGGCTAATGTGCAAAGGCTAAAAAATGCTATTTTTTTAAAAAAATTGCTACAATGAGCTTATTTCTTTTTGTTGCATTTAATGATAAAAACATTTTTTTTGTTCTCTTTATTTTGATCAACGTTGATACTAAAAAGTATGTTGCTGCTTCTCTACTGACTAAAGAATAATAGGACAGTGTTACAAAATAGAATTATAAAAACGATTTGTCTGTTTTAGTGCAGTTGCAGACTTCTAAAGTTTATATGCCACTGTTTTTCCACACAATGCTTTCCTGTTTTTCTACACAATGGTGTCAGAAATGTGTTTTTATTCTACAGTCCAATTAGTTATATTTGTCTGTTTATGTTTCTGGGATTAAGTTATATATTCTAGAAGGTTTTGGGGTAAGTATACAAAACAGTTATTAGGATTGTTGTCATTATAACCAAAGGGTCCAACCCTATATTCATTTTGAGCTCCTTAAATCACTAAGATTTAATTATGTTCTGGCTTGTAGTTTAAATTGTAAAGAATAAATTTAAATTAAGAAATAATTCTTCCATAAGTCTTATATCTTTCTATGTCTCTGTCTCTGTCTCTGTCTCTGTCTCTGTCTCTGTCTCTGTCTCTCTCTCTGTCTCTCTCTCTGTCTCTCTCTCTCTCTCTCTCTCTCTCTCTCTCTCTCTCTCCCTCCCTCCCTCCCTCCCTACCTACCTACCTACCTACCTACCTACCTACCTACCTACCTACCTACCTACCTACCTACCTACCTACCTACCTATCAACAGGAATCAATTCCTAAAGGAATGAATATTCTATTTACATATTCATATACTGTATTTTAATATTATGCCTTTCTTGCTTTTTATATTAATGCAATAGTGGGTATTTTTTCATGATCTGTAATTATCCAATAACAATTACTGCTCTATTTATAAATACCATAATAAAGGGAAAAGTGGCTTATAAAAATATGAGGAATATTAGTCTCTCAATGATTAAATAGTCTCATTATATAGTAACCCTTTAAAATAAATATTTGGAATAATTTTTAATTCTAAGAAGCATTGTATCAGAATATAATCTGTTTCTCCTTTCTATATTTATCTAATAAGAAAGGGACAAACTTAAAAATAAGATCAAAATTTTGTGGCTAAACATTTGAATAGTACATAGAACAATGAAATAATGTGAAAATGTAGATGATAATAGGCAAATAATACTTAGGTTATAATGAATTATGACAACTGTAAAAATGTGTCTGTCTGATGTCTGTCTAATCAGTGCTTAAAATTGTGTTAGCATTTACATAATTTATAATTATTAGTTCCAAGTAATACTTTTTAAAATGTATAGCCAATGCTCTAAACTCCTCAAAAAATCCAGTGTGCATTTCTAGTATAGTTGATATTTAGACTGTGCAAGTTCTAGAAAGAATTGCAACATGGGAAAGTGTTCATGAAAACTTCTTCAAACAACTGAAACATATTTTACTTTTAATGTTTATATTAAACACTTAATGTTTATTATATTATTATAATTAATATGCACAATCTTATTTGCATTGTTTATAAAAATATATTCTAAATATATCTTAATGCTTTAGGATATGTATTGTAATAGAGTACATTGGTAACTATGCATTTTTGAAGTAGTAAAGAGGTAAAAAAGGTCATAGTGTCCTCTTCCTAAATCACTTGATTAGCAATGTAGATGTCATTTAAGATGGATGCTAAACAAAAGGAGAAGAGTTTTCATATGTGAACAAGCAGAGATACAAAGAAGATCTATGTATAGTATTATGTAGAAAAATCATAAGAAATAGTAAGCTAAAATATTAATGACATGAGAGGAGGAAAGAAACATAGATTAATCTAGTTTATACCAATAGATTCATTGATTCTTCATATCTTCCATTCTTGGAAACTGTCCTTTTTATTGTAGCCATAACCTACTTGTATATGGATGCACTATCCTCCACTGTTTCTTTTTTAAAAATTTCTGTTTTTAAGATCTCCTTAACTACATCCAGATATAATTTTCTTGGTCATCCTTTTCTTTTAACCCATTCACACTGAAAAACTGATGTAACTGGTGCAATTTACTTTATGTACATTTGCAACTGTAATAATTAGTGTAATTATTAATTTAATTATTGGTGTAGTTATGTCACTTGTATCAGTTGATCATGTTTGCATAATTGTACAAACAATTCACATTATGTCAGAACATGAATTCGGATTTAATGGGCATTTGGATTTAATAGATGCTGTTTCCCTACTAATTGAAAGAAGCTTTCACTGTAAATACCAGTGATGGCTAACCTTTTTCTAAAGGAGTTCCAAAATACTGCATGCACGTGCTATCGTGCGTGCATGCTCACCCACCTGCGCATGTGTAAGTGACCCCCAACTGCACATGCGTGAGCCACCATCTGCGCATGTGTGAGCCCCCTACACATGCCCAAGTGACACCCCACTGCATATGCGTGAGTGACCCTGCGCATGTGTGAGCCCCCACCTGCGCATGTGTGAGCCCCCCACCACACATGCACAAGTAACAGCCCACTGTGCATGTGCGAGTGACTCTTGCATGCGCGGGGGGGGGATTTTCACTCTCCCCAGGCTCTGGAGCTGGGGAGGGTGAAAACAGCCTCCCCCGGCCCTCCGGAAGGCCGAAAATCAGCTGAGGGCTGCCGAAGGCTGCCATGCTGGCAAATATGGCTCTGCGTGCCACCTGTGGCACCCGTGCCATAGGTTCGCCATAACGGGTATATATGAATATATACCCATTGAATGTGAGAGTCAGGCAATTCCAAATAATTCCACATAATTCCCTAATAGTTCAAACTCTTTTACCTAGTATGCAAATACGTCCTCAAATAACAAAGGTTTAGTATTGGCATCCAAACTAATACACTAACTATGGGAATAACAGACAGCTGTATGGGGGATGCTGGTTGGCTTTGGTGGGGAGTATAATTTATTATTTTTCTTTTCTAATGCAGTGTTGGATTAATAACTGAATTTACTAATACTTGAGTACATAGCTGTAAGCTTCAAACAAATTTACAAGAATCGTGAATTCTTGTTTAGAAGTTGACTTATGGTGAGCTAAGGATGTTATAGAACATAGAGAAGTGGATTTTATTTTGACAGTTTGGTTTGAATACCATAGTATAGCAAAACATATTCCTTTCCTGATCTTTCTAATGTAAAAAAAAAATCTTGTACTGGGTTGCAAATGAGAAATATCCTGGAGTCTGCAGAGCTGGCTAATGTCAAGCCAAGCTTGTAGAGATTCCAATAATCTTTTGTAAATGATATTGCAGTTTTACACAAGCCAGATCCTTTTGTCTTCAATTGGCTATGTTGCAATCTGAGATACTATGCTTTTAACTCTTTTATTTTCAGAATTTGAATAGGTCATGCAACCATCTAAAGGTACGAGAAGATTACTCTGGAGTTCAAATATGTGCAATCCTCTCATTTCAAATAGGGGAAGACTTCAGAACGTTTGCTTGCTTACTGAATCAGATGCACTTGTACTTTTGAACACCTCTGCTTAAATGTTTCTCCCACCACTAGAATCATAATCTTTATAGATATTTTAAAGAATGGTTAATAGAGAGAAGCCACTTATTTTACATTGGCCCTTTATTTCCATAACATTTATTTAATTAAAAAAATTACTTGCCACCAATTCAATTCATGATTTTGGGAAGCTTGCAATGTTCTGTTGCTTCTTGTAGTTTTATTATTCAAATTTGCAAAAAATTGTGTTGCATGGCAATTTGCCACAAAACATTAGGGAAGTTAGCTCAAAAGGAAAATAAGGTGGTAGTTCACAAGGACTCTACCCTATTATTTCAAGTTGTTGATATGAATTCTCCATCTGGTGACATATCTATGAACAGTGTCTCCAGCCTGTGGCTTAAAATATATCCCTTTCTAGCCAACTGATTTACATATCACAAAAGGCTTTCTCCTTTTGCCAGGGAACCTGTCCTGGGAATGGATATTGAATCATCAAATCCCAGATAGCAGATTCATCCGAATATTTGTGAATACTCTTTAATGAAAATTTTGCTACCTGTCCTAGAAATGGACAATTAACCAAAGTATGGAACTTATTTTACTTATAAAAAATACATATAGTGAAATTTCTTTGAGGGCAAAGCCTTTACTTTAACTTTAATTGCATAGAATGAAATTGGGGAGGGTGGGGGTTTAACAAAACAGAAAAAAATAATCTGTTTCAAATTCAGAACAAATATCACTCTTCCTCCCTTGTAACACTGCATTGTTGCCAGTGTTTCAACACAGCATAACAGTTGTTTTTCTCGCTCCCTACTCAGTTGCTACCAGCATTGGGCTTGTAAATCTGTTCCTTGTCGTGAGGGTTTTACTGATAAGTGCTCTGAGGTTCAGGAACTTGCCCACTTCCAAACATTTTAAAATCACTTGCTTTTGTCCTCTGTCTGCCTTCAGCCCTTGTCACCATCAGAACTTTATTTTTCTCCCTCTGAGTCTGTTTTTTAGTCCTGGTATTTGCTCAGAGTAGTCCTAGTCCTGCAATTTTCTTGGCAAGTTTTTTTCAGAAGTAGTTTGCCATTGCCTCCTTCTGAGAGAAGGAGAGAAATTTGAGAAAGAGCCCAAGGTCACCCAGCTGGTTTTCTGGAGTAGCTTGCAGGATGGTCCAGGAATGGGTATTATCACATCCAATTGGCCTTGGGACTTAGTTAAAATTGAAGCCACGCCTCCATGCTCTCTCTCCTGGCCGCAGTTTCAACTCAGTCTGACCTAGAAGACACATCTTCTAGACCCATCTTATTTCTTGAAATCCTTTCCTGGACCTTCCTTTAACCTCCTTCACCCTCCTTAAATCCTGCCTTTTTCCTTCCTCTGCCCTGAAAAAATTTCCCCTTCAGCTGTAGCAGACCATGGCCATCTTGTAAGGGGAAAACAGTGATCGCTTCGACCGAGAGAGGCTCTGGTGCCGTTCTGGTGGCCATTTTGAGCCCATTCAGGACCATGTGGAACTGGGCGAAGCCACGGATGGCAGCGATTGGAGTGAGCCCTTCGCAACCCATGGCTTCGTATTCGCCAGCTCACACGAGGCATGATCTCCCGGCCATCAGAGATGGCCTTGGCGGCAGCCTAGATTCACATAAAAATCACCGGAGGGCAGTTTCCAAGAACAACGCACATGGAGAATGCCAGAGGAGCATGGGGATTGTGGGAGTGGCTCGTGATGCTGTTTTTCAACCTAGGCTGCAAGGATTGTCGGTAGGTGTTTGCAATCATTGCAGGACCTTCCTGGACCGGGCAGGGCGGCTATGGAAGGGAGGGTGGAGGCAAACAAAATGGCGGACAACGCGGAGAGGCCTGCCTCTCTTCCTTCTTTCCCAGGAGAAGGGACCTCAGGTGTTCTTTCCTCTTGGCCCACAGTTTCAGCCCTGAGGCAGAAGGCCTCAACTGCAAATTGACCCTCCAGAGCCACGCAAAGGGATAAGCTGCACAGGCACAAAGCCATCACTAAAAGGGTTATCAGGGCTGAAAAGGAACTGGGGAAACAAAGTAGGAGGCTTAGCCTTTCCCCAGCTAGGTCCCGTTTCTCAGTGAGAGGCTCATTGAGGGCTGAGTCTGGTCATAGATCTCCTGCTTCCATCAAAGAATATTCTAGGGAGGTTTCTCTTTCTTCCCCCATCTCTTCTGGGGATCCAGATGAATATCAGGGAGATTCCTTCGATTGCCTAGCGCCAGCTTCAGGACCAGACTAGGTCCTTACTGGCTCTGCAATCGGTCTTAGCTAAGTCTACTGGAGGTCAGGGGCAGTTACCCATAGATATGGCAAATGTCCCAGAGAGTTTCCAGCTTCTAATTTCACAGGCCATATCTCATGGCATTGCCACTGGACTGCAACAGCGCATTCCATCTTCAACTGCTGAAGGACCTGCTAGGGCCCCTGGAGGCAATCCAGTTCAACCCATTCCCATTGCCACTCATAGGTGTAGACCAGTATCTCCGTCATTGGTGAGCGAGGGATCCATTGTGGGGGAAGAGACCCACAGAGATCTAGATCTTTCTGATGATGAAGACACTCCGGCTTCAGACCCCCACAACTTTTTCAAGGTTATTTCTGCCCAATCTGTTTAAGTCTGCTGTGCAAAGCACAGGCTACTTCAAAGTTAGGGGAAGGGGTGGCGACCATGGAGGGTTCCACTGCTCAGACAATAAAAGGTGCCTTTTCTCAGAGCCTTTGGCAGAAAAGGCTGGGGAAGTTAATCTCCGTGGTTCTGTGGGCACATCTACACGCAAGGACTCTGCAGTGGCTGCTTCTCCTGTATCAAAGAAACTGCACCAGCAACTCCATTTCCAAGATCTTGGTGCCTCCGCAGGTGTTGCTCTCCGTCAGATGGTGGCTGTCTCCAGCCTTGGACAAGGGCTGCGAGTTCAAGGAGCCCGATCATCTGACCCTGACAATGGATGCCAGCCTCTTTGGCTGGGAATGCTTCTGGGCTCGCAGCTGGCACAGGGCCGGTGGTCCTCAGCCGACCTCCAACACAACATCAACTGGCTGGAGCTTCGGGCGGTTCATCTGGCATTGAAACACTTTAGGGACAGCATCAGAGGCCAACACATTCTTGTCCTGACAGAGGCCAACACATCCTTAATTTTCCTGTAGCAGCAAAGTCTCACATCAACCGTCAGGGCAATGTAGACTTGAGAGCCTTGTGGAGTGAGGCTATGAAACTCTGCACCTGGGCAGAGAGGCATCTATGTTCCATTCGAGTGGAGCACATCACTGGGATGGACAATCACCAGGCTGACTGGCTCAGCCAAGCCACGGTAGACCATGGCGAATGACAATTGCATCCCGGGATCTTCCAGCGGATTTGCCTGAAGTGCGGATAGCCAGCCATGGACCTATTCACCACTGCCTCAAATGCACAGGTGCCCAGGTTCTTATCCTGGTTCCCGGCTTGGGAAGTTGGACTTCAGACGGGCCTTGCGGATCTACATCAGTCGCACTTTGGATTTCTGTAAGTCAGTGCTCTCTTCAGTTCATTCCAGCCCGGCTCCTTGGGCAAGAAGGTCTTATCTTCCATGATAGGCAGATGGCTGAGGGCGTGCATCGCTGCTGCCTACAAGAACTAGTCCAGAGCGGTGCCTCGACACATTACCGCCCACTCTATGAGAAGCGCGGCCACCTCTGGGCCTGGGTCACCCAGGCCTCGATTGACGACATCTGCAGGACGGCCAATTGGTGTTTGCCATCGCCCTTTGTCAAGAACTATACGTTGGACGTGTTTGCCTCAGCTGAGGCCTCATTTGGCAGGAGGGTGCTCCAGGCGGTTGTGCCCACGACTCCTGGGACTATTCTTCTGCCCACCCAGATGGACCATAACTTGGGTATGTCCCATTGCTTGGACTCTCCAAGCGGTACACAGGAAAAAGGAAAAAGACCATTGGCTTACCTGAAGGGTCCTTTACTGTGCACCGCGGGAGAGTCTAACCTGCCTTGGCTGATCTGTCCAGGGATTCGTGGCCGTCGTGTCAACTTGAACTGACTATTTCTCTGACGCTATTTCTCTAATCCTCTAACGGGGATTAGCTACACCAGGAGGCGTGGCCAAGGAAAAAGTTTCCTCAGTCCCAGGGTAACCAGACTGAATTAACTTGTTGCTTGAACTCTCCCGCAGTGTACAGAAAAGGACCCTTCAGGTAAGCCAATGGTCTTTCCCCATTCTGTTGGTCTCAGGAGGTAAATTCTTCCTGACTTCTGTCCGGATCCTACTAGGGATAGGGAACGATTTGGGCATCGCTTGGATGTCAAACATGCCTTGCATATCTTCTTAAAGCGTACAGCCTCCTTCAGAAGAACGGAGGCTTTGTTCATCTCCTTCCAGCCGTCCATCTTGGGTTACCTCTTTCACTATAAGTCGGTGGATCAGATCAGCTAAAGTGCGGGCTTACGAAGCCAAGCGCTTTCCAGTACTGGCGGGCATTACTGCGCACTCAACGAGAAGTGATGTTACAACAGATGCTGACTTCTAAGGGGACTCCGGACCAGTAGGGTCCCTCCCTATGGGACTACATCTTTGGTATCCTGGACCATCCTGTAAACTACTCCAGAAAAGAACAGTTGGTCCTACCTGAACTGTCATTTTTGGAGTCTTGCAGGATGGTCCAGGTCCCACCCTAAGCGATTAGGTCTGTAGTCGATCATAGATTAGGGGTGCAGAGGGGTTCTTTCCCTTCTGACTTGTTTTTAGGCACTCTTGCAAGCTACAACCTCGTTGAAACTGGAGCCAGGAAGAGAGAGCATGGAGGCGTGGCTTCAATTTTAACTCAGTCTCGAGGGCAATTGGGGGTGATAATACCCATTCCTGGACCATCCTCCAAGACTCCGAAAACGACAGTTCAGGTAGGACCAACTGTTCTTTTATGCCTAATGCAGGACTAGAACTCACAGTCTCCTGGTTTCCAGCCTGATGCCTTACCTGATGTACCAAAGTAGCTCTCACTACAACATGGTTTTATAGCAAGTCAAGTCCATATATTTCCTTTTTCTTGCTTTCACCATCCTGGCATATCAGTTCTGCAGGAATCCATAACAAATGTCCACCCTCTATATTGATTAAAAAATAGCCAGTGATGATTGCTAATCTCATAATTAAAGTAATTTCTTGTATTTAATTTAAATATGAAAGAATGTGCAATTTAATTTGATGGCTCTAATGAGAGTTTCCATTTAAAAATAAGGTTTTTTTTCTATCTATGTTAGTGGTTATTACCTAGAAGACATATATAGACACAATCGTGTTGTGACCATGCCATTCTTCTAGATTCTGTTGCAGGGAATAGCAGCATGTTTCTTTTCCCTATTCTGTTGTAATGCTGCCTTGTTTTTTGAACCATTTGTCACTTTTAGGTCATGTGCCTGGGACCACTTAGCACAGCTATGAAGAATGCTACGAGGCAATTGTTTCGGATCATGCAAATGAGACTACTGAATACTGAAAGTTATGGGCAATATTTTGGAAAATACCAATTTACTGACAGATTTATTGAGTCAAATGTATATATGAGGTCCCTTGATTTCATTGTAATGCATTGGAAACAGATGTTGAAGTGTCCCAAACTGAATTTAATAGTTAATCTACATTCCACATGGAAGCTACAAACAAACCATTTAGAAATTTGTTGTTAATCCTGTTAGAGAGTCTGAAAATACACCCTGCAGAGTACATTCATTTTCTACTTTCTCTTGATTTTTATGAGAATAGAGATAGATGCTTTGATAAATTGTAATTTAATTTGTAAGTCTTTTGGACAGACAATTTAGTCTCTGTCCAAAAGACTTACATTTTCTGTTTCACTGCAGGCAGTCCTCTAGGCTGATTCACACATCTGTTAACAGGATAAGCAGTCCTTTCTTTTTTAGATAAAAAAACTAAAAAAACATAGGTCATGGAAGCTTGTATTTGTAGTTTTTGCTTTGGATGGATTCAATCTTTCATTGTGTTGATTTTTTTATCTTTTGTTATTAGTGGGACAATTATTACGAAAAATACATTTATTTTAGTTTAGTTTTTACTCATACTACCTTTATTTCCTGTACCTTTTATTCATTAAAACTAAGAGGACTAGTAATTTCAATGCTGAGAGGTTCATGTTTCATTCTTCTTAGTCAAGAGAGCTATATACCTGTCAGATTACAGGCAATTCTCACTTAATTGCCGATTAAGGTTATAATGGACCCCTCCAAAAAATACTTAAAACATTTTCTCAATGTTATGGCTGACATGTTCACACAAACACACACTGCAGTCACGTGATCACATTTCAGGTGCTGGTGACATGACCACAATTTGTGACTTTTTTGTGAGTCTCCAGCAAAAAACGCTTATTTGGGAAAATGCGAAGTTGGGAAAACAATCACATTTTTACATAGCGAGACCTGATTTATGAACATTGTAAAAAAGATTGTAAAATTGAGTCAGATCACTTGGTGACCCACTTAACAGCTGCAATGACTTACGATCAAAATTCCTGGTTCAATTGTGATCATTAAGTGAGGACTACCTGTATCTATAGAAATAATCAGTAAAAAGACAAGCTAGAGCAGGGGTGTCAAACTCACATCACGGCGGCATCACGTTACTTATCGGGACTCCCCCCCCTTGCTGAACTGGGTGTGGGCATGGCCAGCTTGTGACGTATCCGGCCCACGGGCTGGGAGTTTGACAGCCCTGAGCTAGATTTTCAAGCTAATCACTAGGCCATCAGGCTGAACATCTAGTTTTTATTTTGGTCTTGAAGCTGCATATGTGTAAATTTGTCATAAGCTATCATTTATGATACTTGTAGTAGACCAGCGGTGTGCAGTTTTGTGAAACTACTTCTATTGTGCAGAGAAGTTTTGGGTTGGGAACAAGATCTGTTATTGTAGGTCTTTCCCTTTATTTTCTGCAGAACTAGAGAGGCAAAGGAGTTTGTTTCTGTTTCTGTTTCTTTCCTGCCTATGCCATTCTAGGACTTGCCAAATGCCTCAGAGGTTTGGAAAACATAGAACCCTGCAATCAGTACAGAATAAACAAAATTAGTGAATGCTTCAGGTTTGATTATAGAAACCAAACAGGGTGATAGATTAAACACTTTTTCTGAAGAAAAGTCCAGAAAAACTACTGAGACCTGAATAATTCTGAGAATGCAGAATTAATGACGTCTGTGATTTTCCATAATTGTCACTGTATTTATTGTTAGTTTTGGGTTAGACATTTTTGTCAAGAGATGTCAAAATTGTTTCCTTGCAATTGCTGCAATTATAATTTTGAAAGTGAAACCTGCATGGACTTAGAATAACTCTAAAATTCCCAATCTGTTGATTCAATGTTACTATGATCACCATAACTTTACTTCCCTAGGCAGAAGTAGTGTATCTTGCTGAAAGCCTCATTTAAAAGTTGCTGTTTCTGTACAGGAAGTAAGAACATTGAAAATTAATATAAAGAAATCAATACAAAATATTTATAGATCCTATAGGAATTGATGTTTCTAAAGTTTCACACAAGTTTTAGCAATTTACAAAATACTATCTTTTCTAAAATTATAATTTAAGCACATATTTCTTTCATAAATATATTAATAACACTGGAAATGTAATATTTATTCTTTCTCTTAGCAATTGTTACAACAGGGAGAGATGCTGCTTTCACTATTTCATTGCATCCTTTTTGAACCACACAGGGAAGATTTTCATGGCTGGGTTAGTTCTGGAGAAGATTCAACTGAACTCTAAGTAGTTTATTGTGCTAATTTGTTGTACATTTTGAGAGTTTAAGATACTTACAGGTGCTCATAATTAGCTGAATTTGTGGGGGTACTAATTGGTCAAACTTACGGGATCAATTTTAATTATTGCAAGCAAAATTTTGGTAGATGTTAGGCCAATACTTTGTGTTTTATGAATATAGTCCACTGTGATTGTCAAAAGACACCCACCCACATGTATGTATGTATGTATGTATGTATGTATGTAATAGATGTCAAGATATAGCAGTTGTTTAATATGGTTCAGCACTTCGTTATAAGAGAGTTAGTCTCATTGCCAGCAATGTGTGCTATTAGGAAGATAGTGATGATGTGGAAACATGGAAGGTGGGATGGTTTTGCTTACAATATAATAATTTTCTCAATTATCAAACTTCAGTTACACAACCCTTTTGAAAAATAATCAGCTGGCCCACATTGCCATGCATTTAAAAAAGAAGAAAAAGCAATTTCTTTAGGGCCAAAATTTCTTCAAGATTACCCATTATTTTGTTTTTTCTGCATTTTTTCTGATTTTTAAATTGTGATGATTTTATTAAAATTAGACCCTACTGCTTTATTTTGAAATACACATACTTGCTTAGAAAAGGGGCAAGTGCAACGGTCTAGAGGGACTGTCAAATCACATTTGGTAAATATGTTCTTTAAAAGGTTATGCCCCATCAAAATGGTTTATCATTCCCTGTTTACATGTAGCCTTCGACTTGCAGCCACAATTAGAACCTCAATTTTGGTCATAAACCCTTGCAGTCATAAGTCAAGGCATGCATGTGACAAACTTGATTTTTTACTGTTTTGCAGTTACAAGTAAATCTCTTAGTTGTTAAGCAAGTTTTAGTAACTTACCATCTGTTAAAGTACAGCAAATGATCTCTTCTTCCCATATCCCAATTATGCCTTACCTGTAAATAAATCCTTAAAGCCCTTTTGTTCAATTTTGATCAGCAATGGTCCTTTCTGCGATATCACAATTATTTTAACCTTGATCAATTAAACCACCTTTATATTCCTTCTTTTCAGTTTTAACAAATAACCTTTAATCTGTTCTGATTCTTCGTAATATCCAACTTTCAAAGTATGATCCTATCAGTTTTTAAAAAACAGAATTTAAAGCAAAAGCATTTTTGCATTGAAGGTATTCTTACAATTCATGCCAAAATCTTATTGCAAATCCATCTGGATTCTTAATTTATTTGTAACTTTCCAAAATCAAAGTGAATTTTGATCATGTATCGTTTGTTTAAAGCTTAATTTTTTGTAGTTTTCTTAAGCATGTTGCTTAGAACTGTTATCAGTGGATTTTCCTTCTTGTTATGTTGTCGGATTTTTAAATTATAATATAAAACAGTTTTTAGAAGTGGGTATGCAATAGCAGTTTATCTTGTCTACTTTTCAATCTGTTAAAAAGTAACAATTATAAGTGTATCCATGTTTTTAACACAGTAACAAACTAAGAAAAAAAATAGTTATGATCACTGAATGCTCCACATTGAATCTGAATGATAGAGAAGAATTATTACAACACATTCTTTTTGGTTTTAGAATAATTGTAAACTTAAATTTGTATTTGGAGATTTTACTACTGCCTGTTATGATTATGTGACCACATAAAGAGCAGTTAAAACCTATAATTCCTGACTGCTTTTCCTCTTCTTGTTTATACATGTATGTAGTTATATGTATCCTCTCATCTTTAACCGTGTGTGAGTCAGCTAAGATACAAAATTCAAATAAAAAGCTTATAAGTGATACAATCATATAATTTAGAAATCATCATCTGCATATTTGCATAATTAAGGAAGAAAGTATAATATATGTGTTTTTATTTTATTACTAATGGCAACATGCACGTTGGTACTGATAAAATTTAAGTATACCGAGAAGAGTATCAGATTTTTTTTTATGATGGTAAATTGGTTTACTGATGAAGCTATTATTCTGAGAGATAGGGGTGTAATTAAAAATATAAGAGTAATTGTTCTGCAGCTCTGTTTAAAGCTTTTAAATAGTAAAAGAAGCAAATATTTTTCTGCATGAGCAGGAAAATGAAAATTTATTAACAGATAGTCCTCAAATTATGTCCACAATTGAGCTAAAATTTATTCAGCCCCTGCGGTACTTAGATCTGGCCCGGGGGTCTGGTCTGAAAACAGCGAACGACCAGTCTGCGGTGCTTCTGCCAGTGAAAATGGGCTCCTGAGCTTTGTTTTCACTGGCAAAGGGTTGCAGGAGGCCATGGCAGCTGAAAACGGAGCCCGGGAGTCTGTTTTCGCTGGCAGAGTGTTCGGGCCGCCACACGCGCCCGACAGGAATGATATTGAGCAGGCCACACCCACCCTATCCACCCAAGGTCAAACACAACCCGGATGTGGTCCTCAATGAAATCGAGTTTGACACAATGGGGTAGAACATGTTTCTAGAAGGAGGCATTAATCATCTTTCTTAATCATACAAAAGGCTCACAAAAAGTAAACAAATGATATTCCTCCTGCCTGTTCTCATTTGTAAGATCTGAAAGCCCTACAAAGTCCAAAATAGAAAAATCTAGCTGTCCTATAATCATAGTACTATAATGTTTTTCCCTGCAAAGATTGGTGGAAAAGGTTAAGTGTTCCATAATTTTCCCTTTCTCTTCCTATCCTTGATGGAAGAGATACTATGTAGCTTGGAAAAGCAACACCAGTCTGTTCTGTGAAGATCCAATAGAGATTGGTGGTGGTTACTATCTCCACAGCTGTGGAATAGAACTTCAATAGACCTATAAAAAAGGATATCTTTGTGGTCACTTTGATCAATTGTTAGAATTACTCTCCTTATATTGAAAGTGGTGGCTTCCTGTAACATATGACAATCCTGGAAAAACATGTGGCTATTGTAAAGAATTGCAGACAGGAGTATGTCATTCATGCCCCCACACAGTTCAAAGCACTGGAAATGAATCCAAAGTATGCTTTTTCTGTATTAGGAGAATATTAGGATATCATTTATTGTATTTTTCATATTTTCCCAAAACTAGGTTGTGACAGAATGTTATTCATATAAACCAGGGGTGTCAAACACATGGCCTATGCCTGCAATAGGCTCAGAGTTGTCCCACGGATCTGTCCCAGAGATAGTGAGGAGCCAGCCTGGGCTGCCCCGGCCAATCCTACCCTTGCCCATCCAGTTGATCGTGACAACAAGGCCATGCCCATCCCGGCCTCCCAAGAGCAAACAAAATCCTAATATGACCTGCAATATGATTGAGTTTGACACCCCTGATATAACTGGCCAGTACTAGAGATTTCTACCTACAAATTGTTCCCCTTTCGCCAAAGTGGGGCAGTTTATTGATGCTTTGGAACAGAAATAGAGTTTGCATGGTACTTATTTGCTAGTGGCCAGGTTCTTCACAATACAAAAAATGACTTCCTATGTGTTAACAGATGGTAAATTTAGTGAACTCATACCTATGTGGGTTCAACTTTTGAAATAACTGCTTTGTTGGTCGGGACTGGAGAACGAAACAAAAAAGAATAGTGGAATTTTTCTTTCCTGCCCATACTCTATTGAAATTCCTGGAGTCTTCTATTGATTGGCCAGGTAGCCCTAGATTAATAGAGTTTGCTGGTGCTCTGACCTATAATTATCGCATTTCATCTGCTACTCCCTTTATACAGGTGGTTTTAGGATTGTTTTGAATAAGTAGTACTTACAACTGGTCCTCATACTTCCAGTGACCTATGGGTATGTATCACCGGTTCCACCACAAAACCGCGGTAGACTAAAGCGCGTGTGACTAAAGCGTGGTGACAAAACCGCACCGTCAAAACCGCGCGACAACAGCGCGCCGACAACAGCGCGCCGACAACAGCGCGCCGACAGAAGCGCGCTGTAACATAACCCTAAAAATAATCCTAACCCTACCCTAAACCTAACCCTAAACCTAACCCTAAACCTAACCCTAAACCTTACCTTAAGTTAAATCGCGCTTCTGTCGGCGCGCTGTTGTCGGCGTGCTGTTGTCGGCGCGCTTTTGACATCACGGTTTTAGCGCTGCGGTGTTGTCGGCGCGCTTTTGACATTCGCGGTTATGTCGTGCCACGTGTATCACCATTATCTTCATTGACCTTCATTGCCAGCTTCCTACAGGTATCAACAAGAAGGAAATTAGCAGAAGATCTTAAATGTTGGTCATTTAAAGTCCTTCTTGAACAAACCATAATGATTTGCTTAGCACCACAACCAAAAATGCTGTAATGTCTGCCACAAGGCAGCTAGTCATGTGATGTTGCACTTTATGACCATGTAGCTTAGCGATAGAAATTCCGGCCAAATTAATGTTAAATGATGACTATCTTTGTAGTGGTCAGGTTCTCTCCAGCCCATACTCTTAACTATCTTTGGATACATTGAGCAGAGCATTGTGGCTAACTAATATCTTTCCTGTGATCCTCTGGAGCACCCTGAAATTGGGATACTGACACAATAGGTGGAATGTCCTTTTTTCATCTCGCTCTGTTATAAGGCTGTTATAAACTCTTCTCAGGATCTCTCTGAGAAAATCCTCAGCTCTTAGAGGGGTATACAATTCAGATTGAAAAAAGGAAGGTACTAAATTATCTTAGATTGTCATTTGTGATGCAGAGAGATAGGTAATTGCTGTTTGAGAGGAGTTGTTACTGAATCAACAACAACTCTCCTAGCCATGAAACTAGAGTTGGTTCATCATCTGAACTAACTGCCTCTTAAAGTGATGCTAGGATTGGAGTAAGGCATTAGCAACTTAATCCACAGATAGCTAGGTTGAGAGCAGTTTTGTATCCACCTGTTCAATTTAGGTGGAGGCTGCTGTTCAGACTTCTTACTAGCAGTTGCAATAAGACTAGATATTCAAAACTCCATATTCAGGAACTTACAGTAGAAATTTGACAAACATGACAGTAGCAGCTGATAAGTTTTGTTCTGGCCTAAGAATCTTTGGATCTCATCTTTCCAGCTTCAGCTTTTATTTTAGGGAGAAGTGCTTTATTAAAGCAATTCCCTGCCCCCAAATTTCCATGCAAATCTAATAAATGTTATTATAAACGTAAGAAGTGTCTTAATATTAATGAGTTGCTTTGCTAAAGCAGCTGCAACTTTCTTTCATACTTGTGCAGAAGCTTAAGAAAAGGGCAGCTTAATTTAATGAACTTAATTAATAACTGGATTAGCTTGCATCACAGTTGAGGGAATGCTTGCCAAATTTGCAGATGATAAAAAGAGGTGGGTGGAGATGTGGCTAATACTTCAGAGTAGAGGGAAACCGTTCAAAAAGACTAGCAAAAGGCGACAATAGAAACAGATACAAAAAAAGAATGGAAATTTAACAGGAAGAAAAAAGAGGTAGTTTTCAACTTACAGCCACAATTGAGCTCAAAATTTCTGTTGTTAAGTGAAACTTTTGTTGAGTGAGTTTTGCCCCATTTTACAATCTTTCTTGCCACAGTTGTTAAATGAATCATTGAAGTTGATAAGTTAATAACTGTTAAGTGAATCTGGCTTCCCATTGACTTCGCTTGTCAGAAGGTTGCAAAAGCTGACCTTGGGACACTGCAACGGTCATAAGTGTGAACCAGTAGCCAAACATCTGAATTTTGATCACATGGTCATAGGGATGCTGCAAAGTTCGTAACCATGAAAAATGGTGATGTGTCACTTTTTTCAGTGCAGTTGTAACTTTGAACAGACACTAAATGAACTGTTTTAAGTCAGCTACCTGTATAAAATTCGACATCTAGATAAGAAAAACAAAAGAAAGGATGGGGAAAATCTGGCTCAAGAGCAGCACATGGGTGTACTAGTGGATCACAAGCTCAGTGTGTTCCAACAATGTAATATAGATGCAAAGAAGAACAACATCTTGAAGAACATCTAGAAGAGCATAGATGTTACTAAATCCCCGGCTTGGCAGTTTTGAGGAATATGGTTATTGAAGTTTCCCATGATGAGAACTAGATAATTTTCTCACCATTTGTCATAATCCTCATTAACTGTTTATTTTTAGCTAGATTACAGTTTATTTTGTTTACCGCTCCCCTTCAACGTTTTATTGATGGCCAGGAAATTTCTGGTATCCGTCTGGTTATACTATACAATAAGGTTAAAGATGTGTATTTCTTTTATTGATATACCGATACGTTTGATTTTTAGGTTAAAGTTTTGGAAATTTTTATAATGTGCAGTATGCTTTTACATTTGAAACATAGTAGGAACATTACTGTTTTTATTATTCCTCATGCACCAATTCAGCATAATTCCAAGGATGATCAGGCATAAAAACCTGATGTGGCAACATATTTGGGATCTCCCCTTATCAAAGAGAAATGAGCAGCTGCACTTGTTAAGGTTGTAATTGAAAAATGTCAGTGACACTTTCTCTTACATCAGAAATATAAAACAGCCTTTTCCTTAATCATCTAACATTTGCTAAAATGTTACTTAGCTTCATTTAAGATGTTCAGTTTGGTTAATCATCTGCTGATGAACAGATGTCATTTAGAATTAGTTTAAAAAACTAGCCCATTATTTGGCTATTGACTATTTCATGACTGACTTTAGCTCCTGACTGTTAATAGAGTGAATATTGTCTTCAGTTTTGATTTTGCTTGCTTTGGGTACACAGTTGGATTATTTTTCAGCAACAAGTACACACATTTGGTGTTCAAAACCCTTTATTTGTAGATAACATCTGGAATTTATAGTCTTATCTGCTAAATGTCATCAAAGGTGAAAAAAGGCTGTTTCCCCTGTGGTTAATTGTGGTGAAGTGCCACATTATATTTTACTACAGTTAACAGCTTCAGGGCGCCAAGAGCATGTAGCTCTCTCGGGAACAAAACTTTTTTTTCCTTTCAGCTTTAGCTCCAGGAAACCTGAACATTTGTGTTTTTAAGGCTGCATACTACTGGGAAGGAAGTAGGAGTGGAGATGTGTAATGAGATTAAGGGGATATGAAAATAAGTTTGCTGTGTGTGATCTAGGTTCTGCAGATTTTATGAAACATTCACTGGCACATTCTTGGATTTTTTTTAAAAAAGGATACAGACAATAAAAGCAGAGTGATTCATCTTGAAAGATAAATTACACTGTACTCAGTGCATTAAACTGTTTCTTCCGTATTCTCCTTATGGGTGTTCCAAAAAGGGTTAGTCCTTGTTGAGTCAACTCAAGGCTTAAGGCCTCATGGCTATATCCATGTAGTTAGGTTGGCAACAGCTTCAAAGCAGTGTTACATTTCCTTTTCTGGATCCCCCCCCCCCCACATCTTCCTAGTCTATTTTGATCTTTCCCTGGTGATCATCCATTCAAGAACTAACTAGGCCCAATATTGTTTAGCTTCCAAGCCAAAACCAGATAATAATTCCATGCTTTGTTTTAGGTCTTGATTTGGAGAAACCATTATCTGTGGGAAACTTTCTGGCATAGCCAGAAAGGACATAAACGTACAGGATAAATATAAATTAAAGTGAATAATAGCATGGCTTTAAGATTTCAGATGGAAGTGGCAACATGCCTTTTTGCTTTCTATAATCTCTGTCTAGAAGACTATGGAAGCATAAGTAATTGTTCTCCATTTAAGGGAATTCCATTTCAACTATTAAATTTTTCTTTTTGGTGAAGATCAAGATGAATAGGGTGAAGTCCCTTTTGCTTTTTCTGTACCTTCTAAAAGAGAAAGTAATTCAGAAAATTGGGACAGTAATATCCTAGAAAGGCCATGATTAACAATCTTTGTCTTCTAACAGATGTAGCTGTAACAAAAGGCTCCCATCACTATTTATGCTTCTTTAACAGGTGTGAAGTTAGCTTTGGAAAAGATTCTGTGCATTTTGGTTGGACAGGCAATTGAGTTGTAGATGGGCAACAGCACCGTAGGAGAAGATGAGGCAGAGCCTGGGGGCAGAGTCAAGGGAGGAATCAGCCTGGAGTTGTTACATTCCCACAAGCAATCCAAGTCCAGCCCCCCCCCCCCCCGAATTCCATGAACTGTTCTTAGTGCCAATTTACTGCTAACCATTAGTTGAGTAGATTCTTGTTTATAGGCATGAGCAATAAGTCAATTTAATTGAAACTTAATATGTAACCCTGATTCTTTGCACCTGACAGTATTGCTTTTATTAATGTTTCAGCTTTTAAAATCTCAAATATTCCAGCCAGAATTGACAAGTTAATTCTCTTTATTTCTGATCAGATGTGATTATTTTTAAGCATACACATGCTTTGTCCTGTCTATTACATTTTTAAATTGTTACATCTAGTTATGAGATTGCAGGTATACCTATTAAATCATGTTTACGTTGCTGTGTTCATAATTGAAACTTATCTTGTTTATTTCCCATGATCATCAGAGACAGAAATGATGGTATATTTTAATGAGTTAATATTCATGCTATACTTTAATAGGTACTAAAGTAATCTCTATCTATCTATCTATCTATCTATCTATCTATCTATCTATCTATCTATCTATCTATCTATCTATCTATCTATCTATCTATCATCCATCTATCTATCTATCTATCTATCTATCTATCTATCTATCTATCTATCTATCTATCTATCTATCTATCTATCTATCATGAGTCTTTACTATGCTTTTTTTTAACTTCTGAAATTTCTCCAGTTCTCACAGGATGAAGATTAAATCCCTTCTGATCAAATTAATGAGGGCTTGAACCAAGTACATTCTTACCAGTCGTTAAGAAGTATAATCCATTTTAATCTAGAAATCTGTCATCTAGCAAATATAGATCATGGTTCCAGAAATAACATACTTTGCCCCTTGTGCTGTATATGAAAGCTCTTCTCTTTTGTCAATTTCCACAGCAATCACCTGCTTCTCAAGGTTTTGGTCTCTCATTTCCTGTTCCTCACAGACCCTTTACTCTGATAGGCTTGGAAAACCTTTCATGTATGGAATATCTTCTGATTCTGTTGTTTTGGATTGTCTTGTCCATTGGAGATACTGTTTTATTCTTTGTGGATAGCTACTTTCTGTATCAATTTCTTTTCTAGCCTTCCTTTTTGGTCCAATAAAACTTGAACCCGTTATGTACTAAAAGTATAATTTTCAAATGCTTTAAATATGCGCAATATTGTTCCTGAAATAAAATGTGGGCTATTGTCCAGAATATTCAATTGACCCCTAAATGCTTACACCTGCAATTTCAGGATATATTCAGTCATTTATCTATGGCTTTTCTTCTTCTCAGATTACTGGTGTCTTCTGTGAATGACACATAGTGTTATAAATACTAGACTTACCAGATTTCAATTATCTACATTGTTAGACAAAACACATGTTTTACCATTTTACCCTACTTTACCATTATTCTTTTATAAGGAACCGTTTTAAGTATATAACTTTTATAAATGGAAATAATTAAATTCCATTTTTTTTTTTGCCATGGACCATGAAACAAACTTTTGCTAGTTTCTGTATATGATTTTGAGGCTGGAACAAATAGCTTGGTTTTCTGTACAGTAGAAAATCCTCTATATTAAATAGGTAATTTATAATTTAAAAAAAATAGTTGGTTATCTAGATCAGGGGTGTCAAACGTGCTGCGTGGTGTATTGGGACTTCCCCCTCTTCGCTAAACCGGGCAGGGGTGGGGCCAGCATGTGATGCATCCAGCCCGCAAAAGTTTGACACCCCGATTTAGATCATGCTAGCAGTCATTCTGTATAGTAACAGTTGATGCTAATGTGGAGGTACATCCTGTATACCTACAAGCATGGTTGCATTTGTTGCTCTGTTTGAGACATTAAAACAATCTGCAATGGAAGGAATTCCTATATGGTGTTTTCTTTAAAGTATGTGGCTTCCTGTGTTTCGTCTGAGAAGCATCTCCTTAGAATTAGAGGATTTCCTCTACTGGCTTCCTTCATCATCTTTATCATTCTCAAGAGTTTTTTGACACTTGAGTATTACCCCGAGTGAAGTAGGATTGTGTCCTTCAGCAAGGCTGTTTCAACTTGCATGAGGATTGGACACAACCAATTATGTTCCATATGTGTAAGGCTTTCTTTTAACATATGGGTTGATAGTATTTACCTGCCTGCCTACATCTATGCTTCATATGAAATCTTTTGCATCTATTATTATCTGTCTTTTAATCAAATTGATAAAAAATATTTTACTTGATATGGCTCATCTTGCTCAGACATTTTATGTGACCATTTTGCTCTCAGTTTGCTTAGCATCCTAAAACAGCTACCATAGGATTTGTCAGATTGCTAATGAAGAAAGCTTATTTCAAAAAAGATATACTGTAAGTATTTACTTGCTGTTATACTTTTATTTTTAATATGGACAGAAGCAGGGAGATAAAATCCCTAAAATCTCTCATCTAGTTTTCCTGATATTTAAGTTTCAAACACTATTTGTTCTCTCTCTCTGTGTGTGTGTGTGTGTGTGTGTGTGTCTACTTCAGATTTATCAAATATGAATTAATACAAAAACTACTCGACAAAAAGAAAAAAGTAAACAAAGATATGAGTAAAAAAGAATACCATTTAAATAAAAATTTAAAAAGATCAGTGTGCTATTATTAATGGCAAATTTTTATTAGAATGTGCTGCAATATTTTATTTGTAATACATGTTGGTTGCAGTTTGCCAAATTTAGAAAGTTTCAAAACAGGCTTTTTTGATCGTAGCCCATAGTGTTGTCTCCAGCAGCTCTCCCTCCTGTAAGCCTGCTGTCTGGTCATTATCCTTCTAATTTTGCTGCCACATTAGCATAGCGAAAACAAGAGAATATTATTTTATTTTTATTTGTTAAATTTATTTGCCACCTATTTTGCATGGGACCTCTCTAGGCAGCTTACAGTAATGAAAATAAAATGAGAGGAGTGTAAACAGAACTAAATTAATAGAACAATAATATAAACAATGAAAAAAACCTCAAGAATATATCAATATGATAACCAAAGATATGGATGGGTGTAGAGCAGAGAGCAAGGAGTGGAAGTGGAGTCTGCCACAAACCAGCAGCCACCTCCAGTGTGGAACTCCCCCAGGCCAGCTTGCTGAGCCAAATCTTCAGTCTCTTATGGAAGTATAGGGGGATGGGGATCAGATAGCAATAGCACCTCGACATATATACTGCTTTAAAGTGCTTTATAGCCCTCTTAAGTGTTTACAAAGTTAGCATATTGCCCCCAACAATTTGGGTTCTCATTTTACCTACCTCGTAAGGATAGAAGGCTGAGTCAACCTTGAAGCCTGGTGGGATTTGAACTGCCAAATTGCAGGTAGCTGACAGTCAGCAGAAGTAGCTTGCAGTACTGCACTCTAATCACTGCGCCACCAAGGCTCATAAGATGTTACTTTAAAGCAGGGGTCACCAACCTTTTGGATCGCAGGAACTCCTAAATTCATAATTTTAAATCCTGCAGACCACTAATATGATTTTTTAAAAAAGATAAATAGTATTTTTTGCAATATAAAAAATGCAAATACTTTTTTCTGCAGACTACCAGAATTTTCTCGCAGACCACCTGTGGTCCACGGACCACTAGTTGGTGACTGCTGCTTTAGAGGATAAGATGTTCCAAAGGGCGGGTGTTGCATCAGCGAAGGCTCTTCTTCCAGATCCTAATAGTTAAAGTTAGATAGGATCTGAAGGAGGCCTTCTCTGTCACCATGAGTAGGACTGGCTTATCCTAGTTGGACAAGGCAGTTTATCAAGTAGCCAGGGCCTATCCATTAAGGACTTTAAAGGTCATAATCTTGAACTGTACAAGGAAGCAGACCAGCAGTCAGTGAAATTAATGGAGCAGAGGTGTAATATGGACCACTGTATCTCCTCCAAGGCTGCTCTTGCTTCACTTTTGTGCCAGCTGAAGCTTCTGAATGGACTTCAAGAGTAGCCCTACATACTGACTAGTAAAAGCTGCTGCAGCATCACTCAGACCGTAGATTGGAGTGAGTTGCAATCCCTCATCACTTCCTTTTCATTATTATTTTTACCATGCCCTTGTACAGGAATAATGCTCCTGAAGGACTTGCCATTGCTGGAAGATCTGGCCTCAGGAGAGCTGGAACTGTAGTACATGCGCCTGATGGATACAGCTATTGCTGTATTCCAAGTCTGCTGAGAACCAGAAAGGCAGGGCTAGTTGTATGAAGTTAGCAAATATGTGTTGTTTTCTTAGTTGATTGTAATGCCCACTTTTGCTGCTAACAGCCAACACCTCATTTTTGTAGATTATTTTTCATTCATCTATATTTATAAAAGCAAAAAACACTCATACAGCATCACAAAATCTCCAGAACCTTAAAGCCTACAAACTTGAAATTTGGCACATATGTTCCTCTTGGCTTCTAGGTGCCTGCTTAGAAAGGATTTTTCAAAACGACCATCAGAGCATTTAGTATAGGAGAGGATCAAGGGTCCAGCCTGAGGAAGAGAAGGGGATAAGATAGGAGAAGCCTCTGTGGGGCCAGCCTGAGGTAGAGAAGAGGAGAGGCCGATCATAACTACTCATTAATTTTCAAGCTCTGTGTCAATTTATCAAGCCTGATCACATAGTTTTGTAGAGGAGCACGGGTATTCAGCTAATAGTACATAAGCATAGGCGTGTAGATACAGATACTAGGTTCTAAATTTCCAGTAGAATTCAGTAGATCTCTTTTGTCCTGCTATATAAGTGGACTTAAAAAAACAAGCACCTTAAATGGCCTAGCTTAATTTCCAATAGAAATAAAGGTTCTAAAGTGTCCGCCCCCCCATGAAATCAATACATGTTGAGGGAAACAATTCTAGTTATAATTTCTTTGTAGTTGTTCTGTACTATAGAACTTCAGCTTCGTTTTCTTTTTTTGTTTTTGTTCCCCTTGGGGAAAAAATGAACGATACACTTTTTTTTTTAAATAAGTGGAAGGTCATCCTCCCCTGCTGGTTCCATAGTCTGGTTTAAATTTCATTTTTCAATCTAATGTACAATATGTTTGTTTCTACGTATGACAACTCTGCCGTAGTGTGTTCTTTCTGAGTTTTAATGACTCAGATGTCATAATTAATTTGATGAGCAGGTGGGGGTTATTAGCCTTGTGCTTCACTTGCTAATAGCTGCACAGCTTTTCTAAAGTACTCTTTCAACTAAAGAGGCATTTCTTCACACAGAATAAACAGTGCAGCACAAAAGCCTGTTAGATAACTATCCATGGATTTGAAAAGCTGCCAAGCAGATGTTGTTGTTGGAGCTGGCCCAGACGAGATTGGGCAAGGCAGATTCTAATGGGGGAAGAGGTTATATACAACCAAGATGCTTTCTCTGCATCGGTTGGATAGTGTTATGGAAGTAGGAGGTTCTTCTCACAAACAAAATCCATAGTTGTTGGCCTCGTGCTCACTCTTAAAAGACAAACTCTTCAACTGTAAATAAATGAGGAGTGAAAAAAGCTCCTTCCTCTTACTATCCATATGGGAATGAATTAGAATGTTCATCCAGCAGCCAGAGACTTCTGGTTCATATTAAATTGGCTGTGTGTGATTTTTGAAAGGCCTACAGAGAATTTGCTTCATACCTATCAACATATGTAATGAGCACTGCTGCTCTGACGTTTACCAGAACTTCTAGGTTCTGTTGCATTACTATAAATTAAGTTGTGCAAATTTAAGACAAAATAGTGTTTTGTTTCCTGTCGCCTCCTGATTTAATTTTTTCCTATCAAGACTTTTCTTCTTTGTTAAGATATGACAAATATCAAGGGTTATAGTAATTTGTTATGATTGGGGGTGAGGAGAACAACAGTAGAATTCCATGCAGGACACTAGTCGATTGGACTGAAACTAGAGTGATCTGCTTTCTGCTTTTGTTTTTTCTTCTATGGAGGAGAAGCCTAGCTTTCTCTTTCTCTTATTATACTACTACTGTGCTTCCCCGAAAATTTTCTTTTATTTTCTTTTGACCCCCAAAATAAGTGCTTGGCCTTTTTGGGGGGATGGTCTTATTATTTTTGAGGTGCAGGAGGTCCCTTAACTTCAGGGCATCGCCCATGGATCAGATGATCCAGAGAGGGCCGGACGTTCTGTGTTTCTGACACACTCTTGCCAGCCCTAATGTTGCTGGGCCTCCTTGTTGCTTCCCATGCAAACAGCACAAAGTGAGAAGGAGAGGTGGGGGGAAGGAGGGAACATGCCCCACACGAACCTGCCATCCATAGCAATAGTAGCAATAGCAGTTAGACATATACCGCTTCATAGAGCTTTCAGCCCTCTCTAAGCGGTTACAGAGTCAGCATATTGCCCCCAACAACAATCTGGGTCCTCATTTCACCCACCTCGGAAGGATGGAAGGCTGAGTCAACCTTTGAGCCGGTGAGATTTGAACAGCCGAACTGCAGAACTGCAGTCAGCTGAAGTATCCTGCAGTGCTGCATTTAACCACTGCGCCACCTTGGCTCCTATGCGGAATGGCCTCCTGCAAACACTAGCTTCTGTGGCACTTCTCTTAGTGGCTGCCACAAAAAGCGGCAGAAGGTCAAGAAACACGATGGAGCTGGAAGTCAGGTAAGATGCATGTCTCACAACTCCCTCGCCCCATCCCTCCCCACCTGCCACCCCTATCTGCCACTCCCCCTCATTGGCCATGATTAGCAGGCCAGGTGAGCTGAATGCACCGCCAATGCCCGGAATGAGGAGAATGTGAGAAATGGGCTCTCTTGCAGCGCCTCCTCTCTTTCTTTTCCTCCCAAGCAGCGGCAGTGCATCCGGCTCACCATATCTGGCCTGGTGATCTTGGCCGGCAGTTGCTCTAGCCCGATCCTGAGAAGAACCGGCCACTGCTCAGAGCTCTGGTGCCATTCCCCCTTCCCCCGGCTCCAGGTTGACAGGGCTAGAGCTGGCCAGAGTGTGACGCACAAGGTGCATGGCTGGGCCTGCCACTCCTTTTGCGGCCACCACTAAGAGAAGGGGCGTGGTAGCTAGGGTTTGCGGAAGCGGCCATGGTGAGGCTGTTCCACGTGGATGGCAGGGGCATTTGGGGCATGTGGAGCATGTTTTCCCCTCCCCACAGGAAATGACAAGGACCAGCTGAGCATGCCATTAAATATTTTAGAGGAGGGCTTAGTTTAGTACATGCGCTCAAAAGCTCGATTGGACTTATTATCTGGTGAGGTAGATGCTTTGAATCCAATAATTTATGTTTTGAGAACAATGTAAGCTTCATAATTGGCGAAAAGTAGTTTAAAATCTATGTGTAGAATTACACATAAGAAGTGTGAATTAAATTGTTTTATACATGATATGAAATATGGCAATGAACATGTTTATACTAAATGTTGCGGAATACATTCCTACATGCAACGCATGACCACATAAACTATACAGTCTGGTCCTGTTGATCTTGTTGATCATAAACAGCATATTGAGTTATCCTCATATTGTACATGAAATGTGTAGTTCTATTGCTTGCAAGAAGCTATTTCAGATTTTAGAAATGTGTTGAAAAGCATGAGAAAATCACCACCACTTTTCCTGTGTTTTCGGCTGGAGGGGCTACAACAGGGTTTGTTACAGCCTGATTGGTCCAGAGACTGAGGGATTTTTCTTAAGTATCGTCCTTTCCCTCTCAACTCCCAGTTTCCCTCAGTCTTTGGTCCAAGCACTAGCTGTGGCTCCAGTGAAGTACTATATTAACTTGTGATAAATATTCGATAAATTGGATATTCTAAAATTAATTCTAAAACAAATTGCCATCAGAGAGACGTTCCTGTCTCATGAAAGAGAGCAAGGGGCTTCGCTTCCGACTCCGTGGCAACCTGAGAGCTGCCTGCTCCTTCTGAGCGCAGCGGAGGCCGTTTTCGCTAATTTCAACACGGCTCAAACGCAGCTTCTAGTGATCACCTTTAAAAGTTCTGGCCGATTCTGATCGGATTTCAGTGCTGCTGCTGCCGGGGCCTCGCCTTGTGGAGAACAAGGATAAAAGAAAGATCCTACCTGCTAAGAAGCAAACATGGGTTTGTCAAAAACAGATCATGCCAGACTAATCTTATTGCATTCTTTGACAAAGTGAGAAAATTACTGGACCATAGGAATGCCGTCAATATAGTTTACTTGGACTTCAGTAAGGCATTTAATAAGGTAGACCACAACTTACTACTAGATAAAGTAGAAGAATGTGGGTTGGACAGCATCACCACCAGATAGATTCGTAACTGGCTGATCAACCGCACTCAAGATGTAGTCCTCAATGGAACTGCATCTACATGGAGGGAAGTATGCAGTGGAGTACTCCAAGGCTATTTTAGGCCCAGTACTCTTCAACATCTTCATCAATGATTTGGATGAGGGAATAAATGGGGAACTCATCAAATTTGCAGATGACACCAAGCTGGCAGGAATAGCCAACACTCCAGAAGACAGGCTTAGGATACAGAAGTTGACAAACTTGAACATTGGACACTATCTAATAAAATGAAATTCATTCGTGAAAAGAATAAGGTTCTACATTTAGGCAACAAAAACGAAATGCACAGGTACAGTATAGTTGGTACCTTGCTCAACAGTAGTAACTGTGAAAGGGATCTTGGAGTCCTAGTGGACAACCATTTAAATATGAGTCAGCAGTTCTAGGCTGCATAAACAGAGGGATGGAATCAAGATCACATGAAGTGTTAATACCACTTTATTATGCCTTGGTAAGGCCACACTTGGAATACTGCATTCAGTTTTGGTCGCCACGATGTAGAAAAGATGAGACTCTAGAAAGAGTGCAGAGAAGATCAACAAAGATGATTAAACATATGAATAATGGTTGCAGGAACTGGGTATGTCTAGTTTAATAGAAAGAAGGACTAGGGGAGACATGATAGCAGTGTTCCAATATCTCAGGGGTTGCCACAAAGAAGAGGGAGTCAAACTATTATCCAAGGCATCTGAGGGTAGGACAAGAAGCAATGGGTGGAAACTAATCAAGGAGAGAAGCAACTTAGAGGAGAAATTTCCTGAAAGAACAATTAATCGTGAAACAATTTGCCTCCAGAAGTTGTGAATGCCCCAACACTGGAAGTCTTTAAGAAGATGTTGGATAGCCATTTGTCTGAAACGGTATAGAGTTTCCTGCCTAGGCAGGGGGTTGGACTAGAAGACCTCCAAGGTCCCTTCCAACTCTGCTATTGTATTGTATTGCATTGCATTGCATTGCAATTTGATGGCATTAAGCTATTTTTTAAAATCTATATATTCCACAAAAGGTTTTTTTTACATTACAAGACATATCATTTATAAATTATAATAAATAATATTTATAATAAAGTTTATTATTGCTTTTTATATCAGCTTTGTACTTGAAAAGCTCAAGTCTAGTCTTATGCAGAATAACTTATAGATATTGCCAAGTTCTGTTTTGGTCAGAAATGTAAACTTTGATAGTCATTATTATTTCTGCAAATATCACAATGTATTTTAAGATAATATTAAGATAATATTTTCCTTGATTACACCCTTCCACCTATTAGTGGCTGATGCCCCTGAAATGGACTATGGTTGAAGAAGGAGAACATAAAGTTTCTTCATTCTTCTGCCTCAATTTTCAACAGTTTGTAATAATGGAAATAAACCTGGCATCAAGATTCGTAATGTCTGCATCAAAACAGTCTTCTAAATGCATTGCCCAGAGATGGTTCCTATTTTTCTATTTGCATTTTCTACTTGCTGGGACAAGTAACGGGAGCTCACTCGGTTACGCGGCACTAGGGATTCAAATCGCTGAACTGCCGTCTTTCTGATTGACAAGCTCAGTATCTTAGCCAGTGAGCCACTATGTCCCCATAAGAGGACATTAATAGTCATTAATAGGACATTAATAGATCAGTAGAGATTATCCAGGCATCCTTGTTGTGGTTCAGGGATGCCCCGCTTACTATTCACTGTGGATAATACCCAATTATACAGTACATCTCTGCCTTGGGCAAATAAGTGGTCTGTGGACCTCTTATCCCAGGGCCTGGAGGCTGTGAGATTCTGGATGGAGGACAACAGTTTGTAAGTGAACCCTGGAAAGATTGAATGACTTGGGTTTTGGGCCCTCCAATTTTTGCCCCAGACAGACCTGGTGCACTATGTGGGGGTCCTCCTGCTTGAATAGCCCCTAGCAGTTGAGGCTAGGAGGGTCTTTCGTATTCCCACTTGCTCTTTGTGCCCATGGACACCCCAGTAGGGGATATAGAGATTTTGTACTGTTTTCCTGTACTGTGAAGCCAGCAGGAAAACCGGAGCAGACACACTAGAGCAGTGATGGCTAACCTTTTATGCGCACGTGACACCACCCATGCATCTCACCACCCATAGCATGCACACGTGACCCCCCAGCCCCGTACTCACCCCACCCCCCTGAAGTCTCCTGGTTCCCAAAATGGTGTGCTGGTGGCGCACCCCCCGCGCTACCCCACCCACATACATGCACACCCCCTGTGCCACTGTGCATGCATGCGCATCTCCTGCATGCGCAGCAGAGGCCTGAAAATTAGTTTCCAGCGGGAGGCACATGCGCAGTAGAGCTGAGGTGGGCAATGGCTCACATGCCCACAGAGAGGGCTTGGCTTGCCACCTGTGGCATGCCTGCCATAGGTTCGCCCTCACAGCTCTAGAGAGAAAGAATTAGCTACCTTTACCAGGAATCAGTCACAGGCGATTGTGGTAGCCACATGATTTTCCTGGAATAAGTGTCCATGATTTCCTGTATATGTCTGGACAATTGCACCATTCCACCCCCCCTTGCCCTCCCCTTTCTGCTTTCTTTCCCTGCAAATACAAATATTCCTTTAGTGGCTATTTTAAGTTACTATGGCACTGAAAAAAGTGATTTATAACCAGACTTCACAAGATCAGTGTTTGGCCAATGGCAACCAGCATGTATTTATGCTGGGTTGCAGTGTTCTGGGATCATGTAACCACTATTTGCAACTTTCCCAGTGGGCTGGGAAAAGTCAGTGGGGGAAGTCAAATTTGCTTAATGACTGCATGATTCACTTAATAACTGCAATGATTCGCTTAACAACTGTGGCAAAAAATGTTGTAAAATCAGGAATGACTCACTCAACAACTGCCGTGCTTAGCAGTGGAAATTCTGGTCTCAATTGTAGTCACAAGTCATGCCTGTACTATTTAGCTGTACAATGTATATTTACACTTTTTGACTGCAATCTATTCAAGTACTTGAAATATTTAATTTGCCCAAGGAATGTTCAGTTCCTGTTCATTCCTCTTCTCCAAATAGACTAATTGCTACTTGCCCAGAATGTGATATCTTGAATTACTTTCTGTGAGGGCAACAACAGTACTTTTGTTATTAAAGTGTAGTAAAAGGCAAAGATTGGGAAAAGTAGTATTTCAATGAACATTCACGAGAAAGACAGAACGAAAACTACATTAGCAATAAGCATGTGGGTGACCCCTTAATATCATGAGGTTTATATCTGACTCTAAAATTACATATATATTTCTTATAAAATAGTTTAGCTACCAGAATCGAATTACAATTTGAGTGTTTGCCGAGTATTAGATTCAAACAAGTAAAGTACCTCTCAGAAATTACTAGGACATTTGATGAACAGAAATAAGCCAGCCACATTTTAGCTCAGTACATTCATATAACTTCTACATGCTCAAGTTATGACTTCATTGTGTTGTGCAAGTCTAGAAAATTGTTTCAATTTAGTAAAGAATATTATTGTAATGGTGAGAAAGCATTTTGCATTAATACAGCCTTTGTATTTTATCACCAATTATTAAATATGACAGGCACATAGCTTTTGAATAACATCAACCTTTCCAAATTTAATGTTTTCAGAATGTGTTGGACTTCATCTCCCATAATACTCATCTGGCATGATCATTACTCATGGTGATAAAACTTATGAAAGTTAAAAATGAGATATATCTGGCAGACATCAGACCAAAGAAGATTGATAAATTATTGGTTCCTTGTTTGGGTTTAAAAAGTTTACAGTATGTGTTAATAGACATCATATACATATGGTACTTCTTTTAGGGATAAAGAAGCTCAGTTTAAGCATTTTTAAACAAACATGTAAACTATAAAACACAATGTGGAATAAAAAGTAATTAAAAAAAACAATTGTGCCATATGTTTTAACAATATGGTCACATTCAGGTATGCACATTCCTGTAATATTTTTGGGGAAAGCTATGCATGGACCTCATTGTTTAACAGTTTGAGACCCTTCGCCTACAAATAATTTTAACATATTTAGTTGAGCATGTATGTTGACATACTAGTTATTTTTCCCTTTTCAAAATTCTGTCTAATATCAGGAGAAGAATAATTTCTTTCATTATAACACTTAGTTAACCCACAACTATTGTAAGTAAAAGTGTCAGAAATATACTAACACCAATATAAAAGTAGTAAGGGCATAGAATTTCAAACTTATCCAAGTCTTTAGGAAACTGTTATAAGTTCCATGAGGTGAATTGGGCAGTGAGCTGTTCTCTTTAATAACTTATATACTTAGTTACTACTAAACATAAATACTTTTGTTTGGCTCAATGCAAAAGAAGAACATGTTAGTTCTAATATAGCTAGCTCTGAATCCTGTTTTTTTAAAACTTATCTAATGACTGTGCTATTCTGGGCTCAGTCCCTACAAGATCAACCCTCTCATCCGCTTTGATCCTGGTAACTAAAGTTCATTCCATAACTCAGGTCAGACAGAAATGATGCATTGCATCACAGCTGCTTTTATGAAAGTGTTTATTTCATATCTGAAATGTTTTTAATATACATGTGCTTTGCTATGACTTGCAGGAGGAGATACAAAGCAGTTTTACTGGAGGCAAAACAGCCACCTGTGAAAACTAATTGGAGAAATTGCATTGTGTTGGTATCTGTGGGAAGAATCCAGCAGGAAGAAAGTAAATGTTCTTAATCTGAAAGCCAATTACCTGCATGGCAAAATGCTCTCTTTCAGTAAGACAATAATTCAAAATAGACATGGAGGTTGGATTGGAATGGGAGAGAGTTGGGCAGAAGCAGGTTACCTCTGCCCTTGAATTAACATCTATCTTCAAAAATTCAAAATGGGCAATATTCATGGTTTTATTTTTGCCATTGTCTAATCTTTCTTCCATTTGGGGGTTTCCTCCAGGGGTGGGTTTCAGCTGGTGTTAACTGCTGGTTTGATTGTGCATGCGCATGCACAGTTCAATGGAAATTGTTCTGCATATGTGCAGAACTAAAAAAAAAAAAAAGAGATGGTGACGGTGACTACCAGGGAACTGGTTCCGGAGGCAGGACCAGCTTGGGTCGCTGCTGGTTCTGCAACCCAGACTGGCATTCCACTATCTGTTTGGCCAAACTGGGCCAAACTGGTAGGAACCCATCTCTGGTTTCTTCCTATCATCAGAGTAATGAATATCACAATAGAAAAATAATCACCAGTCTTACTACCTGGCATGGATGGGAATTAATACCTAAAACATCTGAATTTTGTTTTGTTGCATATCTCTATGTTACATCAAGGACTAGTGTTTTGTTAGTGGTGAATAACCACTGCAAGTTCTATTGAGCTTTGACAGAAAAATGCTGTTGTGAGTATGAATCAATTATCTATCTGTACTTTTGCATATGGGGAAAGAGGAAGAAGAAATTGTATGACATAAAAAGTAATGGTAACTTTGCCAGGTATAAACCAGCTCTTCATATTGTGACTATGATATTACTGGTAATGCAGTTTGATGTTTTCTCCCCAATATCAGCTCATGTGTAAAGATGCCATATTTTATTACGGATTTTTTTAAAATTAGCTTCCCAGCTGGTTATCTTCATGCTTCTGTTTATACATTTGCTTTCCCTTTTCTGTGTTTAGTATTTCACACATGTCTTTCATTTTATCATTTCATCTTTTGTTTCTGTGGAATTTGAGTTACTTGGATAGTTTGCACAGACGTGCTAACAGATTTTATGTCACACATTTTTTTTCCTTATAATTGTGACAAAGAAGTCACAAGTGGCTATGCTTCATGCTGTATGTTCCAAAAGGTGCTTTGCACGCTGCCTATCATAACGTTGTCTAGATACTTTTTAAGAATCTGGGTGGTATTGCTGTTAAAGTATTGTGTGGTATTATAGTAAATGACCATGCAACAGAACAAATACATCCCACGGTATAGCTTTTTCATTCTTTCAAGATCACTTGGGATTCTTTCTCTGATTTGCTGTGCCTAAGGGAGTGACAAGTTTGAAATTTCATCCTATTATATTTAATTGAAAACAAGCTGTTTCATGGTTTCTAATTTGAGCAGACTTGAGAAGCTTCTTGATGTTTATGCTTGCTTTTTGTCCATTGCAAAATCAAATTGTGGAAAATAGATATGTAGACAGCTATAGTTGTAATGTGATCATCCTATGAACACGAGGCCTACAAATGAATTTATCTAGAGGTAAGCAGCATGGTGCTTTTGAGCGCCAGAATACCCAATTTCATATCATTGGCACCCCTCTCCACATGATTTTTGTGTTAAAACATTTTAACATTGAGATGAAATGGGTGGCAAACAAATCTAATAAATAATTTAAAAATAAGGTGCATTGTATTGAATAGAATAGAACAATCTTTATAATCTGCTATTAATAAATGTTGGATATGTGAAATTCAATCTTATTTAGTGGCAATCATTGTACTGAGATTTGCTCTTAAGTAATTAGTATTCAATCCTATACCCATTTATTTTGGTTTTGGTTTTATCTTGATCTCCCAGTGATCCTTGTACATGTTAGCTGTTTGTTTGTTTCTAATATATTTTAAGTTGTGCATCAGTAATAGCAGCATGGAAATATAAGCTAACTAACTCCAGAGGACCACTTCACCAGATAAGAAATGTATTCAGCACCTTTTGTTTGCATAATCTCTTGAAGTTTAATGCAGGACTTGTTGAAGTGATAGTTTGTTTGCATATCATTTGCTGCAACCCGAATGACTGGTTATTCTGGTCAGAAGAAAATAGCACTGACATCATGTGATTCTGGAAAAATGAAAACTACATTGGAACTTGGCCTTTTACTACCCAATGGTCTGGCAGCAGTCTCGGGGTTGGCTGGGAGCCCCATTGAGTTTGCTAATATAATCAGTTGACTGCTAAGCTGGACAGGCTGCCTTGATTTTTTGATGGTTGGGGGGTGGGTGGGAATGCGGTGTCTAAAAGAATAATGGGCATTAAGCCACTAGTGTTCTTCATAGAATAATTGCAGAGATTAACCCTTTAGTTGCTTCTGATTTAACTAACAGTAAATCTTAAAATATATTGTGAAATAGATTCTTAACAATAGATTGTTAAAGAAACTCTCCAATGGTTTCAGTGTATTTAGTTGAATACCATCCATCCATCCATCATTAACTGTATTTATCCACAAAAAGAAATTTATATAAATAAATAATAAGGGATCTTTATTGAAGTTGTTCATTATTGTGAAATTTAAATTATGAGAAGAATCAACTCTGCAAACTCAGATAATTGTATTTCTCAGTTGGAATATTGTTCTTTATGTTTTGAGTCTGAGAGTGACCAACATGGACAGAATTAAAACTGGGAAGCTGTAGGATTGAGGAGAGGTCCCGTAAAATCTTAGCAATGTCCCTTAAGAAGGACATACTTTCAAAATTTGAAGGACTAGAGTACCTTCAGTTCCACTTGCCTGGCATGACACATTAAACAAGAAAACAAATTTACTGTTTATAGATGGAACCTGAAACGCAGATGTGAAAAAAAATTCTCATAGGTAAGTTCAGTTTGTGAATAGTTTAGATTTGGATCCTAGTTTTTTGTCCAGTCCACAGAAAAATAGCTCTTATGAATGAATTTTAGTAAGAATAGTTCTCTCTTCTTAATGTAAATGTCTGTTAAAAAAAGCAAAACGTTAGGATTGAAGCTGCAGTGTATGTGCAGCGTTCCTTTTTCTTATATTAATATTTAGTTAAATCTGTGTAACTTTTGATTCCCCCCTCTCCTGTTGGGCCACAGACTGAGGAAGAGTCATTAAAACAGTTGACAGGAACTATTTCAAAATCCTACCCAGATTTCAATCAATTTATTTTCCTGATTTACCTTTGCATTGTATGAGTATGGTAACAGTGGAGTAACTATTGAGCAGAAAAAAGAATAAATTATACTTCAAAGTGAATAGTAGAATGAAATCTAACTGGACTTGTTTCAGAGGTATTTCTAAGGCTTTTTAATGTGTGTGCATGCACACACATGTGTGTGAGTCATTCTTTGCTGAACAGAAAGAGACTGTCTTGCTATTTGCATGCAAATTATTTTGGGAGATTCTTCAGGGATGAAAGCAGCGGAAATTCTTGGATTTCTTGGAGCAAATCCTGTTGGTTGGCTCTAGATCTTTTGCACCTGCAAAACCAGCTAATAAACTGTTTGCTTACTAAAGCCATTATTACCTGTCTCCATTTCCATTTTTATCTTAGATGTCACTGTCACATAGTGGTGTAGAATGAAGTATGTTCATAAAATTCTTAGGGTTATAGAAAGTGTATCTTTTCTTATAGAAATTACATGAGGTTTGTGCAGGAAAGTAAGTTTGTTTCATATATTGAATTTCAAGTTATTCTTTCTTTGTTTTTCTCACTTACTTACTGATTTTCAAATGGAGAGGAGAAAGCAGGAAGAAATATGTCTTATGCCAGATTTTTTAAAATGATCGTTCCAGTTAATGCAGAAATCCAAGACCATTGGCCCCGGTAACCAATGATGGGAGTGGGCTGTCCAACAGTACAAGTGGACTCTGAACAATTACAATATTACTGTAGAAAACAATATTTTATTGGGATATACAATTTTTATTGGAATATTTTTGCTTTAAACAAATACAGAAAACAATTTCAATTATGTGAATTTAAAAAATATATTATTAATTTATTCTGTTTACATTCTGCTCATCTCAAAGCTGCACACACACATCTATTCTTCTCCCCTGTTTTCTCTGTACAGTTGAAAATACAAATTTAATGATGATTGAGTAGAATTTTAAGTCTGGCCTGTTTAAAATCTTAGAGGCTAACCATAGAAAATAAAGGTACTCCTTGCTTAATGTTGTAGTAGTCATGTGACATCACACCTTAAGATTGTGTCATATAGCAACAATTACCACTCCAATTATTCTTAGTTAGTGAGCACTACATGTACCTAGAAGAAAAAACACAGTGTCTCTAAATACATGTGGAATATAATGTTTTACCCAGAATAAATAGTGTCAACTTTAGTTGATCTAGAGGAGTCCTAATTAGAGGCTACAAAGTCTAAGGAACTGTGGTTTCTAATGTTTCTGCATTCATACAATCTTCCACAGTTCTCCAGTATTGGTTGCAGGAGGGTCCAGGAATGGGATTATCATGTCCTAATCTGCCCACGGACTGAGTCATAATTTTAGCCAGGCCTCTCTGATTCCTCCTCCTTGGCCCCAGTTTCGACTCAGTCTGGCCAAGAGAGGACATTTTCTCCCTTGGCTCAGCTGAATTTTCTTATTCCTACTTCTTAATTCCTTTTTCTAATTCCTCCTTCCTGGACCCTTCAAACCTTCACTGTTAGAAAAGAGGCTTGTCGACATTATTTGAGCGGTGGCCATTCATCGAGACCGCTGGCTGGCTGGGAGTGCTGCCGCTCCCAGTGGATAGGCAAGCCATGTGGAGATAGAAAACTTTTGTATGAAAAGGTGGCCCAGCGAGGAGTTTTCCCCCCAGCCGTAAGCAGCATGGACTTCTCCACAATTGCGCAAGAGTGGGGCTAGTGTTCCCAGCACCAGAACGGCCAACAAGCTTTTTTTCCATCGACGGAGCTAGATTTGAGCGCGAATCGAGCTGCCCATTACCTGGCAGCCATTTTATTTATTTATTTATTTATTTATTTATTTATTTATTTATTTATTTATTTATTTATTTATTTATTTATTTTAATTTGTCAACAAGTACAAAAACCACATGAAAAATGGTACAAATAAATGGATAAAAAATAAGCAAAACATAGCCATAAACACCTAAAAAGAGTACATATAAATGGGACAGTAGGATAGGGACGGTAGGCATGCTGGTGTGCTTATGTACGCCCCTTAGGTACCTCTAAAGAAAGGCATACAGTCCACGGTAGACAGCTTAAGGTAAAAGGTATGGGAGTTAGAGGAACTAATAACAGGATCGGGTAGGATGTTCAACACATTTACTATTCTATTGCTGAAATCGTTTTTCCTGCAATCAAGATTAAAACAGATTACATTTAGTTTGTATCTATTGATAGCCTTGTGTTATTGCAGTTGAAGTAAAAGTAGTAATTAACAGGTAGGACGTTATGGAAGATTATCTTGTGCTTTAAGTCAGGTCAGAATGTAGAGTTCAAGATTACCCAGGCCTAAAATTTCAAGTCTGGAGATATACAGAATTTTATTACTAGCAGAAGAGTTAAGTACTCTTCTTGTAAAATACCTCTAGATTCTCACTAATGTTTTAATGTCTGAAATGCAGTGTGGGTTCCAGGCAGGTGAGCAGTATTCAAGGCAAAGGTTTTATATGCCCTAGTTAGTAGTATAGTGTTGGTCACAACACAGGAGGAAACAAGGCTTCCCTAACTGGCGCTCAGGGCATCAGAGTGACCAGCGACACAGCACCTGCTGTTCCACTTTTCGGAACCTCACAGGGGCAGAGATCCGAGGCCGGAGGCTTGCAGTTCAGAGGCAGTGAGTAACGGTGCCCTCAAAATGGCGGACACCTCACCAGCGAGGGAGGCAGGTCCTTCTACAGTCCCTAGGGCACTCAGGGAGAAGAGCTCAAGCAGGACCTCTAGGTCTAAGCAGCAAGGAAATAGCTCTTCCATCCGCACCTCCACTGAAAAGGACGAAAGGAGAAGGCAAACTTGTTGATAAACAAGTGGCCAGGGCGGAGCAGCAGCAAGAGAGGCAGGCTGCTGAGACTAGATCTTCTCAGGCAACTGTTCAGCCAATTTGTCCACCTATTACAGAACCTGCCTCTCCCATTGATTCTCTGGATTAGTATAGGGAATCTCCTGACAGAGAGCCTTCGCTATCCCTTCCTCTCTCTTCTAGAGAGCTATGTGACTGCCCTCACAGAGAGCTCCTGTGACCTGGATTCAAGACCAACCTAGCCCTAGATTGGCTCCCTAGGTACCCCTTGCGCCCACAGTGGCTAGCCTTGGGTCTGCTCAACATCCTATGCCTGAGGTCTCTGAACACCTTCGCTTAATTATCTCCCAAGCCATCTCATGGCATTGCATCGGGCCTTCAGTAGAGGAACCCAGTTTTGTCATTAGCTCAGGGTTTGCAGGGGGTGCCGAGGCATTCCCTGACTCAAGCACAGAGATTTGTCATCTGTTTTAGCAGACAATATTATTTTATCCAATCAAAAAAAGTAGTTGCTATGGGATCCGTGAGACACAATTGGATTTTATTAAAATCTAATTAAAATATTCCTCCATAGTCCCTGTTGCCGCTTGCATTTGTTCATTGGAACATAGAACAGAAAGCAAGATGCATAAACATAGGGGGCATTGTTTATTATTCTTTTAGTTTTCTGTTCAGAATGCTGTTTCATAATACAATGTTAATTTTATACCACGCAAAATGAGTAGTTAAAGCTAAGTTAGTAATTCTTTTTCCCCTGAAAGTAATGTTAAACAAACAGCATGTCTTTATTTTGTAATTTTCATAATGTTTGAGGTATTAAAACTTTGTAATAGCTTCATGATTTAATTTTTCACAGTTATGCATGAAGTTGTACAGTTTTGTCTCAACCGCTGTAAACTTGGTTTGACAATTTAGCCTAGACTGTTTAATTGGTAAGTGGGCGTGGGTTCACACAGTAGATTGAGTATGATGTGTTTGATTTTGGACTAGGCTATTACGTGAACAAAGCCATAGTAGTTTATAAGTTACACTTTATGGTACAGTGTATAAACTCAGCCAACTGTGGTTTATTTCTATGCTTTCATGATTAAGTAACTATATTAGGTGTGGTATGTGAACCCAATCACTTTTAATTTCTGTTCAGTCTCTCCATTTGGAAACTAGATACTATCTTACAATAATCAGCTAGGTTTTAATAGGTATGTGTCAAGGAAAAATAGGGGAGGAGTATTGAATCTCACCACTGGGCAAACAATTGGTTTCAGAGCAGTAGGGGAATTCCACATCTATTGATATATTTTTTTTACTCAGATTAGCATGTTATTGATTAAAAGTATAATAATATTGATGAAGAGATGCACACAAAAATAAAGAAATTCAAACAATATTCTCTTAATTCTCTTAATATGTATACTCTGAATGACGAGAACCATTTTGGTCTAGTGGGTAAGAGTCCAGGTTGAAAACCAGGAGACTGAGTTCTAGTCCCACCTTAGGCCTGAAAGAAGTTGGTAGGTCACTTTTTTCGCAAACAATGGATAAGCTGTTGGTCAAAATAAATAAATAAAGTAGACCTTGCCCTTGAAGGAAATTGCTCGACCGCTGCTTGCACAGCCTGGTTGCCAACAAACCATGGCTGGTGCTGGTCTGTAGCCTGAGGGGATTGGGGACCCCTGCTCTAAGAGATATTGAGAAGGAAAGGATTTATTGGAATGGAAGCTTTGGGATTATTCTCAAAACTCAAGTTCATGAGTGAGTTAAGGCCTTAATTCTAGCTTAAAACGAGCAACTTTTAAAGTCAACTAGAAGACAGGAACAGAAAATTTCTACATCTTGGGACAGAACTGCATTGTCACTTTGAATGTGGCTCTTAACTCTATTAACCAATACCTATTGAGATTGTCAAGGCCAGAAAAAAAATCTGTGCTTTTGTTCTACATAAGAAGTCAATAAGAAGATTCAAGCTGAAGAGCCAATAACTAAACCCTACTTTGTTTTGTAAAAATAGTATTGTATGGCATATGTCCTCTTGTGTACAATTATTTGTGTAAAAAGTTCCGCATTTTTGGTTTTCTGAACCTTATCGTTAATAGACTAAGTCACATACAGGCTTACTTTTCTGTGACTTCTTTCCCTTGTCTGAAATCAACCATTGAATTCCTCATAATCTCTTAGAAAACTTAACGCAACAAATATCTTTAGATGGTACACTTGGTTCTCAGCATAATTTCTCAAATTGATTGACACTAGAAATCATGAATGTGTCTTAGAGAATTTGTAAGAAAAGAAAAACCTTATTGTAATATCAACTTCAAATATATAAAATGAGATAACATTACGTATTGTAGAAGAATACCCGTTAGAAAAGCTTGCTGGTCCTCATCAGTATGTGGCATAGATTTCTGTTATGATTTTTGGATATGGGTCTTTAGGATTATTCTATGATATCTAGATTGCAGTGGAAATAATGCAGTAGAAATAAACCATCTCTTTTATTTTTTACTAGCTGATGACCCAGCATTGCCTGGGTATTTATAGACAAACATCAAAGTGTTAGTCTGACAGGAAGCCATTGAGAGGGGCCTTTCTTCCCCCTACTCCCAGGCCCATCATCCCTACCCTCTCTCTTCCCCCTCCCATGTGCTCCTCTTTCCTGCCCTGTCTACAACCCTGGCACTTCGTAGACCTACTGTGTGAGGGAGGCCTAGGCCTTAAAGGCTCAATGTGTGAGGGAGCATGGTAAATCAAAGGCCTCTGTACAGGACTAATCAGGGTCCCTTTGCCTCCCATGACATCACGAACAATTGCCACTCTAGGACGCTGCATTTGCTCTCCTTAAAGGCCCAGACTTCCAGAATTATACTGGAACACACAAACACACACACACCAGGGATGTCTTATCCCCACAGTGTTTGTCTCCGGAGAGTAAGTCATCTGTGTACCAAATTTGGTTGAAATTGCTCGAGGCGTTCCAGAGTTATGCTGGGCAAACATCCATCCATCCATTGTGTGTGTGTGTGTGTGTGTGTGTAATTATTATTATAAATTTTTTATATATATAGAAAATAGAAGATTACCTGAATGACTACACTAAAGAGCTAAACTATATATTTTCCTACTGTTTTGGGGTGGAAGTTGTTAATGTTCTGGCTTTAGGCTACTAGATCATCTCATTTTAGAGATATATCCTTATGTAAATAAAGAATGGGCAGGCAAAAGCAGTGGGAGCAGGAGTGACTTGTGACTTCCTGTTGTGTTTCCTTGTGGGAAGCGGGCAGGAAGCATCAGAAATCTCCCTCCCTCCTTCCTTTTCCTGCCGGATTCCCCATTTACTTTGTTTGTGGAAAGTTTGCAAGGAGAAGGTCAGTGTGGAATCCAGCAGGAATCTGTAAGTCCAAGACCTACAGGCAGTAACTGTCTACTGCCAAGTGAGAGGGCAAGAAGGTGTACAGGAGTGTGGGTCAAGGTGGTTTGAAAGCTGCCATGTGGGTTGGGGAGAGTGGTATGTGTCAGTGAGGGTGTCTGGGTTGCTTTGGACTGTGTGAGAGGTGCCTCACAGGTAGCTCGGGTGTACAAAAGGGCAGCATGGGAGGGGACGATATGCGGGAGCTCCTCCCTTCCTCCCTATCTTCCTTTCTTCTGCTTTTCCATTCCAAGAGGCAAGGTAGGGTAGGAATCAAGGATTTGTGGAAGATCGCTGGTAAAATGTCATTGAATGTTCAAAATACTATAAGCATCATATAACAGCAGCAGTAGCAGCCTGGCAAACCTGAAGCCACAAATTCCAAAACTTCATTCCCTTGGGAATCATGTGTTTGGGACGTATTCTGCAAGTTAGCCCATTTGAGGTACCTTAGTTCAAACATTGTTGCCCTAAGGTGCACTGTTTTGCCCAGTTAAAAATTACATTAGCAAGAGTTTTAATAGTAAAGATTCAGTGGTAAATTGACAGTTACTTTTATTTTTGTGAATTTTGTATATCACAATATAATTTCGTCTTAGTGTAGAGATGTCTGAGTGTTTAAAGTCATTGCCAAATGGACTGCTGATGGCTAAAGAGCCGTGAAGTTGGAGGGTGTGTGTGTGTTTTTGGCAGGCGGACAGTACATACTGTATCGGCATTTGACAATAGTGCTTTAGACGTACTGCCAAGTATTTGTAACAAGATAGTGCTGTCAGTGTATTTAGTTTTCAGCTCTCCTTTTACATACCCTACATTTCTTTCTTATTCTATAAACAATGCATTGCATGCTTTTTATACTTCTGTAAACAATTCAGACTTGTAACTTGAGCTAGATTTGAAGTTTTCTATTAGCTGCTTGTACTTTTAGTTTTTAAAATTCTATAGGATACTTGGCTGAGGCATCTTTGTAACCACGTCATAGCAATGTATTTTATTTTTAAAACATTTTATTTATTTATAACACCATTTGTAACAAGCAAGCACGTTAAAAGAACTCAAGCTTCATTATTACAAGTTTATGTTAATTAAGAAAGCAATCAGTTGTTAGGGTCACATAGTGGATGAAAGGTAAAAGGAATATGATATTCTACTCCCATTGGTACTATATTTTTCAGAATATAAGACACACATTTCCCCTCCAAAAAAGAAGGTGAAAATTTGGGTGCATCTTATACAACAAATGTAGCTCCACCCACCTCCACCAGAGGACAAAAATGTGAGGCATGGAGGCAGCGATGGTCTGTGGCAGTCCCTGCAGCCTGGAACAGCTGATTGGGGGTATTCTGGCAGTCCAATCCACCTGCCAATCAGCTGTGCTGAATCAGGATGCAATAAGTGCTGAAGCTGACCTGGCTGGTCAGAGTTTACAGCAGCAATCACATTCAGCAAGCACAGTAACTGATTCATCAGGATTCAAAGTATTAATAATATACAATACATTACCAAAAGCAGGTTTTCCAAGGTAGCAGTATATACAAGCAAAACACAAGTAGTCTCACTTTCAGTTCGCGGCTAAGGGTCCCTCCTGTCTCCTCCTTGCTCACACAGCAAATTTCAGCCGTCATTGGCTGACTTAGTTGCTATGCCTATTCCTTGGCTGACTTTATTACCATGTGTCAGCTGAATACCATGTATGCTGATAGGCAGAGGCAGAATTTTTTCTTCTTATTATTTTCCTTCCAAAAATCTAAGGTACGTCTTATATTCTGGAATGTCTTATACTCTGAAAAATATGGTAATTCTTATTGTTTATCTAGAAAGGAAAAAAGGGAAGAATGCAAGAGAAGTATCACTAAGCCTCCTCTTATTTTAAAATATACACCAACTACTGACAAGCAATTCATTACAAATCACCCCAGATGAATTTTCAGGATGTTATAAAATTGACATACCTGTAGTTTGAAAACAAGAACTCTTAATTGAAGGCACAGTAACCTTTAAATCTTCAGCAGAATTTTGACTGTATGGGGCACATTGCCCAGCAGACATGTTTTTGTTTCAAGTAATTGGCCAAACTCAGGTCTGGCAATGCAGGATGGCAACAATTGCTACCATCACAAAGCAGTATTTTGATAATGTTATCTCAGCCCTATGCAAGAAAGGATGGAAACTATAGTAAAAATGTTTTGTTTCCCTTTTTGCCAAGTTTTTTTTCTTACAGAGCCACAAAAAATAATTCTAAATAATGTTTCAGCACTTTACATATTGATGATAGAATGTAAAACAATTGTGATGGGTATGGAATATACTGTATCTTCGTACATGTTTCAGATTTAGGTGCATTTAGAATATATCCATTGAATTCAAAGATTTTAAGTAAATCATCCTAAATTAATGGAAATCAGTTTACTTTCGAGATATAGCTCAATCATTTTTAGAATATGGGTAAAATTGCTATTTCTGATTTAGTAAAGAAGAAATTTTCCTTATATCAAAAAAGAAAGACAGCATGATGATTTGGATTCAAAGGAGCAAAAGTGTTTCATAATGTGCATGGGGACACATACATTTCTTTAAATCAAGAGTCCAGGAAGAAGACATAGCATTTTAAAAACTTAACAATAGATGTAATATATACCAAATCACTTTTTCTCATTCAAATCTAGAGCTTTTTATAGTTCCAAGTGCAAATCCAAAGTACTCAATTGATTTATCCCAGTTTCTTAATTTATTTTTAATTGATTGATTGCATACTTACATTTACTCATGAGTTTTATTCCATCAGATCTCAGTAATACATCATATTTAAAAATATAAAAGTTTCCCCTGTCCAACCGTGCCCAACTCTAGAGGGCAGTGCTCATATCCAATTCCTAACCGAGGAGTCAGTGTTATCCAAAAATACTTCTATGGTCATTTGGTTGGCATGACTATATGCCGAGGCACACAGAACACTGATACCTTCCCACCAAATTGTATCTATTTATCTACTTGCAATTGCATGCTTTCAAATGGTTAGGCTGAAAGGAACTGGGGAAAGAACAGGAGCTCACCTGTCACACAGTACTTTGTGATGGGGTCTTGAACTGCTGACTTTTCAATCAACAAGCCCAGCATCATAACTGCTAGGCCACCATGCCCCCTTAAAATGTTTATTTTGTTGCATTTAGACTACTTCCTCTTTGTGCCCTGTATTATGCTAATTTGATAGAAGTCTTTGAATCCTTGGATCATACAACTTGAACTATTCCTTCTTGTATTTATGTGTTCATTGTTGGGTGTCCCAACATCCCTTCCAAATGTCATTCTGAGGATTTTCCATATCACCATTTTCTGGTCTCTCTTCTATTTCCCTAAATAATTCAAAGACTTCCAGATAAGGATTGCAAGAAATCCAAACACATTGCTTTCTGTTCTTTTGGGGTACAGCCAATCTCATGTCACTTTAGAAATTAATCCCAAGCCATCAAAAATTCCAAGCCATTCTCATTGGCGCCATCTGTTCATCCAGTTTTACTTTAAATATACTTATCTTCCTAGTCATCTTTCAACATAAAGAAGTCAAGAAAATGTTTCCTCTGCTGTGCCTACAGCTCTTTAATCTCCTTCCCAATAGTTCATGGTCTCTTGAGGTATTTTCAAGACTGGGTTTGACTATACCATTTGTTCCCACTTGGACCAGTAGAAAGAGATAATTGACAGTGTACCTAAATAGTCTTAGGAGTTTTTTCCCTCACATTCTGAACGTAGTTCCAAAAAATCTCATTTCTCTTAATAAATGTTCTATCCCTCTCCACAGAAATCTTCAGTCACCAGCCTCCATTGCTTCCTTCTTTTTGGGACAGAGGCAGGAATCCCTTTTGCCAGGCAAACTATGGAATAGCCTCCTTTTAAATAATCAACCTGGTCTTTAATATGATAGCCTACCGGAGAACATTATAAAATGAATTACTCTGGAGGAACTTTTGCAGCTGAGTGTTGTCTTACTAATAATTGTTGATGTTTAATATTGAGATTTACCACACTGAGATGGGCCTTGTAGTATGAATTATAATTTATGGTCATTAGAATTTTTTTGATTAATATTTGTTAATTTATTACTATGGACATTTAATGAAGATATCTTCCTTTAGCGTTACTGTAGATGTTTTATTATTTATGCTTGTACTATGTTTGTTTTATTTTTTGTTGTGAGCGACCATGAGCCTCTATTGGGTTGGTAGCATATAAGTTAAATATATTTAGAATCATTTTGCATAGTACTGAAGATTTGCATCAGATGCTTTTCACTCAATAGTTTTTGAAACATCATAAAGGAGAAGACCTAGGACTTAGGTCTTGAAGTGCCATAGCAGAACCTTTTAGATGTGTTGGACTTTTCTGACACGTTCTTCCATCCCGTTGTCCTTTCAACATGGATTAATATCTTCTGGGGCTTCTTCAGAGTATTGTTGCTTTGCAGGTGCTGCCTGTATCTGCCTGTATCTGTTTCAAGAATTTGTCACTTTTCATGAATATTCTTTTTCAGGAGAACAATCAACCTACGCTAGTAATATATGGTGTTCGTGTCTTTAGGGAGAGAGAGGGGGGGAGTTGGTTACCAGATACACTCTTTGTTGGGTGGCGATAGCATCCAGGAATGGGTTAACTCCATCTGCTTTTTGACTCAATCCAATCAGCTAGCAGACGGAGTTAACCCATTCCTGGATCACAATGGAGAAGGGGCATCCTCAGCAGGTCATTGAAGCTGTTACATCATGTTCATCTCCATATTTTCTGATAAACCATAAAATAAGAAAGTGCCTGTCACACTGAAGCTTTATTTGGTTATTCTGTGGGAGAGGGCTTCCTTATATGTCACCTGACATTGCCTCATGTAGGTCAGCAAAAATCAATGTTACACTCACACAGTTAGGGTTACCTGGTATCTGAACAGATAAAGCAGGACACAAACAATTGGAAAGGAGAACAAATGCAGTGGCAGTGGGAACACACTGTTTAACTTCATTGGCATCTACAACAAAAATTAGAGTGAAAAACTGTCTCTTCATTGGACTTAATATCACTTTACTTTTTCCAGCATTAGAAAAACTGGTTTTCCAATTTCAGGAATGTGCTACAGGTAGTCCTTGACTTATGACCTATTGCTAACCACCATTCAAAATTACAACAGTGCCAGAATGAGTGCTTTACAGCCTGTAAATTACTTCTAGCTGTCATAAAACGTCAGCTTGTAATCCTTGTCCCAAAAAAGCAGTTACATGACTGCATTTCAGGTACTTGATGTAGCCTTGTTCTGAAGAATCAGATTGATGTAGCTTAGCATAGCTTAGTCATGAGACAGAAACAGCATTGCTTGCTCTGCTGGATGACCGTTTTTGGCATTTAGAAAGTAATGCACCTCTTCTTGTACTATTACAGTTTGTCATACCAAACCACTGATGATGGTAGCCTTTTCGACCACCGGGCAAGTGATGGGAGCAGGAGATGCTGTTTACAGCAATTCCTTAACTACCTTAGTGCTCTGTTCAGTCAATGGTGATTGGGAAACAGCAGCAGTTGTTTACTCCCTTCTTCCCTTGTATGTGAAGTGCCCCAGGAGCCAGTATTTTTGTCCTATTATTTACATCTATGTGAAACCATCAGGAGAGGTCATTTGTTAGTCTGAGTAAAGTATCATTGGTTCTGTTTGTGTCAGTACCATCAGCAGTACCATGATATGATGGAACCGTTGTCTTAGTTTCTGGAGGTGGTAGGAAGTTGGATGAAATGAAACAGAGCAGGTCAGAGGCCCTCTAACAAGCAGGTTAGAATTCCTAATTGTCCATCAAAGTTCTTAATTAGGTCACTGATGTCTCTTGAAAAGGTGATAGTGGATTTGAATGAATAGATGGCTGCTATGGCCAGGAGGGCATTTGCCCAATTTTTGGTTCACCAGTTCTGGCTCCTGCATCATAAGGATCTTTCAGTGATAACTCATGCTCTCATTATGAGTCTGTCTTCGAAAACCCTATGACCACCTGTGCCGCAATTGGTACAAAATGCAGTGGCAGGTTTACAGATGGATGCTAACAATCAGTGACGTGCAGTGAGGTTTATGGCTGGTGAGGCGCTGACAGGGGTTTCAAATTTTTTTAGACTTGTGGACTTCAGCTCCCAGAATTCCACAGCCAGGCATGCTCAGTTCCGATTTAAAGCGACAGCATTTGTTTTTCTCCTTTGAATGAAGTTTTCCTTCAATCTTTTTCTTCTCCCTTCCCCTCCTTCCTCCCTCTCTCCCTCCCCCCCTCTCTCAAAGAGACACACGCACACAGAGAAGTTGGATCCCTCTCTCACTTACTCACTCTCAAACAAACACAAACACAGAAGTTGGATTGGATATATTTTCCAATGGCTTGAAAGCAGCTCCTCTGCCATACCCCCCCTGCCATTCCCCTGCTGCCTTCTGATCCGAGCCTTTGATTACAGGTGGAGCCACGTTGCCTTTTCAAACTTGTAATCATTGAAGCTGGGCTTATATACTTTTATCCAGCTGTGTGTGTGTGTGTGTGTGTGTGTGTGTGTGTGTGTGTGTGTGTGTGTGTTTGAAAAGGCAACGTGGCTCTGCATGCAATCAAACTTTTTGAATTCCTCTCCCTCCCTCCGACCCACACACGTACATTTTCCAGCTGTTTCAGAGAGGATTTCAACTCTGCTCTTGCCTGCCATCATGAAAAGAAAAAAAAATGTAAAAGGAAAAAGGCATGAGCTGAGGCCAGGCTGAGCTAGTTGCTGCCAGAGCCTCTAAAAAGCCTCTAAAAAAACGCCCTTTACAGGAGGCAGGAGAACGACGGCAGGAATTTTTCGGCTTTTAATCCTTGCTTAGCTCTGCTCGAGTGATTATAAAGTCAGGCTAGATGAGGCACTTCGTTCTCCTGCCCTCCTGTAGAGGGCACTTTTTTAGAGGCTTTTTTAAACAGTTAAGCACTAAGCAGAGTCATCCATGGTGATTCTGGCAACAACTAGCTCAGCCTTTTTCCTTTTATATTTTTTTTTTCTTTTCATGATGACAGGGGTGTGAGGCTCTGCCTCCCCTGACTGCACGTCCCTGCTAACAATGTAGAATTATTTTTGGATTTTATGTTGGTTACCAGTAGGATTCTGGATGCAATTCAACATGTGTTCTTGGAACATGGCTTGAGACCCTGTAGCTGCAGGACTGGTTTTATTCTGCATCCATGAAGTAAGGGGAATGTTTCTTAGTTACACCTCTAAGCATGATTTACGGCCCCAGAGCAGAGAGGCACATGTGGCTTATGCTGGGCCTGCCAAATCCTGCCCAACTTCCTAAGGCACTGCATAGTCCTTTTCTTATGGCACTGACTCTGCTTTCTGCCTGGATTTCGGCTCCCATTCGTATCTGGGGCCAGCTAAAAATGCTGCCTGCTGAAGGATTTCAGCTCCCCTCCGTGTATGGAAGAGAACTCCGGAGGGATGCAGAAAGGAAGCTAAAATCCTCAGGTTCATTTCTGCATCCCACCAAAGTTGGCAAGGAATTTTTTTCAGACATCCCAAAGATGAGAGGGAGATTTCTCAGAAAATGGCAGCTTGCAACCTACCTTGCTGGTTACCAAACTGATTTTCAGAAAGTCAGGAGAGAAGATTACAAAGACCATGGAGTCCTTGGGAACTGGTTGTAAGTGCAAACAGGTTGTCAAGCACCCAGATTGTGATTGCATGACTGTGAGGATGGTGGTACAGTGTTTTGCTATTGCTGGAAATTCTTTACAGGCTGTCATAATTCCGGATAGTGGTTAAACAACCAATCATAAGTTGAGAACTAACTGTAGTTTCTTTTTCACTTTCTTAGTTTTTGATTCTTTACCACAGTAAGCCACTTCACTTCTAATAATAGTGAAAGATCAGGTGAAAAGTATTTGGAGCTGAATCCATATGTGAATAGTTGGTAGTGTTTATCAGCCATTTTTTATTTGAGTGGAGAATGGGATGAAGTTCCAAAGTACTGACTCATGTGGTCCTAGTAGAGTGCTAGGATACAGCCATTTCCTACTTTTGTTTAAAAATGTACTAACCCTGCCCGGCGGATGCATGTTCTTAACTTCAGGCCTTTGTGGAAGGAAATGCTTTGGCTCTTTATTGATTACCAAATGCTATTTACTAATTGTTTTTTACTTATTGTATTTTACTTGTAAGTGGTAAATAACGTGTCACCTCACTTTTAGTGTCCATTTGTGAATACGGCAGCAATGTGATGCCTTTTAAAATAATTAGAAAGGTGAAAGTTGCCTGATTTATAGCAGGACTCAGAATACAGTGTTTTAAGAGAATAGTAGATTATTCTGGAAACTCAGTAAGATTTATTCTCTTGTATAGAGAATGGTTCTATATCAGAATGATACACATCAAGTTTCATGCATGTCTTGGGACCCAATAGAAATTTGTAGGATGGACGGACGGACGGACGGACGGACACACACACACACACACACACACACCTTGAATAATAAAAAATTTAACTTTTGAGATTAACATTTTCAACATGTTTTTCACATTTAGAGCTTTAGATCATCAAGCTCCCCCTTTTGTTTTCCTTGTTCTGTGAAATGTCTAGCCAGAAGAGCAGTTCTGCAAAGATTGTGGATCTAGGTTTCTTTTTCTGTTGGATTTAGTTAGTGAAACCAGCCTTCAGAACCTGAAAAATAAATATTTTTATTGTTTTCATTTTTCATTTTTTCTTTATTAGTCATTTTGTTTATTCAAACACTTCTGTTGCTTCAATTTCATATTGTGTGTGTGTGTGTATTCATTAGACATTAAAGGCTGTATAAATCAATAGCATTGACATCTAGTGTGGCTGGTATCAGAGGTGGTATTCAGCCGGTTTGCACTGGCTCGCATGAACTGGTAGTGGAAATTTGGTGAGGATTGCTGAATTGGTAGCAATCGCTGGCTGGCCATGCCCCCGAACTGGCCACCGCTTGCTCGCCCCACCCGCCTGAGGCTCACCCTGCCTATCCCAGCCCTATATATTTTGTCTTCACTTTGCCATGTGGCCCAGCTTCACGCCTCGCCAGTCACCTCCGTGCCTCACCTGATCTTCTCAGCTCACCAAACATAAGTAAGCTTGCCCTTTGCCTTGAGTCGGGGGGTGTCACCATTTCCTGAGGCTCTGTAACCTCTGCCTGCCTTGGCTGGGTCAGGAATGCATCATTCCCCAGCTCTGCCGTTGCCCCAGAGCTACCACTCACTCACTGCCCACCTTGGCCAGGTCTCTGACCTTGCCCTCTTGCCGCCGCCCTCTTGCCACTCTGCTCTCCCTTTGCTAGTTGCATGCATCACCCTGTTTCCTCTCCTTTAGAGGCCCAGGCCCTAGCCCTGCTTCCTCCCCCCTCGCCTCTGTTTGGGCTGTTTACCTTCCTCATGCAGTGGCTGGTCCAGACTCTGGAAGGCAAGCTGACCTCCGGTAGTTTTCGGCAGCTTCAAGTCAGCCGCTGCTGCTGGGAAGTGGCTGGCAAAGAAGTCTCCCAGACAATTTCTGTTTGTCCTTTAAAGCTCTTGTACACTTTCTCCCTTGCCACAAGTTACTTTCTCTGTCTTATCAATCAGTTGTAGTTCAGCTGCTCCATGTCTTTAACCCATACCATAACATTCTTTATTTTTGCTCCTCATAGCCTTTTCTTTTGTTCCCTTTTGCTATTATTTCTACATCATGCCATGTCTTTTATTTTAGTTTTATTTTTGTCTCTCTCACTTATTTCTACTTCCCTTATTTTTTTTCCATTTTTTTCTATTCTTGTAGCTGAAGTAAGATCTAGTTTCCTTAGAAGACTTGTTTAAAAATATATTAAAGGTTTGCGGTTTTAAAACTTTTTTCTATTATCTAGCACTTTAAACTAATGGAAATATAGTCAGCCTAAAGAAGATAAAAACTAAACAATATTATTTACACACACACACACACACACACACACACACACACTATTTGTATGATTGATATATCATGAGTGTTAAACCCACTGTGTCATGTTCTCATGTAACGGAGCATGATGTTTTTCCCTTAGTGAAGCTGAGGTGGGTGTGGCCTGTGCGTGATGCATCTGACCCACAGGCCGCCAGTTTAACACCTCTGATCTATATTATGTAAATTAAAATATTTTCCTGTGCACTCCTTGGAGAGTCCAAGCGACGGGTTAAATCAGTCTGGTTGCCCTGGGACTGAGGAATCTTTTTCCTTGGCCATGCCTCCTGGTGTTACTTGGCTCAAGAATTTTTCCTCAGTCTGCCCGTTCAGGACTTATATTTGTGAGCTCCAGCATAATTTATCTGGGCTTTGACTCTCCTAGTATTTCCTTTACTTTTTCCTTAATTTGTTTTTTCCTATAATTAACAGTTTATTTGTCTCCCCTTTTTGTTTCACGTCGTTTGATTTCTCCTAGAGACTCGGAGGTAGGCGTGATGGTGGTGGGTGATCCGCTTGCTGTGCCGCCTTTGGATGGCAGTGGAGAGCTGCCGCTTTTGCTTCAGACTTTTTCCTCCAGACTGTCAGGGAGGGGCTTTCCTTGGAGTTTCTCTCCCAATCCCCTCGGAACTTCATTCGCTGTCCGACCCCCTCTTGCCCTCTCAAGAGGGAACTCATGACCCAGGAAATTCACCATCTCCTGGAGATCAATGCTGTGGAACCCGACCAGGAAGGGAGGGGATTTTTTTTTTTTTTTAGCTTTTTTTTTTTTTTTTTTTTTTTTTTAGTTTTATTAGAATTTGTAGGCCGCCCTTTTCCCTGAGGGGACTCAGGGCGGCTCACATAAAACTGGGAAGGGGGGAACACAAACATCAAGATAGAAGACATATAATAAAATAGTAGGCAACATACATTCATCATTCGGGAGGGGTAACTATCCTTATCCCCAGGCCTGACGGGCGAGCCAGTTCTTCAAGGCTATGCGGAAGGCTTGGACGGTGGAGAGGGTACGAATCTCCACGGGGAGCTCGTTCCAAAGGGCCGGGGCTACTGCTGAGAAGGCCCTCCTCCTTGTGGTTGCCAGCCGACACTGGCTGGCCGATGGAATACGGAGGAGGCCTAGTCTATGGGATCTTATTGGTCGCAGGGAGGTAATTGGCAGAAGGCGGGCTCTCAAGTATCCAGATCCACTGCCATGTAGGGCTTTATGGGTGATTAATAGCACCTTGAAGCGCATCCGGAGATCGATGCGCTTCGGAGACCGGAGATTTTATTCCATTCTCTTCCTGGTGCTCAAAAACTCAGGGGGGTGGAGAGCCATATTGGATCTCAAGAACCTCAACCGTCACATCGCATACAGGAGGTTCAAGATGCAATCCCTGCATACTACCCTAGCAGGGATTTGCCAGGGGGACCTCCTCATGTCCATCGACTTGAAGGTGGCTTATCTACACATTCGGCCACAACACCAAAGGTTCCTGCGGTTTTTCTATGCCAGCCGACACTACCAGTACAGGGTCCTTCCATTCGGCCTGTCATTGGCACCCAGGACCTTCACAAGACTTCAATGTTACCTGGATGACATTCTCATCCAATCGTCATCCAGGAAACAGGCCTTACGGGACCTCCACATTACGATGAGGTCCCTCAGGAATCACAGGAACCTGGAAAAGAGTCATCTCATCCCCACTACCAAACTCATCCATCTGGGGGCGGTGATAGACACCTCAGCTTGCAGGGTGTTCCTTTCCCAGGACAGGATAGACAGTTTAGTTTCCATGACCCGCAAGGTTCAGGGGTTGAGGCAGGTCTCTGTGCTACTCCTATCATAACTGTTGGGGAAGATGATCTCCTGCATCTCAGTTGTTCCCTGGGCACGACTTCACTCCAAAGAGTTGCAGTGGCTTCTCCTTCCCCATCAAAGAGCCAACAGGAGCAACTCATCCATGAGGGTGCGGATTCCCCCGACCGTGAAGAGGTCTCTCAAGTGGTGGCAATCTATGGCTCTACTGAAGGGACACCTGTTCAAGGAGCCCACCAGAGTAGTCATCACGACAGATGCCAGTCTTGCCGGTTGGAGAGCGCACATGGGGCATCGCGTAACTCAAGGCAAGTGGTCCCCGGCCGAAGCAACATCAACTTCTTAGAGCTGCAAGCGGCCAAACTTGCCCTGTGACATTTTCACCGGGACATTCTTCATCAGCACATCCTCCTGATGACGGACAATGTGGCCACCAAGGCCCATATAAATCGTGGGGGCGACACCAGGTCCAGGAAGATCATGGCGGAGGCCCTGGGCAGGAGGGCGGAGCGTCACATTGCATCCATTCGCTCCGACCACATCTCGAGAGTGGATAACACGCAGGCGGACTGGTTGAGCAGGACCACCATAGACAATGCGGAGTGGTGTCTGGATCCGGCCCTGTTCAACCAGTTTTCTTACAGATTTGGCATCCCAGTGATCGACCTGTTCGCCACCCAAGAGAACACGCAGATCCAGCGCTTCTTCTCCCGCTTCCACTTGCCAGGGGCAGAGGGAATGGATGCCCTTCGATACAGATGGCCTCAGGGTCTTCTGTACGGCTTCCCACCGCTTCCGCTTCTACCACAGGTAATCTGCAAGAACATCGCGGAAAGAGTGGAGGTCCTGCTCGTAGCTCCCCACTGGCCTCGCAGGTCATGGTATGCCGACCTCGTCAGCCTGTCGGTCTCATCCCCATGACGGATTCCTCAGCCAGGGGCCATAGTACACCTGGATCCCCAATGGCTCCAGCTGGCCATCTGGCACTTGAGGGGGATCTCCTGAGGCATGAAAGGCTGTTGGAGGAGGTTGTGCGTACCATCCAGGCGTCCAGACGACCATCAACGACCAGGATATATGATTCCACTTGGTCCATTTTCGCCAAGTGGTGTGACAACTACCGTCTTGATCCAGTCACTGCACCAGTTTCCCATGTACTGGACTTTCTACAAGGAGGCCTAGACAAAGGTCTCACCCCCAATACCCTTCGTCGTCAGGTGGTGGCACTATCCACCGTCTGGTCCGGCGACCCGACCCAGCCCCTCAGCAAGATCTCGAGGGTTCACTGTTTCATTAAGGGCGCCTCCAACTTACGCCCTCTGGTGGTTCACCACTATCCCATCTGGCAGCTGTCGGTGGTGTTATAGTCTCTTACCTCTCTGCCCTTTGAGCCTCTACGTATGACATCTTTTCATCATCTCCTTAAAGACTGCCTTTCTTATTGCAATAACATCTGCGAGACACATCTCGGAACTGGCGGCTTTATCAGTCCGGGAGGATCTATGTGTCGTTCACTCAGACAGGGTCGTACTGTGTACTGGCTCTGCTTTCATCCCAAAGGTCAACACCTGGTTCCACAGGACGCAGGAAGTAATCCTGCCTAACCTCTGCCCACGTCCGAGGGAATTGGGTTGGCACAAGTTGGACGTCAGACGGGCACTGCGGACAAACATCAGATGCTCTGTGGACTTCTGCAGGTCAGAGGCCCTCTTTGTTTCGTTCCAGCCTGGCTCGTGACATCTTCCACGGTCGGTAGGTGGCTATGAGCATGCATTGCAGCTGCATACGAACACCAGTCCAGGGTGGTACCCCGGCATATTACCGTCCACTCCACTAGGAGCACTGCCACTACCACGGCCTGGGCCACCCAGGCTACCATTGAAGACATCTGCAGAGTGGCTACTTGGTCCTCACCATCGCCCTTTGTCAGGAACTATAAATTAGACATGTATGCCTCGGCCGAGGCATCTTTCGGTAGGCGGGTTCTACAGGCGGTTGTTTCCACGACTGAATCCCAAGACTGTTCTTCTGCCCGCCCTAGTGACATATAACCTTGGGATGTCCCATCGCTTGGACTCTCCAAGTGGTGCACAGGAAAATGACCATTGGCTTACCTGAAGGGTCCTTTTCTGTGCACCGCAGGAGAGTCCAATTCATCCTGGTTTTATCAGTCCAGGGATTCATGACCGTCATGTCAACTTTGACTTTCTTTACCTGATTCATGACGCTTCCAGCCTTCATGGTTCCAAACCATCTCAAAATTCTGGCGCAAGTAACACCAGGAGGAATGGCCAAGGAAAAAGATTCCTCAGTCCCAGGGCAACCAGACTGATTTAACCCGTTGCTTGGACACTCCCCCATACTTTTAACATTCTACAAGATAATTAATATTTGATTTTAAATGAAAATAGAAAGAAATAAGAAAAAAATGTAGATTTGGAAAGCTTTTAATGAAGAATTCAGAAGTTACTGAGAAGGAAAAGCTATTGTTTTAAATGCATAGTGCCAAATTGTCTTTCTTCACCCACTTCTTTGCTTTTTGTCTGCTTTTCTCCTTTTAAGCCAAAGCTAAACATAGTAGAGTTTACTGTTTGCTAATCGCCATGTGTTTACTTTTTCTTCCCAAACTGAAGTTGCTAACCAGTACATTACCTACCCGTTAATATATCCAAATAAACATGGGAAGCAGTAAAACAATGACAGTATAAGAAAATACATCCTCATTCATGAAACTGTCCCTTTGGATTTTCATGGATATTGTGAAAATAGTATAATGTGGAGTTGTTCATAGGACTGTTCAAATTGATACTACAAGAAGTATTTAAAATTATACACTATTCCAGGTCATCCTTGACTTACAGCACTTCATTTAGTGACTGTTTAAAGTTACAACGGCACTGGAAAAAAGTGACTTACGACCATTTTTCATAGTTACAACCTTTGCAGCATCCCCAGGATCAATATTCAGATGCTTGCTAACATATTCATATTTATGACCGCTGCTGTGTTCCATGATCATGTGATCCCCTTTTACGACCTCGGACAAGCAAAGTCAATGGGCAAGCCAGATTCATTTAACAACCGAGTTACTATCTTATCAACTGCAGTGATTCACTTAACTGTGGAAAGAAAGGCCATAAAATGGGACCGGATTTACTTTAAAATGTCTCACTTAACAACATAAATTTTGGGCTCTATTGTGGTCATAAGCTGAAGACTACCTGTATTTCTATTCTTTTAACCTCTGGTTTTCCTTAGCCAATGCTATACATATTATGTACAGAAGTCTTATTTTAAGGGCTTCATAGTAATATAAGTTGGAGCTGCTGGCCTAGTAATGCCTTACCTTCCTCACATGGCTGGACATGTTTCATGTCAGTGGGAAGAAGAAGATGTCAAAGGTCAGTTGGGGATAGTGGACCGCAGGGTCTCCAAAAGGGCAGACATGATGGGGGGGAGGGAAGAGCTTTGCGTAATGATTTCATTGCTTAGTGAAGGAAATTCTGCTCCAAATTAGGTCATTAATTGAGTACTTCCTGTACATGTTCTTTACAAGGTAATACTTAGAATTAAGTACTGGTTTATGATGTACTGGCAGAATTGCAGCATCCTTAATCCCTAAGAAGATGCTTTGTTACAGATTCATTATATTTTGGAAGTGGCCCTTGTACAATAGAGTTCAGCCAATCCCAAACATTACAGTGTATATAAATGAGTTTCTGTTGTTAAATTAAATTCGGAATTGTGGTGTGTGTGTGTGTGTGTGTGTGTGTTGGTGAATGTCTTCCTTAATCTGAGCTACTTTTAAAAAAAATACACTCTAGAAAATTGTGTCTCACTGGAGTGGCTCTTACAATTTTAGTTTCACAATTGACTGCCTGATTATGTTATGACACAGATTTGCAAGCAAAATAAAATAAAATAAAGCTTGACACATTTTGTGTTCAAAAAGACATAACTTTTCTGCAGTACTATATTTAAAGATGAGAAAAAGAGAAAAAAATAGCTTTTTGCCTTTGTTAATTCAGTTCTTTGTCTCAGTGGAAATAGAATAGTGTTTTGTTATCCAGAATGGAAGATCTGCCACCTTCTAAAGTACAGCTTCTTAATGTGCAAGAGATTAAGTTGTCAATTTAGTTACCCTGCTTTTATACATATAATGCTCTAGTGTGCACCTTTACACCTCTTGTCATAAAGCATATAATTAGCTGTATTCCATCATTATCATCAGTCATTCTTTAGATAACACCCTGATGCAGCTCTTAAAAAAAAAGGAAGATGGAAAACACTTTGGACTAAAGTTTGAATTAATTTTTGCATTTGTATAATAGGATACATCAATCTCTGCTTTGAAAATCATTGTATCTCTAACCTTGTTCAAGTATTACCTCTGCTATTTAATATAACACAGAGAGACAGCGATGAGCTGCTCCTTCCTTTTCCTTGTTTTTATGATGTTGTAAGTAGGTCAGGTTAGAGATGCTTATAGGACAGTTATCAGCTTTGGATAGCTAACACTCTGTGCCATTACTTCCCTATGCAATTGCTTTTCAAAGTTGGTACAAAACCACAGTGCTTTTTTGTGGCAGTTGTGGGAACTCTGCATTTCATAATCATTGGAATGACATAGTTGAAAGTTGAGTTGTTTTCTGGTAGACTGGAGAGAGGGGCGACTCCTGGGATATTCTCACAGCCTGATTGGTCCAAAGACTGAGGGAAATCTCTTTTAGCTTCCCTGTTGGTTCCCAGTTCATCTTTTGGTCCAAGCACTGTTTTTTTGGTTCCCAGAGAGAGTGAATAATTTTTTTAAAAAATTGAGTCTTGAATTTGATCCATTGGCTACTTTAAATTCTAACCTTTCTGAGCTGCTATCTTGCAGAGACAGGGTCCTCCATCTCGCAGCAAGCAGAGGGAGGGCTAATTGGCTTCACGCTCTTCCCACATGTATTCTAGGAGCTCTGACCAGTCCCTGGAACTGCGGGGATGTCAGGTTCCATTTTCTGCAGCTCCGCGGGAAGAGCTGTCACTGGGAGGTGGCGATTGGGCTGCGGGTGGATTTCCTAGCCACAGGAAGCCACACATGGGCGAAACAAGCCACAGCAAACTTTTTCGAGCTGTGGCTGAAGAAAAAAGACAGTTTAAAGCATGCAGAGACCTCCGGTAGCCATTTTGGAAGCTGTGAGTGGAGGCAGCCATTTTAGAAGCAAGCACATGGAGACGGCCATTTCCTGGCACCGTTCCCTCGACTTGCATTGCGGCCGGAATCGGGCCGGCAAGCTCCAATCCAGACAGCCCGATATTCATTCCCGCAAGGCCCTTGCACCGGCTGGTGGCTCTGGGCACTGAAGCTTCTGAGACACGTGAGTGGCACTGATGGCGGAGAGCAGGCAGGCCACTTCACAGGCCCCGGGGAGGATTCAAATTGAAGCCAAGGAGGGAGAGATGGTTGGGCCCAGAACAAGAGAGCAACAGCTAAGCCTTCAGCAGCCCAGCGCCCCTCCAGAGCAACCCAGAAGGATGAAAGCCGGCGTCAGAAGGCCCTTTGGAAGAGGATCGCTAAGGCAGAACAAAAACCCCAGGCCAACAAGCCTTCTTCTCCAGTTAGATCCAGGTCTCCCCTAAGGTCTGAATCCCATCAATTGGCCTCTCCCCCCAGTGGATTCAGCCCTTCTTTCCCTTCTGTCTCTCCCACTGGGATTCCAGGCAATCCAGCCTGGAAATTTCACCATCCTCTCCTGCCTCGCCTCAAGGGCCCGGGGAGGTGGTCAGGGATCCTTTGGAGGGTTCATCCCAGGATTTCCTTCCCCCCTACACCTTAGCTCCACAGAGTCCTGCTCCAGGACATTCGGAGGATGAGTTTGAGGATCTTTTATTGCTCCCTGGGAGCATTAAGAGACTGATTTCCTCAGCCATTTCAAAGGGTATTGTTTCTGCAGTTTCCTTGAGGGAACGACATTCGGCACCTAGGTCCCAGATTTCTCACCAGGCCAGGAGCTCCTCAGACTATCATCAAACAAGGCCCTCTTCTCTCTCAGTACTCAGTGAGGTTTCAGTGTTAATGGATGACTCCTGTCAGGACATGGGGTTTTCAGAGGACAAAAAGACTGTCCTCCCGGATCCCCTGGCCTTCCCAAATCTCTTTGCTCCTCCAATGTTTAAACCCTTGTTACACAAAGCCAGGAAGTCAACTAAGGTCAGGACAGGGGATCCTGCCATTCCTTCACCTAGAGACCCTAATTTGGTCATGTTCTCCAATACAGTGACCAACAAGGAGGAATTCCCAGCTCCTCCCCTTTTTCTAGAGGTGGTCAAGAATCAGTGGGCTCGCCTTTCCACCTTTCCCAACCCAGGCAGCAACGACCGTCACTTTTACAACATGGAGCAGGCCTTCTCTCAGGCGCTTCAATTGCCCAATATGGACACCCCAGTAGCCACCCTAGCCAACGTCTCATCCATAGTGTCAGGGGATGTGGCTGATAAGTTGAAACCGGAGGACAAGCAGGCGGAACTTACGTTATGTAAAAGTTTAAACACCTCCGCATGGGCTGTAAAGTTGCTGCAGCTGCCTCTTATTTCAATTGATCAGCAGCCATGTGGCTCTGTCAGTTACAGGATCGCATTCCTGTTCAGGATGAGCGACTTCACCACGATATTACAAAAATAATTGCGGCCACACAGTTCTCGGCGGATGCCACCCTTGATGCTGTGAAGTACTTGTCCTGAGCTTTAGCCACCTTGGTGACTTCCAGGCGGTTGTTATGGTTATGCAATTGGCAAATCGACAACCAGTCCAAGTGGAGTCTGGCAGCTGCCCCATACACTGGGACTAATCTCGGCGAATCCTTAGACCTATTCTCATAGAGAATGATAAAAAGAAGGTGTTGCCTATCAACACCAAGAAGATGGACAACCATCCGTCCTCTTACCGTAGACAGTCCTTCAGGGCTCCTGAAGAGTATCATCAACAGAGATACGCCCCTTATAGGTCCTATAGGCAGTTCCAGAGGCCCTACTACCAGGAGAGGACAGGGGTAGATACCAGGGCCAGTCCAGAGGGCCCTTTCGTGTGTGGGGGGGGCTGCCCCTTCCACAAAGGAAAATGACTCCAACCTGGGGTTTCCCATAGGCGGCCGCCTGGAAATCTTCGCAGATCAGTGGGATGGTGTGACATCAGATGCCTGGGTAAGGACCACAGTCAGGAATGGACTGGCTGGAGTTCCTCTCCATGCCTTCGACCTTCTTCAGAAACTTTCCACCATCCTGGGACCTGGAACGCTGTTGTCTGATGTCATTAGCCATACAACATCTGCTGGACATCTGCGGTAGACGAGAGGAAGTGGCGACATCCCACTCCAGCTAGACATAGAAGGTAGTCAGTGAGGTGCGAATGCCAGCGAATGTCCATATCATTTAATTAATTCTTTTAAATGATATACCGTATTTTTCGGAATATAAGACACACTTCCCCCCCTAAAAGAGGGTGAAAATTTGGGTGCGTCTTATACACCAAATGTAGCCCCGCCTATCCGCCGGCCCCCATCCTTTGGCCTCTGCGCGTCCTCTCAAATGGAGCTTTTGGAGAAGCTGTAAACTCAGCCTCTGAAACGGAGCTTTTGTAGCTTTTGGGGGCTGCAAACTCAGACTACCAAACGAAGCTTTTGGAGGCTGCAAACTCAGCCTGTCAAATGGAGCTTTTGAAGGGTGAAAAAGCAAGGTGAAGAGGCCAAAATGGCAACTCAGAACAACTGCTACCTTGTTGGACCAGTTCCATGCCTGCTGTAATCACTGGATGCCCTTCAACAATCAGCTGCATTTTTGAAGCTGCCCCAATGAAGCACGTGCGAGCGTAGTGAGCATGTGCATGCGTGTGCTTCCAACTAGTGAAACTATTGCTAAACTTCACCTCCGCGAAGAGCTGATTGAGGGTATTCCGGGAAACCGATCGACCCGCCAATCAGCTGCTCGTGATGAATCAGGCTAATGTGCTAAAGCTAACCAGGCTGTTTGCCAAGGACGCTAGTCAGATGAAAACCGATGGATGCTGGTAGGCAGAGGCAGATTTTTTTTCCTTATTTTTCTCCCCAAAAACTAAGGTGCGTCTTATATTCCGAAAAGTACGGTAGTTGGTGAATATAGGCTGTTGGAGTTGCCCATAAAGATGCAGAAGACTTCAGTGTTATAAAATACTCTGCTTCAACATGCAGCCATAAATCAGAGTGTTAGGTATATTCTGTTCTTGGAGTGAACAGCAGTAATTTATACTGAAACAACACACATTCCAAGATAAGAAGGGCTCTTGTAGATAATTTCAAAAAAAAATTGGTGGTACAAGACCAGGAATTTCATAATTGGTAGTAATTTCCTTTCCTAGTGTGAGTTCAGTTCAGCAAGGATGAACATCTATTTTTAAAATTTATTTACCAGTAGTAAGAACAACAAAGCTTAGTTCTATTGACAACATTCAACATAAAGACTACAGTACACAACTGATATTTTAATGGCTACCTTAAAATCGACACTAAAGAAAAAGAGGGAGAAAGAGAAAAAACTTTATTTTTGATCTCAGTATGTTGCACCCTTTTAGAGCTATTGGGGGCATCACCTGTAGTATATAGTATAATATATACTAATAAGTCTAGAAGGGTGCAACATACTGGAACTAAAAGAAAGTTTTCTTTCTTTTTTATCCCTCTTTTTCTTTGAAGTTGACAGGTAGCCATTCAAATCTTCGTTGAATACTGTGGTCTTTATGTTGAATTTTGTCAGCAGAACTAAGCTTTGTCATTCTTACCAGATGAAATTTAAAAAATGGATGTTTATCTTTTCTGATCTGAACTGACACTAGGGCAGGAAATACACTTACCAGTTTTGAAATTTATTGTCTTATACATATCACATAAAACTCCTAACTGGGATTCCCATCTTTTGGTTCTGGTTTTCATACTGCAATGGCAAATTCAAATCTCCAGATTTCTTCCCTTGAGTTTCTGTTCTTTTCTGTACACTCATTAGAGCTGTGATGATTTAATGTCACCAACTTAAGTCTAGGCTGTGTCCATTACCCCTCTACTAATATTGATAGGTTTTTTTTTTACTCAATTGCATAAGAGTGATTTGTTTTTTGAATTCCATGGAACTTGGAGGCCTTTTGGCAAAGCATGCCTGTATAGACTGCTGTTTGTCTGTCCCCATTCACTGAAAAAACAGCCTCTTAATAGCCATCTTTAGATGTAGTATTACGAAGTCTGTATATAATGCTATCCAATTTTGCAATGGTTTGAATTTCAGTTTGCCATTCAAAGTGAAATACCTTGTTAAGGTGGCACCCTGCCCTTTTTATCTTACCTTTCTGATACCCATACAACATTTTTTGAAGAAAATATACACATTGCTACACCCATGACGCTTGTCTGCAACTTCTTGAAGTACCTGAGCCTTTTCTCAGGATTATATACTGTGTAGGATCCCAGGGGAAAATGGATTTAATTTAAAACATTCCTGATAGATGATGTATATATGCAAGCATGTTTCTGTGGCAAATTTTTCCTTTCAAATCTGAAAAGCTACACAGCCCATTTATTTAATGTCTCAATTCCACATACCATATCTCCTCCCTTCTATTTTCTAGAGTATTTCCCGCCTTTCCTTAAATGCCCATACAGTGCTTGCCTTTTATACAGATGACATTTTCATTGTGGCTAATTCAGTTTTGAGCTGGGAATAAGATAAAGATGTCTGATGTCATATTGATTGTTAATTATATTTGTGGATAAATGTGTATGAAACGTTTGTCACGTTAAAGGTACATTGTTTAGGAATTGATTCAGATAATATGGCTTCAAATGAAATGATTTCAAGTGAATGTTACATGGTGAATGATGCAATAAAAACCTGACTCTAAAAACAAATAATGTATTAGTCCTAAGGTAGTTGTATATGATAGAGTAAGTGGAGTAAACAATCGCAGGTTTTATATACATTGAATGTATGTATGTATGTATGTATGTATGTATGTATGTATGTATGTATGTATGTATGTATAGAGGAATGTTTTGTTGCATAAAACTACCATATTCATCATGGTAGAGCAAACATAAAAGCTAAAAGTGAGTCAGAATTGGTTTATAGACTATAATAGAAGCAAGGATAGAAAAGTATGCAGAGATAAATTATATTGGTATAATTAAATTTAGCTATGTTCCTTTATTTTTCTTGTTGCATGCCTTGAATTTACATAGGTTACTACTTTTTTACACTGAAAAGGAATAGGATAAGCTTATATGCTGGGTATATTATGAATAAAATTATTTTGAGTATTATTGTATACTTGTGTTGAAACAATCAAAACAAATTAGTATTTGTAGAAATAGGATCCCCTCACCCAAGTGTCAAACCAACAATCCTTTTATAGCATCAGTACCTTTATCCTTAAACTTCATTCAGATTGCTGCTGCAAATTAGAATGCATTTTAGAAACATATATATGTGAGTGTGCAGTTTTCTTGTCATATAAGAATGAAAGTGAATATATGTATTTCAAGATAATGCTGCAGGATCCAATCTGGATCAGTCACTGGGACCAGAGGTTTTATCTTCTGAGCTTTTGGACTTGTGTTGGAGCCTATCTTCAGGGAGCTTGTTAATCCCCCATTACAGGATGCATTCTTAAATTCCTCAACTGCACCCCTCCCCCTAAAAAAAGGAAAGAAAAGAGGACAAATATTTTATACAATCCAGTCTTGTCTCTAAAGATGGTAAAAATGTTGATAGCAGACCGTACTTTTTGCATTCCTGCCTTATTACAGTGGACTGATGTTTAATAGTGACCTTGCACTGAATTGCAGTGTGCCTGTTCTGAATGCTTTGAATGCTCCTACAAAAGAACAACAATATTGAAGTAGGTCAGTGATGGCTAACCTTTTTGTTGTTGTCTGGTGAAAGCGCACATGCCCCTATAATGCAATGTGTGCATTATCCCCCCTGTGCCCATGCCCATGTGCATATGATTCCTGCATGCACTCCACGCATGTGACTGCCACATGCACATGTGAACCACATGCATGTGCATCTGCATATGCCCATCCCCGCACATGCATGGCAGAGACTCGAAAATCAGCTGGCCAGCGAGAGGCACGCATGCATGCATGATGGAGCAGAGCTGGGTGACAGCTCGTGTGCCTGCAGAGAGGGCGCTGCATGCCACCTGTGGCACATGTGCCATAGTTCGCCATCAAGGATGTAGGTGATATGTTACAAATTATGTAACATATATTTGAAAATACAATTGTATTTATTCAGTTGATAGAAATTATATAAATGTTATTTGTAAATATGTAATAGGGACGTATGGTGCCAGTTTTTATGTAATCAAGAGCGTGTCTATATACAACAGGCAAATATTGACAATCGTAAGATAATTTCAACGTTTTCCAAAAAAACGTATTTTAAAAGGGAGAATGAAAAGATTAGCTGCTAAGGACAAGGGGACATTCATATGTGTATGAACCACTAGAACTGTGATGGCGAAGTATGGCATGCATGCCACAGGTGACACACAGAGCCCTCTCCGCGGGCACGCGAGCTGTCACACTAGCTCTGCTCCATCATGCATGCATGCGCGCCTCTCCAGCTGATTTTTGAGTCTTTGCCATGCATGTGTGGGGATGGGCACATGCGGGAGATGCACACATATGCAGGAAGGTTGTGCACATATGTATGAAGGAAGGGAGAGCAAGGGGCATCCCTCACCCTCCATTTTTAGTCCCAGGAGGCTTCAGGGAGGCCCAAAACAGGGCACAGGGGTGTGTGGCCTGTTTTTGGTTCCAGGAGGCTTCAGGGAGGCCTGCTAGGACCATGGAGCAGGGGATTGTGCTGAAAGCTTTTTTCAAGATTTAAATGGTTTAAGCTATATTAAGCAAATAAAAAATAGCATATTATGACTAAAAGACTACACTTCAGGGGAAATATACTTTTAATTATTTTTTAATACTTTATATCACATATTGGATATTCGTTTGCAATTTTATATGTATAGTTTACCTTTTTGGCTAAAAGTTGAGAATACTAAATTAACTTTCCAGATGCAAGCATTTTTGAGATTATTTATAACTTTATAAATAGTAGAATAATAAAAAGTAGAACTGATTTCCTTTTTAATAAAAGACATTTTACATTTAGAATCTGCTTAGTGTAGCATAAGCAAGTCTAATACCGCAATTTTTAGTAGTTGAGAATGTATACTTTTTGGTTTTCAAATTGAACAAGTTAACCCAGAAGCACTGTGACAGCTTATTAGCAAAATAAGGAGGTCTTTATTACTTGGTATCTTTTGCCATTTACCTTCCACTTTTAACTAAATTAGTTTTGCAAGGCGTCAGGGTTTAAATTGTGATTCAGTGCATTAACTTATCCTCATACTGCTTTGATTGAGCAAAGCATCCATTACCAATGTCCTATCCAAAGTGACGTTTCCATACAGGCTGCCTGCTGTTTCATTCAAAACCACAAAGCAGCCTGAAATGACTTACTTCTTTTTACAACTTGCAAGGACTTAATGGGCTGTGCTGGCCCCCTGCCAAAGCTTTTAAGAAACTTTATTAATATATTATGAGACTGGGACACCATCATATGGGATTTAATTTTATTATTCATTTTAATTGAATAAAAATATGTGTGTACAATTAAATCCATATTGCATTCTACTAAATGTTTAGTCTTCTTAGTCACTGACATGTTTAATTTACAGATCAGCTTATGACTTTGTTTTTTAAAAGTTGAAAACTATTACTTTAAGACCCATACTTCAGCATAATCTTTTAAATTTGTGTTTGAGAGACGGTTATACAGGTGTAAAGTAACTTTTTTTTTGCAATTACATTTAATTGCAACAAGATCATATAAGTGGCACTTACTGTACATCTGACTTCTGTTTAATTAGTGAAAATACAATTGAAATTGAAAATTTTAATCTGATAATGAGATGACATCAACATCTGGAGGCTTTTGTCCATAATGGTTGATATGTATGTTGGAATAACAGTTGAAATAAAAAAAACACTTTGATATAACTGTTTAGATTATCACTTTTAATATGTGTGCAAGGTACACCAACTCTTGTTTGTTTTGTTTTTGTAATATTTAAGGTTCTTTAAACTGTAAACAAATTCATCTGAAAGCACTTTCTTTTTGTTGATGGAAGTACTCATGCTCTTAGAATGTCAGAAGAATGATTTTAGTATTGGGAAATATTTACTCTTGCCAATGAAGAAAAAGCACATACTGTGTGTAAAGAACAAGTAGGCTTCATTTAGAAGTAATATTAGACCATTGCAAATATATATAAAAACGCTTTTAAAAATAATTCTTCTTGAAAGTAGACAAATAATTTACTTGTGTAATATTGACTTGTCTTTTTTGCTTCCTCATGAATACATATAGGCCTTGACTTATGACATAATTAAGCCCCAAAATTATGTTGCTAAGTGAAACATTTGTTAAGTGAGTTTTGCCCCATTTTATGACCTTTCTTGCCACAGTTGTTAATTGAGTCACTGCAGTAGTTAAGTTAGTAACATAGTTGTTAATTGAATCTGGATTCCCATTGACTTTACTTGTGAGAAGGTTGCAGAAGGGAATCGTATGCAACCATAATAAATACGAACCAGTTGCCAAGCATCCGAATTTTGATCACATGACCATGGGGATGCTGCAACGGTCATAAGTGTGAAAAATGGTTATAAGTCACTTTTTTCAGTGCCATTATAACTTTTAATGGTCACTAAGTAAACTTTTGTAAGTCGATGACTATCTGTACTGCAATACTCAAAAGAATTTTGAGCAGTCATGAATTAGTACAATATCACTACAGTCGCCTTGAAATTGATCAACTGTAGAAATAGGGTGAGAAACAAACTGGTTCTATTCTTAGATTTGTAGCTAATAATCTCATTGTGATTTGAAACGTTTTTATTAAGGAGGTTTCTTTTCCAAACTGGTACCAAAGGAGGGAAGAATACAATCAGCAAAAATTATCAGAGAAAGGCAGAGAAGAAAGAAAAAAGAAGGCAGAAAAAAATCTACCAAAGAAAGTGGTAGATTTTATCAGAAATGTTTCTTGTTTGCATATCACAATTTATTAAAAGCTCCTAGTTAAATTAATGAAGCTAAGGATGATGAAAGATTTAGTGTGCTTGAATATGTACACTGTATGATAAATTTTATCTTCGGTATATAAATCTTGCCCTTTTACCTTTGAATGAATAAGCTCCATAGTTGGCAGATTTTATTTAAACCATTTCTTTTGAAGATTTTGTTTTCATGGAGTTAAATGACTATTAGGAATATTCCATTTAAGTAGTCTAAAAAGAAATTAAAAGAAATGATATTTTTCTTGTGTGAAATAATTTTGTTATATATCAAATGCTTGACATGGAGATAAGTGCTAGTTCCACTTTAAGAAAGTGGATACTTTTCCTCAATCAATTCTTTTTTTTTCCAAATTAATTTTTCTTAAAAATGGACGATGATATTCTTGGCAATAAAGCAGAAAAATTATTAGGATGTGAACTTTTTGTTTATTTAACTATGAATATTTGGGAGATTTTAGTTCTGATATGTAAGTGATATGCTAGGAGGGTGTTATCATTATCAACAGGTTTTTAAATTTTATAAAAAGATATTTTAATTTTTTTTTCTTTAGCAAACAGCCAAGTAAAATTTGAAATATAAAAAAATTAATGCAACATTTAAAAAAATTAAATTGGTATGTAAAACTTAAAATATTGGTACATCTAATAGAATCTTCTTATGTTTTGGAAGATTTCCTCATGTCAGGAAATAAATACAATTGTTTTTCTCCATTTCCCAAACTTTGGGATAAATTAGTACAGAAGAAAAAAGATATCTATAAACCTTCAATAGAAGGCTATTATTCATAAATTTGTAATTAGTTGAAAGTTTCTAAATTGGAAGTAATCATGAAATGCTCTCAATGAATGCAGCTAAAAAGATTTGATACCGAAATTGTTAATACTTTTCATTAGCTGACAGATGAAGACTGATTGCAAACATAGTTTTTTTTTGTGGGGGGGACAATGAGAAAGCAAAAGTTACTTAGCATATCTAACTGATAAGGTCCTAGTTGAAGCTAAATATTTGATTGGTTATATTTTAGGGGTGGGGAAGAGGACGAAAAAGAAAGTTTATTAAAGATTAATGATAGACGACTAAAAGGAATCTAAGGACATCCAAATCCTGAGTCTGTGGAATTTTAACTCTAGGTCATCAGTCGTTTTATTTACAATGACACTGAAATTTAATCGTTCTGTGACTTTAAATTTGATTATTAACTAAATGGGGGAAGGGGCGGTTAAAGTCCTTTTATACATAAAATTGTCTAGAATGCACATGTATTCTGCTTTCAAATGTTTTAACTACTTCTTTTTTGCCTTTGGTCTACACAAGATTGGAAGTAAACTGTACGGCACTAGAATCTTGAAAATCCCATTTTAAAAAATCATATTAAAAATGAAGTTAATGCAGCTTACCAACTTAGGTTTTGTCTTTCTTGGTCACCCAGAGTTTTCTAGGTTTCATTTTTTTTTGCTACATTTCTACCCTTAATATTGGTGTTTGCAAACCTATGGCAATTTCCAAATTTCACTTTGGTTGTGATGGTTTGGAATAGGAAGCCAAGAAGTTGAAGGTGGCTGCTATATCTCAAAATACTATGGTTGAAGAAATATCAATCTTGAAATATGAAGTACATTGTAAAAACCATAGATAATTACCATTTATAATAATACTATCCAATGTACATATGCTACAGCAGCGCCCTCTCCAAAACCTTTTAGTTCGCCAGGCACCGGTTCCATGGAGCGAGATTTTTCTGTGGGCCAGAGGGGGCATGGTTTTACATGCTGCCTGCATTCCTCATGTGTGTAGATAGGGCTTCACTCTTTTGTGTGGCCTGATTTCTGGTGTGCTGCAGACCACTGCCAGTCTATGGACTAGGGGCTGGGGACCCCTGTGCTATAAGATTGATATATGCAAAACAGAAACTTTTCTTTTGAACCTAAATCCTAATAAGCCACATTTCAGTTTTTGTTGTTTCTAGTTTTCCTCTCCTCCCTTCTGTCCCTTCTCCCTCCCTTCATTTCTCTGTGTTCCTGTTCTGCATAATGCACCAGCATTCTAATATTCCCTTCCTCCATGTCTCCACTTACGGTAGTTGTTACCACTGCATTTGGCTTTTATTCCTGCTCTAAGGTCCTCTCCCTACATTTCTGCCTGGAGTGAATATTGGTCTTTGCTGTATTTTCATTTCATAATCGAACGGCATTTTCAGTTTGGATAAATACTACCCCAACTAACTATTCTATCTATGGAATGATCCATGGGTGAGCCATTTCATACATCCCTGGTAGGGAAGCATTTCTTGTTATCTATCCAATATTACATTGAATTTCAGGAGTGTTTTGTTATCAGTCCTTAAAAGCTGTTAGATAAGATTCCAAGTTCTGCATGCCAAAATATTAGGAAATATTTGTCATGTTTTTTCTGAACATAGCATTCCAAAAATAATTGCTTGGAAGTTTGATTCATTTGTATTTTTAGGTGTTATATGATTTCCACTTCAATTTAATAATTTATTTTTATTTGGAAGGAAATTGGACCTGTAAAATCTGATTTTAATATTTCCTTAAAGTATGAAATGTATGTACATGTGATTTATTTCTTGATAAACTGGAATCTTATGTAAGCAATAAATCTCAGTAAGCTCTTTACGTTTAAGGTGTGTGCTGAAAACCTTCAACTGCTATAAGTAAACAGCTCTTTCTATTAAATTAATGTTTTAACACAGAGATAATAAGTTTCATAGAATAAAGGGGTCAAAGTAGTCTAGTTTATAACAATGCAGTTATAACATTTCTTTAGGACATAATTCATATTCTGCCACTTTTGAATACATATTCACAATATGGTATAATCTAGTACTCTCTTTTTCCCAGTAACCAAATTCTCTGATAGAGATTCAATACAACTACACAGCTTTAAAAAAATAGCTTGGCTTTTGCCCTTCACCTAAGACGACATACCAGGTTGACGACATTTCAGGATAACTGCTTGGCAGCCATTTTAGATACAGACTATGCTGAGACCACACTGGCTGCCAAAAATTGCAGACGCTCTGTGCCAAAATACTCTTGGCAGTAGAGATAAACTTGTAGAGATACACAGTCCAGAAATATCTTATAATTACAAAGCACAGGGGGCAGAATGTTTTTACAATACAGCTGTGCTAATGTAAACATTTAATTTGGCAGTCTTATCCACCCACTTTTCAATTAACTGGGTTTATGAAGATACTTTAGGTCTGTAATAAACTTTATTGCTACTTCTTGTGGTATACAGTTTATGAAACACAAATTTGAAGGCGGATGGGTGGGTGGGGGTTTCCTCTCTGTTTTGCAAAGCAGGTTGAGCACTTTATGCTGTCATAAAGGGGAAATTGTGGTGACTGTTTGAAAAAGCAGCAGGACCTGACATTATTAAACGGTTTTGCTGTTAAAAAACTTTTACTGACAATTGCATCTGTTAGGTTTCTTCAAAAGACAATAAGCGGGTATTATTATTAGAAGATGAGATCACAAAAGAATGCTTGTTTTGAAAGTTGTTAAGATGTAGTATTCTCAGTACTGCATATTGCTATTATAGTGTTACATTCCGTAATAATAGTTCTTTCTATAATTCTTGGATCCCTCGGATAATCTAAAAGAGATATATTTTTTAAAATATACAATTATTCTTGAACTAGGTCTAATGGTAACATTTAATATTACTTTTTTTCTTGAAAATTCTAATTTCATATACTTGGAACAGTTTTATATTTTTAATGAACTTGCTTTTATTTGGTAAATTTATATGCCTGCGAATAGGGTTCAATAACATACACAACTCTTTGTTTAGCAAAATGACCTACAACTGGTCTTTACACTTACAACTGTCATAGTATCTCTGCAGTCACATGATTGTAATTTGGGCATTTGGCATGTGAGATTACATTTGGGAACTTGACATATGTGTTTACATTTACGGTGTCCTGAGCACTCCATGATCCATATGGAGTCTCACGTAATCTTTAGGACAGTACTCCTGAAGGTTACAGTCTAATATATTGGCTATATATTAGCTAAAGACAGTCCTTCAACTTATGACCACAATTGAGATGGTTATTTTTGTCATTGAGTGATGCAATCGTAAAGTGCAATGACCCCATGACAGCATTGCTTAGCAATGAAAATCCCAGCAGTCCATTGTAACGCCAGACGTTTGAGTTGTTAAGTGGGAAGCAGAGGAAGATCAAGGTAAGAAGTTTGGGACTGCCACAGAGGGATGAGGGAGGTCCAGTGCAGGCTGTGTGCAAGTTGGGAGGGTGCTGCAGTGCATTGTGGACTCAGAGAGGCTAGGGAAAATGTATAGGATGCATGGGTGCAAGTGCAGAGAGGTCAGAGAAAGAATACACTGCAGCTGAGATCTTATTGGTGCACTGTAAATCTGAGGCTCATGTAAGCCACACTGTGAAGTCCAGTTCCAGCCCAATATAACAGTAAGCATGGCAAAGGACTTCTTAGCACACCACAGCTCTGGGACTGCAATAAGTCCATTAGCTGCAACGCAAAGCCCAGCCCTACATGGTGCAGAGGGAGTTCTTGATATCCCGTGAAGTTACAGCCAGCTCAGTGGAGTCCCAGCCGCTGTCACCTTTTCCACTTGCACAGTACACCTGCCAACCTAGGCTCTGCCACCCTAGGTGACTCTTACTAGTTTCTTCTATTGTTACTGATGAGGTGTGCCTGGCTTGGTTTTTTGTGAGACAGCTAGTGGCTATGTGAGGCCATTTTTCTCAGGTCTCAAGACTGCCATGCACAACCTAGGGAAGAAAACCTTGTGTGTCCAGCATATGCTATAAAGGCCAGTTTGTGCATGCGAGGACAGAGGCAGGAGAAAGAAGACAGTGAAGATCAGCTAGAACATCAGGAGCTACAAAGTGCAGTGGGCCAAAAGGACATAGACCGAGGGAAAGCTAGGCGGGTGAAGTGCCCCTGTGGTCATAAGTGCAGGCAAGTTTCCAAGCACTCTAATTTTGATCATATGACACTGCAACAGTTATATCTTTATAGATTAGTCCTAGGTTCCTTCATTTAGAGCCACCATATCTTCAAACAGTTGCTAAACAAGTACTACCTGCATATGATACTTTTAATCTTTGGTCATTTGAGATTTGTTGATTGTCTACCCATATTTTACTACCAGTGATTCTTTTCCCTTGGAGTTATTGTAAACAACATGAAAGTCACAATTTATTTCATAACAATAGCTATTCCACCACTGGTACCCTGGTCTTGGCCATGGTAATACTACACCCGAAAACCATAGTGGGCACTTTCACAATCCTCCTCTGTTCTAGGATCTTAAGTTATGCACATCATGTCAGTTTTCTCAAGATTCTGGATGAGTTATTAACATGTTCACAATTACTGGAATCCAGACCCATGGAGGATCCTCTAAGCCAGTATTGAGCAGCATTTCATTAGAAAGGGTATGAGGCACTAAGTCCATCTTTTCAAAGAATGTCCTCTGCCCCTGTGCCTCTTACTGTATCTTTCTTTGCCGTCAATTTAGATATGTTATGCCTGTCCCAATACCTTCTCCCTTCCATCCTTCCCTCAGAACCTAGAATTCAAAAGTCTGAACCGTACAATTTCACAGGTTCCAATTGGCCTCCCTGGTGGGCACCTCCAAGCTGCTTCTGCCTGAGACTGACAGCCTTCAAATCTATGAAGCTACTCACAACTTATTTCTCATTTACCTCCCACATGTTCAAAACTATTCAGAAACTAAAAAGTAACATCACATTTTAGGGCCCTCTTATATTTATTGTAGTGAATAAGACCCTATCTTATTTTTGGGGAAACACGATAGTTTTGCAAAAATAGTTTTTACATATTGTGATAGATGGGGATTTTAAGCATCTGTTACGTGTTCTTATTTTTCTGTATAATACATTTTATTTATTTCATTTTCATTTCAAACGTGTTCTTATTTTGATGTACCCTAAATAATACTTCTTTCATTTCTGAAGATAACATTGTGCTTATTTATATTCTTAAAAATAGTACAGGTCAATTTACAATACAATTAGGATCACAATCTCTATTGCTAAGCAAGTTGTTTGTTAAGTGAGACACACACAATTTTACAAGCTTTTTTGCCATGATTATTAAGTGAATCACTGCAGTTGTTAAGTGAACCATGCCGTTGTTAAGTGACTCTGGCTTCCTCCCATAAACTTTGCTTGTCAGAAGCCAGCAGGGAAAGTTGCAAATGATGATCACGTGACCTTGGGATGCTACAACTGTTGTAAATACATGCTGGTTGCCAAGCACGTGAATTTTGATCATGTGACTTAACGGAATTTGCTATGATGGTTGTTAAGTGCAGGAGTTGGCTATAAATCACTTTTTTTCCAGTGCTGTTATAAACTTCAAACAAATGCTAAATGAATGGTTGTAAGTCAAGGATTCCCTGTAAAATTTGTTATAGCGTTAGCAGTCAAAATAGTACCAGTAAAGTACAAACATTATATTGAAACAATGTATGCATATATTCTATCTCAGTGGTAGTCAACCTGGTCCCTACTGCCCACTAGTGGGTGTTCCAGCTTTCATGGTGGGTGGTAGGGGTTTGCTGTAACTCTGCTTTATAAATTTTATAAACTAAAGTTACTTCCCTACTTTATAAATCATCATGACTGTGGAACCGGTGGGCAGTTAGAAAATTTTACTACTAACAGAGATACCAAAGTGGGCGGTAGGTATAAAAAGGTTGACTACCTCTGCTGTAGCTAAATAAGAATGTCATAGGTTGTAAGTGAAATCAGTTGAGAGGAGGTGAACATTAAAAGGAAAATTGGGATATTTGGAAGTTTAAATAGAAAACTGCCTCTTTTTTCTTGTAGATAAATGGTGAGCTCAATTGTAGATTGACAAAATCAGGTCGTTTTGCTCTAACACATTTCAAAGTTCCATTATCTTGGTCACACAAACAAGAAAAACTCCCACCCTGTGGTCTTAACTAGCCTCAATTAGTTCCAATTCCTTCCATTAGCAGAAATACCATTTTTGGAAGTAGCACAAATTTAATAAGATAGATCTTCTCCTATCTATACAGGATTAATTAGATGGTGGTTATGATGCCAAGATTATAGTGAAGTCAGTAAGATAGTTTTCTTGAGCTCTGTAACTGGACAAAGAAAAAAGCAGACTATTTTATTATTTTCAAATTGTTTGTATGGGTAGAATTTGAGAAAAGAACAGGTTATAACAGGTTGGACCCACAGCTGACTCTAGAACACCATCTGTCGGCTGTGACCAGGGGGACCTTTGCCCAGGTCCGCCTGGTGCACCAATTGCGACCCTACCTGGATCGGGAGGCCCTTCAGACAGTCACTCATGCCCTTGTGACCTCAAGACTGGATTATTGTAATGCGCTCTACATGGGGCTGCCCTTGAAGAGTGTTCGAAGACTCCAATTAGTCCAGAATGCAGCTGCGCAAGCGATTGTGGGTGCACCAAGGTACACCCACGTTACACCTATCCTCCGCGAGCTGCACTGGCTACCTATTAGTCTCCGAATCCGCTTCAAGGTGCTGGTCGCTACCTATAAAGCCCTACATGGCATCGGACCTGGGTACCTGAGAGACCGTCTCCTGCCGATTACCTCTCTCAGACCAATTAGATCGCACAGAATCCTCCGGATTCCATCTGCCAACCAATGTCGGCTGGCGACTCCCCGGGGGAGGGCCTTCTCTGTTGCAGCTCCGGCCCTCTGGAACGAGCTCCCTGTTGAGATCCGGACCCTTACTACCCTCCCGGCCTTCCGCAAAGCCACCAAGTCCTGGCTGTTCCAGCAGGCTGGGGGGAGCTGAGAAGCATCTACCTCCACGGAAATTGTGAATGTTGGTTTTGTTTTTAATATGTTGTCTTTGTCTCGTTCCCCCCTTTCCCTTGTCTTTTGTGAGCCGCCCGGAGTCCTCCGGGAGTGGGCGGCATACAAGACAAATAAATAAATAAATAAATAAATAAATAAATAAATAAATAAATAAATAAATAATAAATATAATTCTAGAATAAAGACAGATAAAATGTCTTTGCACTTTGCAATACATCTAGAGCATAGACTTATCAAACAAACATTCAGAATAATATTATTTGAAAATTTAAGAGTTTTAATCTTAAGGTGTCTCTGCTTTGATTTGGTTAGTGATATATTCACTTAAGCAAAGTAAGTTTGCAATTTTATAGATGAAAAGCAAACAATTATTATTTATTGTGGGATACTGAATTAGGAAAGATATATTTGGTACAATATGTCAAATAGCAGGTAGTAAAACTACAAGGCTAGATTTAGGGTGATTATTTATTTATTTATTTATTATTTATTTATACAAATAAATTATATAAATCAAAGCTGCTGTATTTTAACATGATGCAGTAAAACTTTTATCTATCAATACGGTGCAACCATCACAAATCAGAAAAAACAGACAATTTGGCAACAAGTATTTGTTCTTTTATTTTTACTTTCCTGTACATAGCAGACATTTTATGATTCTTTCTTACCAAAACAGTAATTATCTAGCCCAATCAGGTGACACTTTTATGACCAAAGAGATCTTGTTTCAAAATGTATTTTACTTACAGTGTATAAATCCAGATAGTTGCTTTATTGAAAATAAAGTATAATCTATACTTAAGAGAACTATATAAGCTGAAAAATGAAGCTAGACATGCAGTTTGAAAAAAAACAAAACCATCCTTCCCACTGTATAGAGCAGGGGTGTCAAAGTTGATCACGTTATGAGCCAGATAGTGATGTACTGTGAGGCAGGGTAGGTGTGGCCTTTGTGAGCTGTATCTGGCCTGCAGGCCACCAGTTTGACAGGTCTGGTATAGAGGGATGCATGTTTAAGGATACATGCAACACTATTTTGAAATGAAAAATTTGTGCCACTCTATTCAATATTTTCCAGCAAAACTGTCTATAATTAATTGATCTTTCCCAAGAATAAGATTAACATTTATTATTAAACAACATGCAAATAACCTTGTGATATATTACTATCACACTGAATTATAGTGATTTTATAATGTACAAAGGCTTAGCACATAAGGTTACAAATAAGCAATATTTGAAATTAAAGATGTGGCTTATGTTACCTGTTGTGAGAGTGAAGTACTGTTTATTGCAAATTATATTCCGTATTTGCTGAGAGCTAATAGTAAACTGATGCAATGTTCTTTTTTTAAAATACTTCAGTGAGGCTGAATAAAGCTTTCTGCAGTACAGAAGCATAGGTTTAAGCAGATTAAAGATTGGCATAGGATTCAGTTTTATCAGGCATTTAGTATTTAAGATGTACAATTCATCAGTCTTTTTCTTGGCAATTATATGGGCTTCCCCCACAGTTTTTGGTTTGGCAGAGAGATAGTTGGTTCACCCTGTTGCAGAATTGTCTGCCAAGGAGACGTGGCCAGCTTTTGCTTCCTGTCTTCCTCTTTGTCCCAGGCTCGCCTTTGCTAAAACTGCCAAGTCATAAATGCCAAAAGCTTCTTCCAGAAAGGTCAAACTACTAGTTTAGAACCACCTGTGCCAATTTTTTATAGTTCTTTTTATCTTTCTCTGTTTTGTGTAATGAAAAAGTAGTTGCCAGAACAGTATCTGGGACTTTTTGGATAGTGTTTATATGCTGCACCACTGCCAACTGTTTGAGCTTAGTCAGCATAAGGTGTCTGAAGTGTAATTCTATTTATAACCATGCCACACTCAGAAGAACTTAAAATATATCCGGTTTATCTTGTGCTTTCTTCTTGAATTCAGTCATGTACATGTTAAAGTTGTCTGTCTTTGCTGCAAAAGTCTGTTAAAATAAGACGACCATTTTTTTTCAGTGTGGTGATTTACAGTAAAAGTCCTTATATGCCATTCCAGATAATGCAGATATCTAGGTATGTGTTGTTTTCCATGATTTTTACTATCACCAAAGTTTCTTTGCAGTTTGCAGTAAAGGATAAAAACTAAAACCAAAGGATATATTTTAAGAATTAAAACAATTAACCATTAGAAACCGGCTTAAGGAGACCAATTTTCAAAGATGTTGTAAAATTGGCTACAGAGAAACCTTGACCCCATTAGCATGAGATAAGCCTGAAGCAATTGTTGATTAACTGTAAGCTGGAATTCATGCAGAACATGAGTGGGCAGTGTTTTCCAGGTAGGAAACTGGAGGTGAGGCTTATGATTAGATGGTGAGTTGCAAGATGGTGTTAATAGAATAGGCAGGGCCTATTTGTTTTCTGTTTTGTCTTTTGGGGAACATTCTAGACATTCTAAGAGAGTTTCTCCACAAAGAAGACTGGATCCTTGGAACTTCTGCTCCATAGTGGGCCCCTTGAGGAAAATAATTGGTGGGAGTGACTTACTAGAGCAGGGGTCAGCAACCCGCATCTCTGGAGCTGCATGTGGCTCTATCACCCCTCTGCTGCGACTCCCTGTCACCAGTCGGCTCCACAATTGATAGGTCTTTCAGTTAGGACAGGTAGAGGAAAAAGGGACGCTATGCTAGGAGGAGACTCTATGGTGGAGAAACCGGACTTCCGGTCGGCTCCAGAATTGAATGGGGGCTTCTGGTTAGGACTCTTGTGGCTCTTTGAGTGTTTAAGGTTGCCGACCCCTGTAGTAGAGTGAGTTGTGACATTCTCTGCCGGACATTCCCAGTGCTTCATATAGTTATTCAAAATTCCTGTAAACAAAACAGAATCCTGAGATCTGTTGTATAATAACGGAAACTATGCCGTACAAAATTATTGAGAAGTGTTTTGTGAATGCAGTGCTTATTGGTGAATTATTCAAACTCAGCTTGCCTTTTCTGACTTTCATGGCTGCTGTGGAAAGACATGGTGAGACTGCAAGGCATGTTCCATAGCACCTCTGAATCTGAAGCATTGCATGGGCGTAATAGTTTCGATTTTAGGGACCACCTGCCTTTAACAATACTATCTGAAAACTTTCTACGTGGATCACACCCCAGGATCATCTATCTGGCTTACCAAAGCAATTCCATACTCCTCTTTGAATGCAGTTTTAATTGGATTGAAAATACCTACAAATAGGTCAATATAATTTCAGCTGCTGACAGTCCTGAAAGAAGCAGAAGCCATTACCTTTTAATCTGAAAATATATAGGTTAGCAAATGTGGTATCTTTTTTGATGGTTGAATAAGTTAAACAGTCTTTTTGTATAAGCAGCATTTGGGTTCAAAATAAGAGATGCATTAGAAGTAAATTGCTTTGAGATCTTAATGGTTTCTTTTGTTTTGTTTTAAAGGGAGTAAATGTGGCAGACTCCATTCAGTTGCAAGACTTAAATGATTGATTAGTATTATGTGAATGAACCTTTGAATTCTCATGTTCATTTCTCAGGCCGTGGAATAGTTGTAAGGAGAATACATAAATTGTGATAGAAATTAATTTCATTTAAACTGGATTTGTGTAAATTTACCATAATAGGGTAGATAAGGAAGTTATCATTTCATTTATTTCAAGTAGTAATTGTTTAAATCTGATGCCCTTATCGAACATAAAACCAAAATAATTTAAAATAATGGTTGTACAGCTGCATTGAGATAAGTGATCTAGTGAGCCTAAGAGTTACATTATATTAAGATTTTAAAAGAGATGTGCTAGACAGCGCAGATTTTAACTATATTAAATTTATACTATGCTGTTCAAACTGGACTGTTTTGATAATTTTTGAAATATTTTGAACCTATTTAGCATTTCAAATTACTAGTCCCCAAAGGAATATTTTGAACATGAAAGAATTGGAATTTGAAGCATTTTGTACATTTACCACATTTAAATTTTGCCACTAATAAGCACATATACTATTCTACATGGTTTCTTCTGTCACCTTTGAATCTTGTAAGAACTGAAATAAAAAGTGCATAAGGTAAGTACAATTACAAGTATTCCTAAGTAATGTAAAGTTTAATGGATGGATTAGAAATATAATTGTGTGTTTTCTCTAATCAGATTCTTTATTCTGCCTGGGCAGTCTGAGAATGCAATTGCAGCAGTTCTGTAGAATATAAGTTTGAGGAAGGTTATGTTGTTTCAGGAAGTGTCAGTAGGCTTGTATATTTATTAGCAGGAAAGACATAGTTTTTCTTAGTACACTTACTGTGGTTATCAGAACTGTGCAAAGCTTCCAAGGTGTCCTTTACTTTGAAGATTCAGTCAAAGAATCCTTTCAAAACTGCTTTACAAAGCAAAACCCCTTTAAAAGCAGAATGAAAACACTGCATTTCTTTATTTCCTGTTGCTCTGAAGCCTCTTCTTGAATTTCTAGTAGCTGGAAGTGTAGCCTCAGAGCAACGCACTGTCTTCGGGGAAAATTGCATTGCTTCTTGGTATATAGTGCCTAGTGGAAGCCCTGGACAGCCTCCACATGTGGTCCCATTGTTTATTTATTCAGTTTTTCTCTTGCATTTTTCTCTAACTTGAGAACTGTACTCAAGACAGATGACAAAATGTAAAAAATCAAAGCACAAAATGAAAAGCTTAACATAAATCAGAATGGTAAAATTAATGAACAATTTATAAAGGCAGGGAAAATGGAGGCTATATATGGTTCCTTCACAAGCATAATTAGGGAGTGATGTAGAACAGTGTTTTTCAAACTTGGCAATTTTAAGATGTGTGCAACTTCCAGAATTCCTCAGTCAGCATGGCTGGCTGAGGAATTCTGGGAGTTGAAGTTCACACATTTTAAGAAAGAAATGTAGAAGAAGGTTATTCTTTGCATGTCAGTTAAGGGACTTTTAACAGCAAGTCCATCTTTGGACAGCCTCTCTGCACTTTAGGCTTCCAGAAAGATCTGTCATGTAATTATGCCTTAAGCCATTTGGGGTCTTCTTAACACCTATATTTTAATTGTCTCTAGTAAGCAGTGGCATTCAGTTCAGATATTTTGGTGCAACTTTGATACCACTAACTTGCATTGGTTATCAACATACTGCAGTTGCTATCCTTTTCAGTGCTTGCAGGTTTAAGATAGTCACACAAAACCTGTAATAGGGAAGAATGCAGCCAACACATAAAGAACTTTTGCAATTCTGTCTGGCTCAGGAAACGTTACAGCTGACAAACTAACTGTAATCATGATGCAGTATGCTTGCCACACGTACCACCTGTAAATCCTGTGATGGATAAGGATTAAGAAGCATTTCATACTGAATCTTAGTCTCTCGAGTCCAGTTGCCGACTAGCTAATAGTTCCTCTGTCTTATTGGCTTTAAGTTCACCTGTGTTCTTCCAGTACAGCTTTTGCCAGTTGTTCCTATGCACAAATTGGTTTGACTTTTAAGCTGATTATTGGAAGACCAGTTTATCTTAATATGAACTTGTTTGCTCATTAAAATTGAAAGGAGAGATCTACTTAAAGATTCTGAGGTCTGATAGTTTGATGTATTGGAGAAGATCTTGCCTTTTAAGTGATGAATTGTACATAGCCTGTACTTTTTCTGGTTTATAAAAGGGTGCAAGAACTTCATATTTTAGAGTGGACTTTACTGCTTGAGTTTCTCAATTTTTAAAATAGTTAAACAAATTTTAAGTCTTTTATTTTTTTATTTTTAGTCATCTTGTGTACCATCTCAATAGTGATGATAGTAATGGTATATGCAATTTGTAATGATTGCTTCAGAATTAGTGTATTGCTGTAAGCCATGGGTCCTCAAACTATGGCCTGCAGCTCGCCGAAGCCATTTATCCAGCCCGTGCAGGACCATGAGACTGCTCTGCCCACATTGCCCTGCCCACCTTTCGGTCGAGCGCAGGACTTACCTTTGCGAGCCCCGCAGGCTGGAACTGAGAGGTAAGGCGAACAATTTTGGCCTGCAGAGGCATTCTGATTGTGGGGGAAGTGAAAAACAGGGTGCACAGATGACCAAAAATGGGTGAAAATGGCCCATTTTTGGCCAAAAAGCCATTTTTGCCTGTCATTGGTCTGCAGATGATTCTGGATGTGGGGAGTTGAAAAATGGGTCGCACAGATGCTCCAGGAGGCCAAAAAAACGGGCAAAATGGCACGTTTCACCTTCCCCACCTCCAAAAGTTGAAGAGGTAGACACAGAGAGGGGGGGGGGAGGGAGGGAGAGAGAGATGGGGGCTGAGAAGAATTACTGCAAAACTGAGTTTCCTGAAGTGGACCACTAGACTTCTAAACAACTGAAAAAATGATCTAGTAAAAAAAAAGGCAACCAAAAGAGCAACATGCAAACAAAAGCAAATAAAAAAGCCCTAGGAGCAAAACAAATTAAAGCTTACTTTGTATGCATTGTTCAATGAACTGTTACATGGGCCATGCCCACCCAGTCACATGCCTACCTAGCCACGCCCACTCAGCCTCCCCCCCCAACAGTCTGAGGTACTGTATATTGGCCCCCTATTTAAAAAGTTTGTACTTTAGCTTATGCTTGTGTATCAACCTGTTTAAAGTTTATGGGCCTCAAGACCTGATTGTCAGCTGAGTAGATCCAATATGATCTTATTTCAAAATGTGTTTGTTTTAGTGTTTAGTATATATTTTTCCTATTATTTTTATTTATTTATTAGATTGTGTCCCCCTCATCCCCCCCATCTTGTCTACATTTTAATTTAAAAAAAGTAAATTTGCATCGAAGCAAAAATACAAAATAGTTTTCACTAGTATATATCAGATGCTGTATTCATATATACTCTTAAGTAATGGTATTGCAAAATGAAATTATGCAAATAACTAGAAACATGAAGAATATATTATAATTACAAATTAATATTGATGTTAGTATTTCAAATATTTCATTTTTAATATTTTAATAAAATGTTAATATTTGAAATCATTTTATTTTAATATTGAGCTTTGATGATGTTACCTAGTCAGATAATGACACTTCTTTAAGCAAACAATAAGTACTCTTATTGTTTCAAGAGTGCAAAGATTTAGTCTGCTAATTTACAATCAGTATTACGCTTAAACTATGAGATTCAAAAATTCCTTTAAATAAATTGTGAATTTTAGTAAAACAGCATGTGTTTTCATTTTGAGTTTATTTATAAAATAAGTAAAATAATATCCCACAATTTCATTTTTTAACAACTTCAAAGCAGAATAATGCTTGTGCTAACTTTGGTGATGCCATCTCATTTCATCCATAAAGCTTCAGATAATCATTGCTACAAACATTATGCTGCATTCACTAGATTATTCTATTTTGGCAACACAGTCATTATTAACTTGAAAAAAAAATGGAGCCAAGTTTAAAAGCAGGAAATCCAGTTTTTCAGTAGAAAGTCAAACAGAAATAATGAAAAACTAATATCTCAACTGTTGGCAGCACCACACTGACCTTGGCTGATCTCAGAAGCTCTGATTCTTACTTGGATGGAGATCTCCTGGAAGTGCCATAATTATTAACTACAATAGAGAGTTCGGGGGGAAAATCCTTGAAAAGGGATTTTGCAATTGCAAAGAAAAGGGTGATTACAGTGTCTTTACTTTTTCATATTTATTAACATTTGTAGAGGCCATGAAATGATCAATCTTTTTCTTCTAACAATAATGCATGACCAAAAGCTATTAGAGGCTATGATTAGTTTTTGCAAGTGTTAATATATTGTATTATGAATACAGTACATTGAGTGGTTGGCATGCTCTTCTGAAAATGCCTAATCTATAAGACAATTGCAAGAACTATGTATGTTTAAGATTTATTATATATTTAAGGAACAATTTTTGAAAACATTTCTAGTTTCTTTATTAATAATTTTATTCTTGTTTTATTTATGATACTCCTGTCTGCAGACATTAATTCACTTAATTCAAGACCTCTGTACAAATAATGTAATTTAGTTTGATGTAATTTTATTTCAAGGCAGTGATTTCAAATAATAAATCTGAAAGCAATGTGGATTGAATCTCTATATGCAAAGATACATAACAAATACACTGAATACTTTTAAGAAATAAGTTAGATAATATTTAATTTATGTGAAAATTCCCCCTCAGGGTATATATCTCTGATATCTGTAAAATTTTAAGATCTTAAAGTAATAATTACTCATAAAAGACTATTTTGTTTTATATTAAATACGAATTTTAAAATTAACAGAAATTACTATTGTCAACGCAAAGGACAGTGGTGGGATCTTGCCAGTTTTGCTTTCTCTATCCATGTGCTGCAGAGGTGGGTTGCTCCCAGTTCGGCCTTTATCAGGCAAACTGGTAGTAGCGGCGGTGGGAGGCTCCGCCCACCCACCCGGATACTTCTGCGCATGAGCAGAAGCTTCTGTGCATGCGGATGTGTGTGCGCATGTCCAAACCGGTAATAGAAAAATTGGTAACCCACCTCTGATGTGCTGGCACTTTTCTGGAGGAATTTGCAGGATTAGCCAGGATTGGGTATTATGATGTCCAATTGGAATCGAGACAGAGTTAAAACTGAAGCCATGCCTCTTTGCTCCTTGCTTCTGGTTCCCAGTTTAAACTCTGTCTGGCCGAAGAAGGACGAGTTGCTTTTGGTTCCAGAGATTCCCAAACACAATCCAGTGCCATCCTGCAACTTCTTCCTACCTGCCTTCCCCCTTTTGCCTCCTTCTGCTTTCTAGAAGCCTCCCCTTGGTGTGGCTCTCTCCCAGCCGCCGGTAAGGGTTTTGAAAATTGTTGGGGCTATTAGATGTGGGACGCCATTCCAGTGGCCATTTTGGGCCTCGTGTTCCGGCGGGCCACATGGGCTGAGGCAGAGGCTGCTATGGAGCCTCAATCTCATACCTGCCATCCTGGGGGCCAATCCCTTCTACAACAGTGGCTGCAGCAAGGCCCTGTGGGCCCAGAGCGAAGCCAGGAGGCCCGGAGTGACGCAGGATGTCGAAGATCGTGCGGTGCACCATGTGGCGCTGCTGGCAGCTGCACGGCTTGAAAAGGGGCTGGAAAGGTCTACCGGTGGCTGCGATCATCGCGTGGAGGCCGTGAGTGACTGGGGGAAGCTGTTTTCTGCTGCTGGTTGGGTGGGCTGAGCCCGAAAGAGGCCCGACCTAGCACCATGGTGGATGGAGAAGAGAGGCCTAATTCCCCCCCATTGTCCCCTGGGGAGGGGCCTTCCATTGGGGCCCAAGAAAGACCCACAGCCTCTGCAAGGCTGCGCAAGACCATGGCTGCTGGGAAGCCATCCAAGGCTTACAGAGGGACGAATAGAGGAGGAACAAGGCCCTGGAAAAGCAGGTGTCCAGGGCTGAACAGAGGGGTAGGCCTAGTTCTCCCCTGAGGTCCAGATCGCCTATTAGATCGAGGTCTAGGACTACCTGAGGCGCACGGAGAGCCTCAGGAAATCTGAGGCACTTTTCATTTCCTTTTACCCATCTTCCTTGGGGAAGAGGGTGTCCTCCTCTGCCATAGGGATGTGGATCAAATTGGCCATCGCACTGGCCTATGAGGTTCAGCACCTTCCAGTTCCCCAGGGCATCACGGCACACTCCATCAGGAGCGTGGCTACCTCCGTGTACTGGGCTACACAGGCACCTATTGCGGAGGTTTGTAGGGCCGCTACATGGGTGTCCCCGTCTCCCTTTATCAGGCACTACAGGTTAGACACTTATGCATCGGCTGATGCGGTGTTTGGGCATAGGGTGTTACAACAGGTGGTAGGAGGAACCCAGGACCAATAGTGCCCCCTCCCCCCAAGGGATGTTAACTTGGGTATGTCCCAATCCTGGCTAATCCTGCAAATTTCTCCAGAAAATGACAGTTGGTCTTACCTGAACTGTTATTTTGGGAGGTTTGCAGGATTAACCAGGGTCCCGCCCTGTCTTGCTTAGCAATAGAAATTTTGGACTCAATTTTGATCATAAATCAAGGACTACCTGTATTGTGCATGATATTTTAAATGTGAATATATTTATGTTATTGGCTCTTTGTTTTTTAATATTTTAAACTATATTTAGAGTAGATGCTTTATGTGATGCTATCTGTCTCTATATTTAGGATAACACTCCTTTTAAAAAGCACTAGGAGGATGCATGCCAGATGTTCTGCACGCTCCATGCTTATATTCTGTGATTCAGGATTGTAATCCTCTATTTTGAAGAAATAAATAGGTTTAGAATTAGTACACAAGGCATTCAATTTAGATAGAAGAGGTAGAGAATCTCTTGACTTTTATTCTGCTTTTATTCTCAAGAATATTAAACATTGAACAGATAAATGGTAAATTACAAACAGAGTTAATAATTTAGGCATATCTGCATACCATCATGCTATTCTCCTTCAGGTTAAGCAAGTTTTGCAGAATGTATCTTTGCTCGTTTGATTTGATTTCCATAGCATTCAATTTATTTTATATTTTCTTCTGACATATATAATATGTAATAAAGTAGGTTTTTATGCACAGCCATTGTGATTGATTTCAATAAACTTTCATTCCAAATAATAGATAAAATGCTACATAGCACTTTTATAGTAGAATTTGTACGTTTTAAAATTTCTCCAATCATTTTTACAGGTTTAGTAAACATTCTGATAGTTTTTAGTAGATTATTTAGCTGAGAAGAAAACACTTATATTAAAAATATTTAACTTAAGCTGGATTTGAAGACCTTGATATAGCTGATTTACTATTAAAGCTAATTGATATCCTTTCTTTGTTGGGCCTCAGTTGTTTGAAAGATCAACGTTCTTATACTAAATGAAATCTAATGTTTGTAATTCCCCCCTTCCCCCAAACAATTGTTCTGTTAGCAAGATAAGACTGGTACTGCCACTCCTCATTTTCCTAAAAGCTTCTTATTCTATAAGCCTAAATGTTTACACCTTCAACCTATTTGATACTTCTTCCATATTTTATTGGCATCAATATAAAAGTCTTAGAAAGCAAAGGTACAATAGCAAAACGAAATTCAAAAGAATTATTATTTCTCAATTGCTAAACTCTAATCTTCAAATATTTGCATAGAAAATATTTAAGATGATGACTGAATATTGCAATTTTGTACACATGCTCTCAAGTTGAAACTACAATACAGCTTTTTGCTATCTTAAATTGAGCTGTAAACATGCAACATTAATTTGTACAGAAAATAAGACATTAAATCTGTAAACAATTTCAGAACCAAGTCTGAAAGAATACTTTAAAGTATATTTAGGTTTAGAAGTATATGTGTGTGTTATTTAACAAATAAGTCCCTAATACCACTACGGTAGGAATATTGATATTTTACAAAATGGCACTGCTATGGACCTGAATCAAGCTATACCATAATAAAAATGTTTTGTGTATGACAGAAGCTGTTACAAAAACATCAACCCTATAAATGAAGAAAAATTGTCAAGTAGACACCTGCTTTGTTGCTGTTGAAATGATTAACCTATGGCCTATAGTTAGAGGTGCTGTTTACCTTACATAATGATTGACATGGGAGCAGCGTTCCATCAACACACTCTTCTCTTTCAAAAAAATGGAAGGCAAAATAACTGGCTTTTACCCAAGAAAAGAAACACCAAGCCTCCCAGATAGTAACTTACTTAAAATCATACTTTTAAATGTACATTCTTTTATTACCAATATGTAAAGTAGGAAACTGTCTATTCTTGGATAGGAGAGGCTGCTGGAAAGCTTAGTATAGAATGTGCATAGTTGACAGTCCCATAACTATTTTTTCAAATCTTTGTCCACCATTTCATGGCATAGAACTTTATAATTAAGATGTTTGTTGAACTTTTTTCCTTTCCTATCATTAAACAAATGCTTTTTTTAAATAACTTTGTTCCTGGAATAAAGAAAGGGAGTGTTGCATTATAGTTGATAGAAGCAAGATAAGAATTAAGTTTCTTTTTCTTCCTCAAGGGTTCTTAAGTCTAGTGTTTTTGTTTCTTCCACCTGTGGGGTGTGTCTGTAAGGAACTCTATTGTGTGTCACACCCATGGGATTGAGAAACATTGCCTCTAGCTAGGTAGCTGTCATACAGTTTACTCTCATCTGCCTTTTTGCACTTAATTTTCAAATTATTTCCTTAGTTCATTTTCCCTTGAAGCAAATATCAGGATTCTTTTCCCTTTCCCCACCTGCAAGATATATTTACATTTTATTTTCAAAAATTATAGTTGGTATGGCTATTGTTTACATAAATAAGTTGTTGGATCACATCTTATTCATATTTAGTGTGTTTCTCCATAGAAATACCTGAAAAGTTTAGAATGCAATTTAGATTGTCCAGAAGTTTTATAATTGAGTATTTTAGAAATTATGTTACAGGCAAATATAAAGCAAACATACTAGCAAGCACATCATTGTTATGTTCTAATGTGGGAAAGCCATTAGACATGAAGACTTTACATCTCCGGACATACTCAATGTGGAGTTTGTAGGAGATGGCAGAATCTGAGAAAAATCTATGCAAATTTTTTGAAGTGAAACTATCCTTTTCCAGGAAATTGTTCATATATTGTTCTTTGGATTACATTGGTTCTGAGAGTTAAAATCTTGTTTATAGATTAATAGTCCTGTTTTAATACAGAAATCAGTGAGTAACTTCAGACTGCTATAATTAGAAATAAGGCTGAAAGGAAAACATATTTTCATATTGCAGGTATGTTATCTTTTTTAATAATAATTTCTATTGAAGTTTAAAAATTGATACAAACTAAGAAAATATGAAAACAATAAAGGGCTGAGCAAAAGATGGGGGAAAGAGTGTACATATATGAATATATATTTTAGTCTTAAATAAGTAAATCAATTTTATATTCTGTTCCTTTGCACAGCAACTAACCATTGTTGTTGTCCGTAAAATACAAAAAAAATTATCTTCCCATTCCTTATCTCCTTTCTATAAAGAAATCTCCAAAGTCTCTTCATTCAGATTGAAGAAGAAATCCATTAAGCATATTAAAATTGAATCCTTTCAAATAATGTCACACAAATTAATTTCACTTCATCTCAAAAGCTGCTTCACAAGTTTAATATTTTCCTCTTCTCATATTTTGTCTATAATAGATATTTAATAGCTCATCATTAGATGAGACAAGGATGGACAAGAAAAATTAATGAAAAGCTGCTAGGAGAAAAACCCCAATCATACATACTTTAACCTTGGTCTGATAAGCCAACTTCACGATTTTTTTGTTTTTCCTGCTAAAGGTCTTAAGTTTATTTCTTTTAAGTGATGTCCCAAAAACTTCATTCTTTATCTTTTCTCAGGAACTCCTCTATAAGCATAGCACAGTGATGGCAAACCTTTTCGGCACTGAGTGCCAAAAAGGTTGTGCAGAAATATTGTGTGCATGCGCTCTTCAAGGCCACACTCTGGAAAAGCCGACTTTCTGGGTTCTCACGTGCATGAGCACCCAATGATCAGCTGCCCAGTGTGCATGCACAGGGTGGTTTTTGGCACTGCCATGTACATGAAGGGATCACGCTCCAGAAAAGCCGAACTTTCAAGTTCTAGCGTGCATGTGCACCTGACAATCTGCTTGCTGGTGCACATTCACACACCAGTTTTTGGCACTGGTGAATGACAGCTGAATGACAGCTGATCATCGCGCATGCATGCACTCAAGAAACTCAGAAGACAAACAGGCAAGGCCACGTGTGCCGGGCGACATACCTTCATGTGCCATAAGTTCACCATCACAGGAGTAGCACATCTCTTTTATAAGTTCAAAGTAAGAAAGTTGTCCAAGTCACTCTTCTGAGTTGAAATCTACACACAAATGGATCCATGAGGTATTTCATCTGATTTATTATTTACTGTATTTTTTGGAGTATAAGACAAACTTTTTTCCTCCCTAAAAGAGGGTAAGAATAAGATGCACATCTTATACATTGAAAGTAGCCCCGCCCACCCACTGTGCCCCACCCTTTGGCTTCTGCCTTCCAGTAATTTACCTCCTTGCAGCAAACCGGAAAAATGGGGCTTGCAGAGGTGGCAATAGGCTATGGCAATCCTTGCAGGCTGAAACAGCTGATCATTGGGAGGCCCGTACTGAAACTGAAAGTGAAACGGGCTGTTTGCTGCAAGGAGGCAAATTGCTGGGAGGCAGAGGCAGATTTTTTTTCTTGTGCTAATCAGGCTAAACTGAAACAGGCTGTTTGCTGTTTGCTGCAAGAAGGTGTCAATAACTATAAATGCCTATAGAATGTTCAAATTATTAGACTTATTTTTTGAAGACTGCTTTATTATTTTTCTAGACAACTTAACAAAATGAAGAAGCTTTTTAAAATAAACGTTTGATCTGAAGAGGTCCAGTGCTATTGTATCTTCTTTGAAATAGCAGAGAATAATGTTTACTTCCAGAAAGCAACATCAATTTTAACAGCATCTGTGCAAGTATAGTCTGAAATGTAACACGACAAACAGTGTATATTGTTTGTAATGTTTGCTGTTTGCTGCAAGGAGGCAAATTGCTGGGAGGCAGAGGCAGATTTTTTTCCCCTTGGTTTCTTCTCCAAAAGCTAGGTGTTTCTTCCCCCAAAGCATACTTCGGAGCGTCTTATACTGCGAAAAATATGGTATGTGTCTCTTTTAGCTATGAAAATATCAGGTGGTTCTATTTGTAAGTCCTACATAATACCTTTGTCAATATCATTCTTGCAGCTTGCAAATTTTAAATACATGCACAAAATAGTCTGATTCTCAATTTATCTCCACAGAAAATATTCCTAAATTATTTCAAAATCTTACTTCCAGTGAATTTGGTATTTAGTCTATTTATAACTTTTCAAAGTCACTCTTCTTATCTCAATTTTGCTGCTTATTAAAAAAAAGTTTTCTTTAATTTCTTACATTTACATGAAATTGTTGAGGATTGAAGGAAAATCATCCAGGGATTTGTCCTTCTGGAGGTTCTTAATATAAAAAAAATAAATTTACAAGCCATTTCCAGTGAAAGTAATTAAGAGAGGAAATGGAGAAATTTAGTGTCGTTTTGAAGGCTCTGAATCGCTATTCTTTCATTACTATGAAATTTGCTGGGGACCACTATGGTCTTGTTATGGGGAGCATTGTGAGGAGCACTGTCGTCTTCTTAATCTGGAGTGGAATTTTGGGAGTCAGTTCATTCACAAGTCCTCTTTTACCACAGTCATCTACTCAACTGTCTTCAGTTCTCCATTGCTTTTCTTTCATCTCGATCAAGAGCCAGGTATTGGTGAAATACTGTATGGAAACAGTTTGCACTTTTGTCTTAGTGCATCATATATGGTGTAAGAAAAGCAGTGACAAATTGGGAAAAAATCTTAAGTCTATAAGAATAAATTAATTGTAAATAGAGTATATCATAACAGATGAAATAATTCCAATAGAACTTGTATCATCAGTTAAGAATTTCATTAGTGAAAGGGAGTTGCCTTTAAAATACATTCCTCATTTTTGTCATTATAATTTAATGCCTTTAACAATAGTAACCTAAAATTGCAGATAACACAGCTCATTATGAAATAACACAGTTAGAAAGTATACATATGTTGTTAGTACATTAATAATTCTAGTTACTATCCTATTTGGCAGTTTAAAACATTGCTTCGTAGTAGAAAAAGTTGACATATTCTAAATATAAGAGAATGCAATTTGAGGTTATGTGTGAAGAATTCTTATTGCTTAATGTTAGTCTTGTTGTAGTAAATGTACAGCTGTTACTGGACTGCAATTAATTCTTAAAAAATTAATTATATTATTTGTGTTACAACCCGGAACATTTTTTTGGAAATGTAATATGGTAATTTAATTCCAGCTATTAATTCCAGCACGGCTAACTTTGGAACATTTTAAAATTAAGAGACTCTTTTATTGCTCGTAATATTTATCTTCCCTCAGTTACATAATTTACAATGCTAGGAAATAATGCTTGAAACACACAATTGTTCTAGTGTTCTACTACTGTCTGTAACTTACTGTGGATAAGTTTCTGCTAGTTTGCTGATTGACATGCTCTCTTATTTTAGTTACTTACCACATCAGCAGGATTAACTTTTCAATATGGTTTGAAAAGGACAAATAAGCAGTAATAATTTCACCTGACTTGTTTTACTATTCCAATTAAGATATTAAAGATATTAAAAAGATATCCAATTAAGATATTAAATATAATAATATTCTTATAAATGTGTAATATATCCAGTAAAGATAGTGGACTTCAACTCTCAAAATTCTTCAGCCCCCATTCTGGCTCAGGAATTCTGGGAAGTGAAGTCATAATGTGGCTAAGGTTAAGAAAGGCCACTGTGTAAAGTAAATGAATCAAGTGGAGAACACTTGTGATAAAGAATGTTCTGTTTTTATCCTTTCCTGTGTTCCTTAGAGCAATGCTGCAATTTAATTCCTATAGGATCATTAGAAATTATGTAACAATATAGCTATATGAATATACTTTGAACTCTATCTAGTTTCCCCAGCTGCCAGAAGTCACAAAATGAGTTTGGAAGGTTTAGTTTTACACATTTTCATGTTGTCTAAGTCTGATATTCACAATTGGAAGTTGTCTTGCTTGGAAGTAATCACAGGTAAGATTAATTATAGGTTGCCATGTTTGGAGGAAATAGCAAGAATTCTTTTTTTTTTAAGTACCATTTTCTTTTCACCAAAGAAAGAAAGAAAGAAATATATTAAGTACATGAGATTAATGCATACTTCACTGTATTTGTTCTACCGCATTCTTAAATTGTGGGTGTGCAGAAAAGAATAAAAGAGGGAACTAAAATCTCCAGATTTGCAGTGCAATGGTGGGGAGATTATTAAAAAAAAAATAGCCCACTGTAACACATAAGGAAGTGACACACCAATGGAACATTAGGTGCCTAATACATAGTAATATAGTTTATTGGTCCTTTCCAACTCTGTTAAACCGTTAAAGGTAGTGGCCATCTACATTTTGGAGGGGAGTAGGAGAAAACTGATCAAAACAGAAAGGGATTTTATTTCACATCTTGAAAGACTTACAACTTATTTTACAGATCAAAATTATTCTTAGCAGAAATGCATCCCATTAAAACAGCTGAGAAAATGGCGAAAACTGAAAGGCTTGTTTTGTTATCTATTATAATTGCCACTATTGTTTATTTAATTAAAATTAAATAAAATTAATTTATTAATTTATTTAGTGTACAGAGGTCATGCAATCATTGACATACAAATTTAGTTTAAATGAAGCATTATAATATTTGCGTTGTATGTAAGATATGTAGACAATACAATATAGGAAATAATATATTAAATTAAGATAAAACCATAATAAAATTAACATAATATGGAGCCATAGAATTGTAATGGGACAAATGTTATAATTTAGTATCTAAGAAAGCTAACCATCTAATTGCTTCTGGTGTGGCTGAGATGAGATCAATCCAGGTGCCTTGAAATTTTCTGAGGGAACATTCTTGAATTGTATGTTTTATAGTGCACCACATTTGCATTTTGGGCTCTCAGCCATTCCCCACCTAAAGAGCTTTGCCTTAGTTCTGGTATGGCCTAATTCTATTCAGGCGGTTCCATATTTTGGGGGGCAGATACATTCCTGGAAGTGGTTTTGTTGCATCTGTGTGATCTGTTTGGTTGTGGTTATTAAAAGTCACCCATCTTAATCACCATTCTTTATCTAAATTGTAAAACTGTGGTACATTATTCCAGATTGGTTTCCTAGACTGAAATCTGGTGAGATATAGAGTCTAATATTTTATGTAATGGAAGATCTCTAGGAGTCAAAGGTATGTTTATTGTATTCCACTCTTGGACTGTCTATTGTAGTCACCTGAGATCAGGAGGGGCAATGTTAGAAAGAAAAAGGAGCCATGAGAAAGGTGTGGATTTAAAGGTTCCAGATATTATTCTCATTATGTCATTAAGGTAAACATTCATTTCTTTGGTTTTACAACTTCTTCCCCATGCAGATGTGTAGTATTTGGCAACAGAATGTTCTAAAGATTGTGCCACTATAAGCAATGTTTTGGCTTGTTTTTCCCAGTCTGTCCCTGCGATTTTCTTAATCAAGTTGTTCCTGGTTTTTAATTTTTGTCCAATTACTTTAAGGTGTTTTCCAAATGTGAGGGATCAGTCAAGGTTATTTTGAGTTAGTTTGAACGGTAGTTGTGTTTTGTCCTCTCCGTTTAACTCCCCCCCCCCCCCATGATTGCTTAGATGGAAGGTGCATACTTTGGTTTCATTTGGATTAAGGCACAGCTGCCTCTTCTCATAATATTGGTTTAGTAAACAATTTAAATCTTGATAAAGGCAAATTACCAAGGCAAATTGCTGCTATAATCCATTTTGTTAAAACTAGAGAAGAGAGGTTTTTGAAATGCCCATGAAAGGGTATGTCTAAAGGTATTTTAAAAAAATCATAGCAATTAATATACCAATGTGTAAAGAAGTTTAATTCACAATTAATATTCAAAACTGCTATGAGAAAAACATTGAGGTGTGGTAAAAGTAGTGCTTTTTGGAATTTGGAAACAGTTATATGGTGTAAATATCTCACTGGTTTATAAAAGGGAATAAACTGCAAAGAAAACTATTCTTATGTGGGCAGATTCTGTTTGGCTCTCAGGTCTTTGATAAGTTGTTTAAATGTGCTGAGTGTACACTCGTAATCTATGATTAGGAACACCTGGAAAAGCTGAGATGTTGGGTTTTTGTAAGATTATTATCAATACGGTTTAGGACAAAAGGCAACTGTGACAAATAACAATAACTTCATCCACTATGCCTGTGATGGCGAACCTATGCCACAGGTGGCACTTAGAGCCCTCTCTGAGGGCAAGTGAGCTGTCGCCCATCTCAGTTCTACCATGTGTGCCTCCCGCCGGCCAGCTGAGTTTCAGGTCGTGCAGAATGGTTGAATGCATGTGCAGGGGGCGGGGGGAGCAGGGGGGTGCACCGCCCTCCTGTGGCCCATTTTTGGTCCTAGGAGGCTGCAGAGAAGGCCTACTCGGCCCAAAATGGGGCACAGGGTGAAGTTGTAGTCGGTTTCCGTGCGGCCTGTTTTTGCTCTTGCTCTTTGTCGGTTTCCGTGCAGCCTGTTTTTGCTGTTTTGAGGCTGCAGGGAGGCCTCCTAGGCCCAAAATGGAATAAAGGGGGGTGTCACATGGGTCACACGGTAGAGGTTACGCATGCATTACATTATGGGTGGGGGTGCACGCTGTAGCGCCCGCGACACTATGCTATGACACCGGTCCATACACCCATTTTGACTTTAGGTAGTCCTTAATGCTACAATTAGAATACAAAAGGCTATCTGGACTATTCCTTGGGAATTTAAATTGGATCCTTTAAGAGAAGGAAAGGAAGTGTAAGGTCCTATATTTCCAACTACATTGAAAAGTAGTTATGCATAAGCCTTAGATGAATATAGCTTCAGTCCTGCTAGGATATGCTGTGCTCCTCTGAAAAGAATGAAATATGGCCACTGTTTTTTGAGCATTTTGTATGACATCATTTTGATATGTACTGCATTTGGGGAAGCTATGGAAAACCATGCCCAAATAGTTAAAAAGTTTAATTTGTTTGGTACTCCGGCCATATTTCCTCCAGGCGTGTCATTTAGGCGTCTTTGCAAAGATCAATTTCTCAGTTTTAGTAGTTGCTTTCAGTAATTCCTCAGAGCAATAATTGGCTAGAGCATTAAGCGCTCATTTAAGTGCAAAAAACTTTTGTGACAGGACTTCTGTGACATCTGCATGCAACAAAGTTGCAATATCTGTGTTTGCTAGTTTGTGGGGATGAGGTTCTAATTGATCATTGTAGTCATTTTTTTTCCCCATTTTATTTGACATTTATAGGCCGCCCTTTTCCCTGAGGGGACTCAGGGCAGTTTACAATTTGTAGGAAGGGGGTGCAAGACAAAACACAAAAAGAAAATGTGAAATATAATAAAATAAAACAATAAAACACAACATTCATTCAGCATTCGGGTGGGGCGAAATTAGGGGCTTATCCCCAGGCCTGACGGGATAGCCAGATCTTAAGGGCTGTGCGGAAGGTCTGGACGGTGGTGAGGGTACGAATCTCCACGGGGAGATCGTTCCAAAGCGTCGGAGCTGCTACTGAGAAGGCTCTCCTCCGCGTAGTCGCCAGTCGGCATGAGTCATGAGTGAAGTTTTGTAAAGATTAAACAGCAGGGAAAATAAAATATATCTCTCCCTCATGTAAGTTGTAATATCATTTGTGTGGCGGCCTTGCATACTGCATCGAAACTTGATTCTAGAATTCTTATAAAGATTATGCATACACAACAGTAATCTTCTATTAATGGCAATGTTCATATGCTTAGTGCTCTATGGGCTAGACTTGGAACTAGACTGGATATGAACCTAAAACCAATAATGTAGTATAATATTGAGCTTATTTTAAATGTGTAGTTTTGGACCAGGTATTGAAGTATAAAGCCCTGCCAATCAATAGAATGTCCAGTCCTGAAACTTATTAGCTTATTTAGAATATGGGTATCCAAACCTTTGGCTTGCCTGGGTTGTATTGAATGAAGAGGAATTTTCTTGTGCTGCATATAAAGTATATAATGCAGTTAATGAATATAAATAACAAATTTACTTTTTTTTAATTTTTACAATCTTATGGGGCTGCAATACTAGTTGTTCAGGGCCGCATGTGACCCACAATCATGGGTTGGACATACCTGTTCTGGATCAATCCAGTCGACTAATTTTTTGTATAAATGTCTAACATAGAACTTACTTATTATATTTAAAAGGCATATAATTAGCAAGCAGGTCTCTGGTGTCATTTTATAAATGGATAATATGAAAGCTAGTCATCTGGAGTTTGTGCAGGTTTTTTTTATATATATATAAGTAAACAGGGACGTAAGAAATGGGGTCCATGATTTAAAATTATGTGTAATATTTCAGGGTAATAAAAGCCACCACAAATCTACCTCGTTCTGCTCCAAGAGCTGCTGTGATAAAGATTTTTACTCACTTATCAACAAGCTTTTAGCTTGCCATGTTTCTTGAAGTCAGAATATATCAAGTTCAGCAACAATAATTCATGAAAATGGAGTCTTTGGATTTAATATTCCATCCTGCAATATCCCATAAAATAATTATTAGAATTTTGATGTATACACGTATCAATATGAGCACCCATTAGTGGCCATGTAAGAAGTAGATCCTCAAGAATGGTGAGAACATAGGTTTGGTACATACTGTTTGGTATCAACTGTTGGAGAAATTAGTACTGTATATTTTGGATATATTTTGGAACAGAAGAGGCAATTCCAAGAAGAGCATGAGACCAAAACCCAGGTTTCTGTCTCTTGAATGGTTGCTTTCTCTTGAATGTTGCTGATTGAGTTTACTGACCTAGTCCTGAGTGCATGGTTGGACTAGATTGCTTAATGGTTTCACTGTAGAATGTGTGTCTCTTAATTCATCCAATCTCTGTATGGAGTCAGTTTATTCTGAATCTGGCAATGCATTGTGTCCTTGACTTATAATCACAATTGAGATCAGAATTTAAGTCACTAAGGGATGCTGTCATTAAGCAAGTCATCATGTGGCAAGACCTAGTTTTATGATCATTTTTACCATCGTTGTTAAGCGAATCACACAGTAATTATGTAAATCACACAGTCGTTAAACAACTTCGGCTTCCCCAATTGACTTTGCTTATATGAAGTTGGACAGGAAGGTTGCAAATTGTGATCACATGCCTACAAAATGCTGCAACAGTCGTAAATGTGAGCCAATGGCCAAGCACCTGAATTGTAATCATGCGAACATTGGAATGTTGTAAAAATTGTAATTTCAAGGTTGGATCATAAGTCACTTTTGAACTGTTTTTCAACTAATGATTGTAAGTAAAGAACTATGACTTACAACCTCGGCACATTCTCTAGCTAACTTGAGTTTGTTGGTTGAAGCTTTTCTTAAGACATTGCTGGTGAAACAGTCCTGAGGTTACCTAGATTCAATTTTTTTCCCTTAGATTTTGAAAGTGGTGATACAGTTTTGAGACAACTGTTCCAAAACCAGGCTAGATTTCTCTAAACCGAAGACATGTACTGAGAATATTGAGAAGATGCTCAGGAAGAGCTTCATTTTGAAAAGCAAAATGATGGAAGTCATTCTGTATGTAGCAAATTTATTAAGAGTTTCCACAGTGGAACAGCTCACTCAAGGACAGAATAATTGCCCTTTGAAATCTCATTGCCTTCTATTCACTCCATGGTTGGAATAAGTGGAGTAATCTGATTGGTCTGCAAGTAATAATTGTACTTATCTCATCTTTGCCTTTTTCCTGCTTGAGAGTTAAGTCCTCCACGGTTCTTTTTTTCTAATAGATTCAGGAGTAAATACTCTATTAGCTGTTTGTTGCTTGTTGGTGTGAGCAGAAGGAATCTTAACAGCTTCTTCTGTTCTATTTAGTGATCCTCAGTGTACTTTTATAAAGTAATTACTTTATTACTACTTATTTTTCACCAAAGATAAAATTTGAAAAATCAAGATAACCAGTTGTGTTGTGAACTGGCATTGTCTAGTTTTGAAGTCTGCTAGATTCTTCCTTTTTAAGCTCATATACTATCCATATAAGCAATGCAGTTGCTGAACAAACAGCAAGTAATCTGGAAGTGGGTAGTATCCCTCTACCAGAATGGGAAAAAGTTGTTGATTCTCCATTTCTGTCTGTAGATCCCATTATAAAAAGTTAGATCCTGTTGATCTGAAGAGTAAGTAGGGTCAAAGTTACTTGCTAAAGTTGTAAAGTTTGTTTATATTCATCCATTTTCTGCTGCTTCAAAGGCTTGGGTGGTGTCTGTTATTCAGTGTACACATGGTCTCTTCTTCTTTTTCCTCATTCTTGCATCCTGTTTTATATCAACTAACCCCCCCCCCCTGTACATTCTGTTCTCTCCCTCCCCTCTTTTAGTCATAATCTCTATTTTTATGGTTTTATGTATGTATTTTTCTGGTTTTATTGCCTTTAATGTTGTAAACCATTCAGAGTTGCCTCATGGTGAGATGGATAGGGAACAAATAAGCTAATTAATTAATTAAATATACTTGCCACTTACATTAGAAAATTGAAAAAATTCTAGCCGTTCCTAACTGCTGGTTCTGAAGGCTTCCCGTTTACTTCCCTATTCCTTTCATCTCCTCAGGAGCTTCAATCTTCTTAGCACTTCCTTATATTTTAACTGGATCATGATGTTTCCTTCTGCAAGCAATTCTGCTAAGCATCTTTGTCAAGAAATCTCCCCCACTGCTTACTGGATATCTGGCTCTCAAATATCTCCCTTCTGCGGGATCATATAAGAAGGATGTCAAGTTTATTGAACCATTTTCTGTAATTTTACAGTTTACTCCCATGACCTTTTGCTTGTAGTTTTCAATCACACTGAAAATACATCCAATCTTACGAGACCATTTCTTCTTGGAGAATAGAACATTACGTCCTCCTCCTTCCCTTTTTATATACAGCTCCTGTCTCCTTCCCATTTGATGCGGGAGAAGGCAAATATGTCTTGGACTTTTTATGCCACTGGGCATTATGAATGCTTTGACGGATCTAATTGTAATAGCTTTCTATAACCAGGTGGCATGACTGGCTGCACAATCAGGCTCAGTATTACTTGATTGGAAATCCCAAGGGAGATAAGTTTATAAATATCACCCTAGTGATAGCGATTGGCCAACTGAAGATGAAATGGTTCTTGAAGAAAAAGAAGAGATGGAACACCCTCCTCTTCTTGCTGTCCTGTGTATTCCACTGATGAAGAAAGGACAGGAAACAGGATGTCTGGAAAATTATTTTCTCTTTCTAGTGGCCCAATTCACGAGAGTTGATTCTGTGTTTTGATAAAAGTAGTAAAAAATTAGTTGTGATCACAAGTAGTGACTCTACTTGCCATGGTTTTTTTCTGTTATCTTCCATTAGATTCAATATCTGTGATAAATGCAGATGGTCTCCAGAATTGAAATTTCCAGTCTCATAACTGGTCAAACTACAAGTGATATAGCCTGAATTTGCTCTCTAATGTCAGTCTTCATAATAAGAAGGCAAAAATAGATTTACATCCTGATATAGATGTAACTTAATTCATACATATTTGCTGATTTAATATAAAGTATGCTAAACAGATATATTTTAAATGTTGCATATAATAGGTATTAAGATTCAAAAATTTGGGTTCAACTTGCCATTGCATAAAATAAAGGTTATGATATATCTGTATACTAGCTGAATACTTGTGCTCCGCTACGAAACTATGTGATCAGCTTGATAAATCAATACTTAACAGCTTAAAAATTAATGAGTAGTTACCATTGACTTCTCCTATCCCTTCTCTCCCTGAGGCTTGCTCCACAAAATCCTCCCCTATCCTAGCCACTTCTCTTCCTCAGGCTTGCCCCACAGAAATGTCCCCTATCCTATTCCTTTCTCTCCCTCAGGCTTGCCCCACAGAATCCTCCCCTATCCTTTCGCCTTTTCTCCCTCAGGCTTGCCCTACAAAATCCTCCCCTATCCTATTCCCTTCTCTCCCTGAAGCTGTTCCCACAGAAGCTGCATCTATCCTATCCCCCCTCTCTCTCAGGCTTGCCCCACAGAAGCTCCACATATCATATCACCTTCTCTCCCTCAAGCTGGTCCCACAGAATCCACACCTATCCTATTCCCCTCTCTCCCTCAGGTTTTCCCATAGAAGTCCCACCTATATTATCACTTTTTCTCCCTCAAGCTTGCCCCACAGAATCCTCCCTAACCTATCCCCTTCTCTCTCTCAGGCTTGCCCCACAGAAGCCCCACCTATCCTATCCCCCTCTCTCCCTCAGGTTTGCCCCACACAAGCCCTACCTATCTTACTTATCACCTTCTCTCCCTCAGGTTTGCCTCAAAGAAGCCCCTCCTATCTTATCACCTTCTCTCCCTCAGGTTCTTTTCCAAGCTCCCAGCCAGCAGGCTGAATGAGTCACACACTGGCCACACCCATGTTCAAGTTTTCAGGTTGGGAGGGGGGTAGAATGTCTAACTCCTTAGCATCAGAGCATGTTAATAATAATATACCAAATACTAATGCTTTGATGGTCATTCTGAAAAATCCTTTGTTACCGAGCACCTAGAAGCCAAAAGGAACAAATGTACCAAATTCCAAGTTTGTAGGCTTTACGGTTCTGGAGATTTCGTGATTCCTGCATGAGTGTTTTTGTGTTTATACATATAAATTGTGTTAGGCAGAATAGATGGAATTGAAAACTATAGAAATCATTATAATTTATGCTTAAATTAATTATCAAAACTAAAATACTTGATATTCTTAAAAAATCATGTTTCTGATATAGAAAGCATTACAGATATCTGTGGTTAATAACCATTGGTTCAGCTAATAATAGTGCTGCAAAAATGGTAATTATAACTGCTCCTTGAAATTATGGCTGTTGCAGTGCCCCCACAATCACATCATCAAATTTGGGGCACTTAGTAGTCTGCCCACATTTACGACCATAGTGTGTACTTCAGCTTTCCCTTCATACCTACTACCTCAAAATTCGGCCTGTTTGGTCACCCTGTACTCTGCTGCCTATCCTTGCCCTTCCCCCCCTTTCACTGCTGATAAAACATACCAGGCTGAAACAACTGCTAAGCTCTTTATGAGGCCCTCACACAACCTTCCCATAGTATCTTGCTATAGTAAAAGCTTAACAGCTTATGCCTTTGAAGCATTAAATTTCATATAAACTTTATTAATACTAAGTTAACTTTCTATCAAATTTATTTAACTATATTATTTCAGACCCTTTTTATGATTCTATTATAACATTCATTCATATTATATCTGTATCCGATGATGCTAACTTGGGGCTAAGCTCAATAAATATATTTGGTTCCACCACAAATCCGCGAAGCCCTTATCCGCGGAGACATAAGCGCGAAGACTAATTCGTGCCATTCTAAGCGCTAAGGAAAAACGCGACCCTACCGCGATGACATAATCGCGGAGGGCAAATTCACACATTCCCAAGCACTCAGTACCCTAAACCTAACCCTAAACCTAACCCTAAACCTAACCCTAAACCTAAACCTAAACCTAACCCTAAACCTAACCCTAAAACAAACCCCTAAACCTAATCCTAACACTTACCTTAATTGAAATCGGCTTTCTGCTGCGGCGCCGTTTTAAAGCGCCCTTCTGTTGCCGCGCTGTTGTCGCGGCAGTGATGATGCGCGGTGATGACGTTGCGGCTTTAGCGCCGCGATTTTATCACCACGATTTTGACGAGCGTGGTTTTGTCGTGCCACGAATATATTTATGGACAGATAACATTTTAGTGGGAGAGGTTTGGACATTATTGTATATGTTTCCTGTGGATCTTGAAAAGATTGTTCCATTAAAGTGTTATTTATTTATGTAAGCAATGTTTACAGCTCTTGAGCCTTATGGGGGTTTCTAAATGTGTGCCTCATATAGCTTGTGTTTTTTTAACCATTTTTATACCTCAACATTTTGGGAATGATACTTTTTCCATTCTTCAGTTGTAGCACATTGTTTCCAGTTGTATATTTTAGGAAATATAGGCCAGGTATGCATAACGATTAAGCAAAACTTTCATAAGGGATACCAAACTATGCTTTCCCCTCATTCTTCAATGATAACAGTTAATTATTCAAAACTACATTATACAAACTGATTCATTCAAAACACTGTAAGCTTTGTGATATGCTAAAACAAATAATATATATATTTTCATATTTTTTGTTTGGTAGATTCTGGACAATCAGGAAGTCCAAGCCACAACGATCCTGCCAAGAATCCACCAGGTAAAAATGAATTTTAGGCCATTCATAGTTGCATGTTGTTTGAGAGCAGATTGTGTTATTCATAAATACTTTGTTTTCATAACACATTTATCTGTGGCAAATTTAAACATGATTGCATCTAATTTCATCGTGATACGGTAAACCAAAAACTAAAAGTAAGCACAGCAGCTGCTTTCCATACCATGCTAGGCCAAAATATAGTTATTTACTATAGTTGATCCAATGGATCATGTAATCTCCAACAGTATATGTAATTGATTAGCACTTTTTAGTGGGGTTAGGTTAAACAATAGATTTATTAATTTTTATGGAATGGAAATAAGAAGCTGACTCAATTGTTTTTATAATATTAACAAATAATCATCTAATGACTGTTAAAAGTTATGGCAGCACTGAAAAACTGGATGTATGACCAGTCCCTGAAGTTCCAGCCATTGCAACACCACCGTGGTGACATGATTGCAACTCAGGCACATAATATTGTTGTAGGAAGCGATGATCACCATTTGTGGGATTAATTGCTGGTTTTCCAAAGTCAATAGGGAAGTCAGCAGGTAAATTTGTAAGTAGGTCCCATGCATACATTTCTCCTTGTCCATGCTGAGCCTCCCAGCCCCCCCCCCCCCCCGGCTGTACCTCCATACTCCTTACTTTGGACTTCCACCACTTCCTGCATGGCTTAGGGATAAGATAGAAGCCAGGATTGCTGTTGCTAAGTGAAATAATCACATGATGTCATGCTTTACAATTACATTATTTAGCAATGGAAATCCCAGTCCCAATTGCTTTCGTAACCTGAGGACTACTTATATAAAGACTTTATGTATATTAGATTTCTAGAAAAGGAAGTTTGTATTCTACCTTAGACTTTATATTCTATTTTTCTATTTGACGCGTTACAAATTTGATAATGTAGAGCAAGGATTAGCAACATTTTTGAGTTTGACTTGCATTTGGAATGTTGAAAGCTATAATGGACACATTCATAAAATTATTATTAGCTGCTTATTCTCCTGTGCGCTGCTTGGAGAGTCCAAGCATGGGTTAAATTCAGTCTATTCGCCCAAGGACTGAGTTAATTTTCTTAGCCTCCTCTCCTCATTGAGGACCAGTTCAAAAACTCAGTCCAGCCCAGTTTTGGGGAGTTCCTCAGTATTTGGGTGAATAGACTGGGACTCTCCTAGTTAGATAGAGATTTTCTTATTTTTGTCATCATCTTAGTCAGGAGAAAAATTATGCTTTAAAATGAGGTTCCTGTTAAATTGCTGAGAGGACTTCGGAGATTCCTGGCTCTCTGTTTGCCAACAGAGCTGAGGTTCGTTGGGGTGCTTGTCCGGCAGTGGCAGGAGCCCCCCCCCCCCAAGCTGTCCTTTAACTGTTTATCACCCGGAGATCTCGACGGAGGCTCCGGATTGCATCTGGCAGCTCCCTTATTGCCCGAAGAAGCGAGGCAGCCAATTTGAAGCCGTTTTGGCGCGCTTTCAAGCTCCGGCCGTTACAGCTACCATGCTTTTACTCTCAGCAAGCAGATAGCTGCAGGGGAGTTTTTTTAGCCTTAGTTCGAGGCACCGACAAGGCTTCCTCCCCCAAGAAGACCATACTCCCATCCGGAGGACATTTCTGTGTGGCGCGCAGCTTTTATTGACTTGCACCTGTGCCAGGCCTACTGCTTTTGCAGCCTTGAAAACTGCAGGCGAAGACATCATGGCTGAAAGAAGCAAGAGGGTGCCAGAGGACAATCCAGAACCCTCATCAAAACACAGTAGGCCAGATTCACCTGAGGTGGAAAAAGGAATCAAGGGCACTAAAGGGAAGGGGACCCCTAACCCCAGAGGTGGCAAGGCCTTATCCAAGGCTGAGGCCCGCAGGCATAGGGCTCTAAAAAAGACCTTTGAAAGGGCCAGAAGACTGTCCATTTCATCTGGACAGCCATCTAGGGATCCTAGTCCCTTGCCCCAGCCTCAAGAGGTTTTTCCCCAGGATTCTCCAAGAGAGTGTAATTCTCCCCCAATTATGGAGGAGGAATTTCAAGCCTCTTTACCTGCAGCTTCCCTGGGGTATCCAGAGTCTTCCTCCATCCAGGAAGAAATATGCCCTTTTGGCTGCTCTACCCTTGAGGAGAACCCAGTTCCCTCTAGACAGGCTGGCAGGGAGGGGTGGGAAACTTCAAGATCCCCTGAGGATCAGGGCCCCAACCCGTCGTCTCAGATGCAAAGGGCCATTGAACAGACCATTGAGAGGGGCATACAGGTTGGTATTCGAAAGAAGCTCCAGTCCTCCAAAGCCACTTCTACCAAGACTGTCCAGAAGCCTGTCCCAGGGGATCAGGTACAATGTCCCCCTTCTCCAGGCACATCTATCGCCACAGAGGAATCTGTTCTGGAAGAGGACAATGCAGAGGAGCAGGAATTTTTAGAGGATGAGAATCCTCCTCCTGAAAAACCTGCCTTTACTGGCTTATTCCGCCCTTCCATATTTAAGTCAATATTGCATAAAGCCAAGGCTTCTACCCAATTGGGTATTACTACCCAGGGTTCCACTAATACCTCTGAATCTCAGGATCTGAAGGAAGGGCTTTTTGATGAGACCACCCCGACACAGGAACTAGTTCTGGCATTGGACATGTTTGTCAATGTGATTCAGCGCCAATGGGCCCAACTGGGCTCCCTGACCAATCCCAGCGGGGTAGACAAAAATCTTTACTCTGTGGAGAGCAAACTAGAGGATTTATTGCAATTGCCACAGGTGGATACCCCAATTATCTCCCTTACCACAAATTTGGTCCTTCCCACTGACCTCCTTGAGGGCCTCAAAGCCGAGGACAAAAAGGCAGAGAAAGTTTGCCACAAAACCCACCAAGCGGCCGCTTGTCCATAAGGGCTTCTTCCTCAACGCCATTTTTTACTAGAGCTTCGCTACTGTGGCTGAGGCAGCTGAGAGCTCATCCCCCCTCAAAAGGGTCCAGGTGGAGGCACGATCTTAATAAGATAATTGCGGCTATAGAATATTCGGCTGACGCTTCACTCAATGCAGCCAGGTTTGCCTCCCAGGCCTTAGTATCTAATGTGACCTCACGCCGTCTGCTGTGGCTCCGTCACTGGCAGGTGGATATGAAGTCAAAATGGAAGTTGGCCTCTGCCCCCTTCAAAGGCGGACAACTGTTTGGGGAACCCTTGGAAAAGTTCTTAATTGAAACCAAGGATAAGAGGAAAGTTCTTCCTGCCACCACTAAGAAGCCAGACAAGAAGGGGGGGAGTTCCTTTTTTGGAGACAGTCCTTTCGAGGGTCTGATTCCTCAAATGCAGGCACCTCTTATCAGAGGTCATATCCCCAGGGAAATGACCGTGGACAGGATAGAGCCAATTTCAGGGACAAGGGTTGCCAGCAGCAGCAGTCCTTTTGATTCCCCTTTTGCGGCGGTTCCAATAACCGCTCCTACCGCAGGTCCAAGTGACCACCAACAGGATCCTCCCATAGGCAGCCGTCTCCAACTATACGCCACTCATTGGGAGTTGATCTCCTTGGATGCGTGGGTCCTCAACACGGTCAGACAGGGCCTAACCCTGGAGTTTCTATCCCTTCCCCCAAGGACCTTTGTCCGATGTCCCGTCTCCTCATCTCTCCCAAGAGGGAACGCATGTAGGCGGAGATTCAACATCTCCTACAGATAAACGCTATAGAGCCAGTCCCTGTAGAGCAAGAAAAGAAGGGGTTCTACTCAATTCTATTCCTTGTTCCCAAAAGCTCCGGGGGGTGGAGGTCCATTCTGGATCTCAAAGCTCTAAACCGACATCTGGCCTACAAGCGTTTCAAGATGCAATCCCTACAGACCATCCTGAGTTGCATCAGAGGAGGGGACAGATTGACCTCTGTAGATTTGAAGGAGGCGTACGTGCACATCCCCATCCGCAGATCCCACAGGAGGTTCCTTAGGTTCCACTTCAATGGCAGGGATTACCAATACAGGGCTCTCCCGTTCGGCCTGTCGTCAGCACCGAGGACTTTCACAAAGATATTGGCGGTGGTAGCGGCACACCTACGCTTCCGTCCAATATGACTACTCTGTTACCGACCAAGCCGTCAGAGATGTCCAATACACCATCTCCACTTTACAACATCACGAGTTCTTGGTGAACTGGGAAAAGAGTCAGCTTATGTTGTCCACCCGCATATTGCATCTAGGTGCACTGATAGACTCGAAATGTTGCAGAGTGTTCCTGTCTCCAGACCGCAGATGCAATGTCACAACCCATGCTTGGGTTGCGAGGGTAAACCAGCTGGCGTCCATCATGTCACTGTCTCAACTTCTGGGACTCATGATTTCTTGTATAAACATAGTTCATGGGCACATCTACATGCCTGCGAACTACAATGGCTCCTTCTTCCCATCCAGCGGGTGAAGGCCAGGAACTCTCCCAGATGTGTCAAGCTCCCCCTGAAGGTAAAGCAGTCCCTTCGGTGGTGGGAACCGCGGGCAGTGACGAAGGGTTGCCTCTTCAGAGAACCAGAATGGCTGGTAGTCATGACCGACAAGAGCCTCCAAGGATGGGGGCCCACTTTCAGGAACAGGTGATGCAAGACAAGTGGTCGCAGAGAGAGGCAACACAGAGCATCAGAGCATGCTGACCGTATCATTCCCCGGTTAGATCCGGCCTTTCTGTCAAAAGTGGACTCTGTTTCACAGGAATCCAGAAGTAGTGCTCCCTAACTTCTTCCCTCATCCTCAGCATCCCAAAGAGCACACCTGGCACAAGCTAGACGTTCGGCGGATGGTCTGCAGGTACATCAAAAGGACGGAGGGTTTTCGCCAATCCAAATCACTTTTCGTCTCCTTTCAGCCAGGCTCAATGGGATGGTAGGTTTCTCCTTCTACAATCAGTCACTGGCTGAGGGCTTGCATTAAGTTGGCCTATCTGCAACGGGGCAAAGCAGTACCACCTAGGGTAATGGCACACTCTACAAAGAGTGCTGCCACCACGGCTGCGTGGGTGACGCAGGCCCCCGTGGAGGAAATATGTCGGGCAACCACATGGACTTCTCCAACCTTATTCATCAAACACTATCTCATTGACTCCTACGCCGCAGCTGAGGCCGCCTTTGGGAGGAGGGTGTTACAACAACTTGTAGCGACTCCACGCACCTTGGATGTTTCTGTTTCCCTCCCTGGGACTGCATAGCTTGGGTATGTCCCATGCTTGGACTCTCCAAGCAGCGCACAGGAGAATGACCGTTGGCTTACCTGAACGGTCGTTCTCTGGGCATTGCGGGAGAGTCCAACCCCGCCCTGGGGTTTACTTCCTCTCTTCAGGATCGCTTCAGTGGTGTGGAGCAAAGACACTTGAACATAACTGGAAGACACATCGTGCACACGTCTGTTACAGACCAACGCCTTCGTTTTTGAACTGGTCCTCAATGAGGAGAGGAGGCGTGGCTAAAAAAATTAACTCAGTCCTTGGGTGAATAGACTAAATTTAACCCATGCTTGGACTCTTCTGCAGCACCCAGAGAACAACCGTTCAGGTAAGCCAATGGTCATTTACAGAATAATTGCCATAGTGGCCATAGCTAGTTGTAAAACACACCATTAGTATTACAGATGCTACTCTTCTGCAAATGAATATGTTAAAACCTAGGACGTTGTTTTGCAGCATGCCAAATAAAATAGGTTAGGTAGAACAGATTTCACACTAGTGTCTTAGTGAACACTGGCAACATCTGAGCTATCAACTGCCTATTTAATTGCCCTAAAACTATATTCCAGTTTTGGTACATCCCTTTCTTATGAAGTATGAAATGCTAAGTTTTTTGTTGCCTGAAAAGAATGAATATAAATCACTGTATGCCCACTGGTCTTACCCAAGATATTAATGAATCTATAGGACTAATAGTAAATATATTTTTATAGATATCTTTAATCCAAATCCAGAATGTAAAGAGTCCAGGATATTGCATGAAAAATTACTAGAGTTATTGGAATGTCATATTTTTTGCAAGTGCTTTGCCAAGAAGAAAGGGCGGGGGGAAATCCCTGCAAACTGCAGTACTTGGCAAAGCTACTGGCAGTGGAAATCAGTTCCTCTCTATATTTGGCTAGACTGTTGCATTCTTTAGGGTGTCTGGTAATTTGCCTTCTTAACTAAAGAGGAAAGGCAAGATGTTTTTGCCAAATAAAAAAGCATTAACAACTGTTGCAAAAAATATATAGTTTATTTTGGGAAAAAAAATGTTAGTAATACTGATTCAGGCTTCCATAGCAAACTTGACAGCTCAATTTATGAGCCTTATCATTTGGTTATAATTACCTTCAACACAGTTGGTCTAAAATGGTTCTTTACCTTCAGTTAATTATTTTAAATTAAGATTTAGTAATCTAACTTCTACAATACTGAAAACTATACTATAGTCTTAAGATGGTACAGAGTGCTGGATATAAAGTATCAATTTCAGTACATGTAAGATTTCCTTAGCATGAACATGTGGGGTCTGTACAAGCTGCAGACAACTGTTATTAATTCAAATAAGCTGTATACCATGATTTTAATAGGTTCCTATTACTGTAGTAGTGGGGGTGGAGCCACGATGTCTCAGTGGTTAAAGAACTTGTCAGTTGGAAAGCTGACAACCCGGGTTCGAGACCTGAGTGCCGCAAAAAGGGATGAGTTCCTGTTCCTGCCCCAGCTTCTGCCCACCTAGTATTTGAAAGTATGCAAATGCAAGTAGATTAATAGGTATCACTTCAATGGGAAGATAATACCATTCCATGTGTCTCTATAGTCATGCTAGCCACATGACCACAGAAAATGTTTTTGGACCAGAAACAGAGATAAGCACTGCACCCTACAGCTGGATGCATCAGGAACGGGAAATCTTTTTTTTTATTACTGTAGTCAAACCAAAAGTGTGAAAAACAATGTATACTTGGTGTTTAAGTATGTCTTTTGGGATGTGAATTCCTAAGATTTTCCTTTAGTTTATCAACTGGCAGCGAAAATTATTTTATAGATACTAATTCATGATCACAATAGGGACCAGAATTTTGGTTGCTAAGCAATGTAGTTGATTTGCTAAAAATGTTTAATGAAGCTAAAATAAAGGTAAAATGATGTAAAACCAGTAAAACCAACATGTACCATAATATTTTATAAAAGAGCTTGCAATCCTAAGGGATTATTCAGATTTCTTCACCCATCTCTTAATGGCAGCAGGTTTTTTTTGGGGGGGGGGGGCTCTAATGAACAAGACCAATCCTGGAAAGAAAGGTTTCTTTCCACAGTTGAAACTTGAGGTCAGAGTGATTATCACAAACTGTTATTTATCTTCATACTTTGGTCAAATCCAATTATTTGCTTCATTTTTGAATATATTGTATAAAAGTGGAAATCACAGTAAATGTCTGCCTCTTTCTTCTGGCTTTAAACAAACCCTGTTAGAAACCATTTCAATTGTCAGATCTGCAAAAAAGCACTAGCTGTCCATGGGATTTTCTTCTCTACATTTTGTGACTGGCCAGTAAACATTTTAGAAACATAATGATAATTACCAAAAGTTCGCCAGTTAGGAGCAGAAATTGCTTACACTAATCTTGTTTTGTTTTTTAATTGTATAACTTTTTAAATTGCTACTGGAAGTGCTACATATACATCTCTGGAAGTGCTACATATACATCTCTTAAGTCTCTTGACTTAAACAAACTATCCTATGACATGGTGATTAGCAAGCTAATTATATCAGGGCTAGATAGCATGACAACTATGCCACAAGAACCCGTCCCAGATTCTCTACTTTTTGATATTTTCATTCATTCATTATTTGTATGAAGGAATCCTACCCATGATTTTGCAAATGGTATAAAATTGAACAAAATAACTAAACCCTTAGACTGGACTTTTCAAAGTAGTGTTCCTCAGCATGGTCTCAGTCCTTAAAAAATATACAAGTAGTGTTTTTTCCCCCCTCCCTTGACCAAAGTGACAGCAATTTCACTAATGCTCTTGTAGGAGGCTGCAAAGGATAGATTTGTTTATTTTTCTCTTTCTGACTCTGAGGAATGGAAAGTTTTTCTCTGAAGCCATTGCGAAGGGTAGTGGGTGCAATTATAATCACCTTTATAAAAGAAGAAAAGGGAGAACTTTTATCTAAATCAGCTTACAACCAAGTGTTGGTAATTGCATGACATTAACATTAAAAAACTTATGGATAGAAGCATATCTGCCATTTTTTAGAGCCGAGATGGTGCAGTGGTTAGAGTGCAGTATTGCAGGCTACTTCAGCTGACTACTAGATGCAGTTCGGCAGTTCAAATCTGACCAGCTCAAAGTTGACTCAGTCTTCCATCCTTCTGAGGTGGGAAAAATAGGACCCAGATTGTTGGGGGCAATATGCTGACTCTGTAAACCGCTTAGAGACGGCTGTAAAGCACTGAAATGGTATATAAGTCTAAGTGCAATTGCTATTTGTGAGTGTACAAGGTGGAAAACTAAGATCAAATCACAGACACAGGAAATTATGGATAAGGATTATCACCTGTGTTTTTATATTTTGTTCCTTAAATGCCCTCTTATTTCTATATTGAATATGGATAAAATAATTGAAAAAAGTGTTTAGGAGATATTTTTCTATGAAAGAGTGAAAAGTGCATTTTCTGCATTTTCTCAATGGAAAGCCTGAGTCAACTTTGAACCGGTGAGATTTGAACTCCCAAAATGCAGGCAGTCAACAGAAATAGCCTGCAGTACTACATTCTAACCACTATACCACAGTGCAGAAACCATATTTCTCAGAAAATACTTTCTGAAAACAATGTATTGATAGACAAAATCAGTCATTTTATGATTCATATTGTGCTGTGTAAAACTGTTTAGTCATAAAATTTATTTCATCTCTTAAAACTGTTTAAAGCAGGGTGTCCAAACTTTTGGCTTGCCTGGGTCTCCTTCAGTGAAAAGGAATTGTCTTGGGCTGCATATAAAATATATAATATAATTAATGTATATAAATCACATAATAATGTTAATAGTTTATGAACTTGGGCCACATTTCTAATTGTCCAAGGCCACAATTGGCCTGTAGGCTGAAAGTTTGACATCCCTGGACTGAAGTTTATAAGGTGGGTTTGGGATGATAAAAATCCCACCATGACCACCTGTTCAATCTATAGATCAGCATCTTCTAAAGTAACATAGAAAACCCATGTCTTCAGAGTAAAAAACAAAAAAATTAGTATGACTGCCAGAATGAGAAAATTTTACAAGCTATTCTTAAAGCATTAGCCACAATTAATAAAAGCTAGCATGGTTACCTTGATTGTTGTATATAGGACAAGAAATGGAAGTGGTCTTTGATCTGTATATAAACTATATATAATTGTATTTAAACTCTATTTACAAACTATTTTTTTCTGGAACTTTTGCAACCTGTGCGGAATTAATTGGCCTTCAATTATTACTATTGAGAACTTGCTACTTTTTATTACATCTTGTAGAGAATTAATAATTCATAAGTAATTAGGAAATTAGGTTCATGGTTCAGTATTGTTTTACTATCTTTACAAGTCAAATAGGGATGCAAGATATACTGAACATAATTTATGAATAGTAGAACTATTTATATTTAGGATTGTACTCTGAATCAGATCTAGAGGCTAAGTGGATGGATAAGGAATCCTAGAGCATTATATTATATATTTTGCCAGGTGTTTTTAAAGCTTGAAAAAAAGATCAGATAGCAACAAGGTGGAAAATCCGCAAAACATTTCTTGTGAAGGGCTGTAGGAAGATTTGAGTAATCAGGGCTCTATGTTTGAAGACAAAATTGGTTTGTGGCCGTTGTCTGATAAACCATAACCATCAGTGGTTTTCTAATCACTTTGTAAAATTAATGCATTTTAATGAATACAATACTTTAATAATATACCTTTCTATAAGAATGTAAAATAGTCTAGCCTGATCTAGCCAAAATCCACCTTACTCTAGCATTTGTTTTTCACAATGGCCAACCAGCTACTGCTGGGGTCCCCATGAGCATGAGAAGAGAAAACTTTTTTATTATTGTTTGAATGATAACTGAAGGCATGATTCCACCATCCTGGAACTAACATTGAAGTTTCAGACTTGCATTGCATGAATTGTTCAACCTCCTTTTAAAACCATCCAAACTAGTGGTCATGTCTTACAGCAGTGAATTTTCATTAATGTTCCATTGCGTTAAAATGTACTTTCTTAAGTCTGTTCTAAAACTAACTAATCCCATTAGATAACTCTAGATCAGTGTTTCTCAACCTTGGCCACTTGAAGATGTCCGGACTCCAACTCCCAGAATTCCCCAGTCAGCCATGCTGGCTGGGGAATTCTGGGAGTTGAAGTCCGGACATCTTCAAGTGACCAAGGTTGAGAAACACTGCTCTAGATCCTAATACTTTGAGAAAAGGGCAAAATATTTTCTCTATCCTTGTCCCCTTATGAACGTTATTGTATACACACTGAATGGCTCCCATTTCAAGTATGTAGTATACAGCGCTTCACATAATATTGCACACCAAATGTGAACATACCACTGCTTTGAATAATGCTGGCAATTTAATCTTTGAACCATTTCTTGATGAACATTAGCATACAGTTTCCCCTTTTTGCAGCTGGTGCACACTAAGTTGACACCTTTAGTGAACGATCCATTATGATATAATGATATTTTTTCCTGGGTAGTTATAAGAATTCATCAATCTAAATATGATTTTGCCCAGCGACCACCATTTATATTTACTTGAAGGGAATTGTATTTGCTATTTAACTCCATTTAATCTAAAGATCTTTCTGAAGTTCTACACAGTCACTTTTAGCTTTTATTATATTGAATAGTTTGCTATTATCTTCAAACTTATCCATCTCAGATTTATTTTCAGTCCAGAGCATTTACGAGCAATTTAGAAAAGCTGGTTTTAATAGATCTTGGAAGGATTTTGATCTTATTTTCTTAATTAGGGGAAAAAAAGATTCATAGGTACCTACATTTTGTTTTCGGCTTAACATTTTGTTAAGCCAGTTAATAATACATAAAGTCCTCTTATGCAGCACTAATAAGTATAATCAAGAACATTTTATGAAAGATGTTTTTAAAGGCTTTTTGTAAAACCAGATTACATGTTGATTACAGTTTACATCCATGCCCATATATCACTTGATACTTTAGTTGGTAAAAACTAAAGTTACTTTTGCAGAATCCATGAATTATCTAATTTCAGCAAGGTTTCATCTTGTGTAAATTAGTTATTTTTATTTAATTATATTTTCCATCATTTGCCCTGAATCAATATTAAGTCCAATTTTTCATAATGAACATTAAACAGATTCTAAACAATAATTTTAGAATCTCCCCTTCATCTTCTTAAAATTGTTGTCACAGTATTTGACTTTTAGTCCTTTGCTTTGGACCCCAATGTAAGAGATGTGCCATGGTTTTGCAAATACAGCAATCTTACATTTGACTTTTTAAAGATTTCTCAGATGGGTGTCCTCAGAATCTGCTGTTTTTGTATTATATAGGCTCTCTTTTTACCTCATTTACTTTATTTCTGATTTACTCCCTGAGAAAATACTTGCTGTGTATTAGTTATTTGGTATTTATCGGCGTATAACACGCACCGGCGTATAACACGCATTCCCCATTTTAACACAAAAATTTGAGTAAAAATTTTTTTCATTAAAAATAAATGACTTGGAAGCTCGGAACTTAATGTTGGATTAAAATTTATAACATTAGAACATGAATTATAACATTAACTCCTCTTAAAAGGCAAATATGAAATGAAAAAACACCTCTTTGAGCAAAAAAACTTAATCAGAATCACTGCTTTTTGGAAAACCAAAAAGTTTTCGGAGGGTCCTGAGGAGCAGCCTTTAAAACAGCAGCGCGGGCGGCTGCGGACTCACAGCTGATTGGGAGAATGCCGGCGCGTACACTTGGGACCAGAGAGCAGGCGGGCGGGAAGGTAAGCACCCGCAATGATGGAGAAAAAATACAGGCAGCGGGCGGCTCTCTGGCCGCTGCGAGCCGCTGCTGCTAGGATGGGGTTAAATCAGGCAGCGGGCGGCTCTCCAGCCGCCGCTTGTTCAATGATGGGGTTAAAGCGAACAGCAGGTGGCTGGAGAGCTGCCGCCACTGCTGCAAGGTAGGGGTTATATCAGGCAGGGTAGCTGGAGAGCCGCCGACGCTGCCATGAAATGGATGCTGCACTTCTATGAGTATCATGGGCGCCGGTGAATCAGCTGGAGCAGGCAGTTTGGGACCCGGCGTATAACACGCAGTATCGGCGTATAACACGCAGGCAGGGTTTAAGCTTGCAATTTTAGTTTTAAAACTGCGTGTTATACGCCGATAAATACGGTATCTTCTGTGCCAAAAGCGAGTGCTAAATATTTGGGTTTTTCTACAATATCTGAATCTTCCTCGAGCATTTATTTCCTTCTTTCTTATGTAATTTCAGGGTTATAATCCTATTTTGCAGGAGTGGAAAAATTTAGAAAAACATTTCTAAATGTTTTGCATTTACCTCAGTATCATAGCAATTCTATGATTATTTCACTATTTTTTCAGTGGAAGTATATGGCAAACCATTGATTATTTAAATACCTTTAATTATTTAGAGGAAAATGAGGAAGCAATATGCATTGACATAGTTTTATTTATATAGTTCAAATTAAAATTGAATATACTAACCAAAGCTTTGCAAATACTAGACAATGAAAGTAAGTATTTCACTGATAAACTATCTTTACACAAGCTACTGCATTGACATGTATTCTCTTTTTTAGTTGCAGAATGTGTATTATGTATTCAGGTTTTGGAGTTATAATTTGGTACATAATCAGATGGAAAATCAGGTTTCTAATAATTAGTTTGCATTTTTTTTAATGCAAGTATGGCCATCAGGTACTTCTATTCACAGGGTATGTTATGACAACTTGCTCCAAACCTGTCTTCCTAAAGACGGGCGCACATAGGACTTGGGTCGTTGCCCAGTATTCACAGTGACACCAGTCTTATAATTGTAGTATTAAAGTAGGGGTTTTCACACCTCCTAAAAAAAGAAGAATACTATTAACCTCTCATAGTTCTTTGCTGTATAGACACAAAGGCATCTTGTTTGATTGACCCTCTGATTATAATAAATTATATTATTCAGATTTTTCCAGGAGGATTCTGGTAGATTTTTAGATTAGAAATGGAAATAATTAGTGAGTTATATTATTTCTCATGTCACTATCTCTAGAATAAACAAGGTTTTAGTCAGTTATACTGTATTATAGATTTAAACAACAGAAATATCTGACCATTTGAAGTAATGTATACAGGGTTTTTCATATAGATATTTTAGTAAGAACCTTATCTTCTATTAGAAGAACATGTCTTCTTTTATTGTCTCCATACCAGATCACACTAGACAGTAAATATTGCCTATTATTGTCACAAAGATGAAAGTCAACTACTGTATATGTCACAGTAGCTTTATTAACTAGTTTACATCACTAAATTCTTTCAACAATAGAACACATTTTGTCGAATTTCTATTTTAAAAATACTTTTTGGAATCCGACTTATAGAATTGAATATTTGGAATTATATACAAAATGCCAACTAATTGATATTGTATTATTTTAATTTAAGGCTTATGCTCATTTAAGCTTTCAAATAGTACTGTACATCTTTTGCATGTCTCATAGCTAATTTTATTCTCAATATTTGCTCTTTTAAGGAAAATTGTTTTAGGCTTCAATTCTAAGCATGCCTCTGTGTGATGAAATAATCACCAAATAAAAATAAGACTGTTCTCTGGAGCCACTTTATTTTCCTGACTTTATAATGTGTAAAATCTATATGAAATATAGACACTTCTTTTTCAGTGCATGGAAAGGTGTCTAAGGGAAAGGAAAGATTATAAATTAATTTATACTACTAGAAGTGAACAGCTACTTTCTTAATGGCATATTTTCATTTTCTACCACAGTTCCCCAAACTGTAGTGGTTGAAGGTAACTATAGAATCAGGCATTTTCCTGCTATTTGTACCATTTATAAATCCTGTACTCAAAAACAGTTCAGCTTTCTTATAGCTGTTATACTAAAAGAGCTCATTTTCACAGTTACCTCTTTCCCGGCTTATCTTTTGGCATATGTACATGAGATAACTTGTAAGGAGAAAAGAAAAAAATTAAGAGAAACCAGTGTGATGATTTACTCCACATTTTTGGGGGAAATTTGGGCATTGCCATTCAATTAAATAAAATGGAATTTTATTAGGACAAGAAGAATGTTACAATCTGAATTGTAATTTGATTCATTACAGTCTTTGTCATGGAATGACATACCAGTCACATATCTTATGTTTCATTGTCCAGTTTATTGAACCCATTTTTCATCTATTTAGAAGCCTATAATCCTAAGTGTACAAAAACTACAAATTCCTTTGAAATATTTCTTTGAAATTTGAAATAATATATGATTATAGAAAGTCCTATAAAAATGTATATTTGGATAATTTTAATAGAATTTGAATGAAGTATTCAACCATGAATGGATTGCAATTGCTATTCTAAATGAACTAATTATTATTTTATTTTTGTTTTATTTTTTCATTCCAGTATATCTTGAGGATAGTTTTGTAAAATCTGGAGTCTTTAATGTATCTGAACTTGTGCGGGTGTCTAGAAGTAAGTCCTTTTCATTTTCTGAAGTTTTATTTTATTTTTGGATGTATAATTAGATTTATATTTGTATAGGTTGCTATATGATTCTTTCCAGAGTTGATTCTTTATAATAGTGCCTCCAGTTACATAACTAACAATACAGGTAGTCCTTATTTATCAATTACTCATAGAGCAACCATTTGAAGTTACAGCAAAGCTGAAAAAAGGAAGACTTATGACCAGCTCTTAAAGTTGCAGCTGTTGCAGTGCCCCACAGTCACATAATTGTAATTCATGTGCTTGGCAACAAACACATATTTACGATGGTTGCAGTATTCCATAGTTACGTGATTGCCATTTGCAACTTTCACGGCTGGCTTTTGATATGTAAAGTCATTGGGAAAGCCAGTAAGCTGCCGTCACATGATGATGTACTTAACAACCAGCAGTGGTTTGCTTAATGATTACTCTGAAACAGACTTCATAAGTCAGCACAGTCACATGACATTTCACATAATGACCATGCTGCTTAGCTGTGGAATTGTCAGTCCAAATTGTGGTCAGTAAGGACTATGAACAATGTAGCTAATGCTATATACCACAAATTTCCATGATTGATAATTGTTTAACCTATGATGGTTGATCACATCAATTCACTTTAAAGGTGGATTAAAATTGATATCAGAATTCATTTCTTTTATTTGTAAGAAAGTTATAATCTATAAATAATTACCTGATAGTATGTTCTCTTAAGCTTGATGGGGCTTACGTCTGTGTAAACAGACCCAGGAATTTTAAGTATTGAAAATACATTGCAACTCTTTACAGATGCACAATAGTTTTGGGCCCTTTAATGTTGTAAGTTAACTGTATATAAATAAACATAAGACACATGTGTTAGTGACATGAAAACAGAACATGTAACTTGGAATAATGTTAAATAGAAGTTTATTTTCAAAAGCCATTTTTTATTTCACAAAACAACATTTGAAGTTCATTATTGCCTATAGATAGTGATGGTTAACCTAACTGGAGTGCGCGTGCCAGAGGACTGGAGTCCAGAATAGAGCAGCTGGCTGGTGTGCATGTGCACAGCAGCTAGCTGTTCTTCTGGGTTCCATTGCGCACATGCATGCTGGACAGCTGGTCCGGTGCGCATACATGCCGGATAGCTGGTGCTGGCATGCATGCGAGCCAGCCAGCTATGCTCTTGGGTTTCATTGCATGCATGCATGATGGCCAGTTGGTTTTCATGTGAAGACCAGCTGACCAACACGCATGTGTGTGATAGAACCCAGAAGAGACCAGTTGGCCAGTGCGCATGCACGTGATGGAAGAGCAGCTGGTGATGGTGCGCGTGCCCACACAGAAGGCTCTGCATGCCACCTCTGGCACATGTGCCATAGGTTCACCATCATGGTGATAGACTGTGTGACTTGATATGTGTGAGAATTGGAGAACATACAAACCAGTTAATAGGGGTATGCAGAGCTTCCTAGGAATGTTTTACTGTGGGAAATCTTTAAGAGAACCAATTCCCTCAAAGGTATCTTGTGAAGCAGTGTATCCTGCTGCATTTAGGAATGGTCTCCAAAACTGATGCTCTGGGAGATGGCTGACAGGAGCCTGCTTTGAAAATATTGCATTGAGCTCATTCTGGGTACCCAGGAGCACTGCAAGCTATTCTGTGGGGTAAAGCAATTCTGCCTATTGCCTCCTCCAATTGATTTGCTAAAGAATCTGGGCAAGTAGTTGAAAGAGCCTTTGTCTGTTTCTGTCAAAACTCTCAGTTCATAACCCTGTTTAACCCCACTGAAAGATAGTTTAAAGAGGTCAGAGGCACCAAGAGTCAAAGTCTTTCTTTGGGGAATATTGGGAGCAGTTGAAAAGAATGTATTCCACTATGATTTATTGGACTTTAGGACACCTTACCCATTTTCACTTGGGTTTGCATGCTGAGATGGGAGGGAAGGCTTGTCCCATGCCCCTAAGTACAAATTATGTCTTTTAATTGAACAACAACTAATAATTAGATAAAAGTGAATTTGCTTTGATTTTGGGTTATATTAATATGTTTGTTTAAACAATAGGCTTGACTTTAAATTATGTTCTTTAGCACCTATAACCCAGGGAGCTGGAGTAAACTTCCCCATTGGAGAACTTCCAGGTCAACCATACTATCATGACATGAATTCAAGTGTTAACTTACAGCGATCGCTATCCTCTCCACCAACCAGGTGAGCTTATTATGTATGTGGTTATGTAATATATTTTAAATGATTTTGCTTTGCAGCTTTTCAATAAAATATGCATTTGTCCAGTAACATGGTTTGTGATGGATGAAGGGGAAGGAAGGGCCTTAATGGAACAAAAAGATAAGTTGATATATATTGATCAACATTCCTCAATAAATAATTCCAGTTGACAGTTTTGTAATGAAAATAGTTCACAGTAGAAATTATGCACCAGAATGAAAATATCGAGAGAAAACCTGTAGCTTCCAAACCCGTGAGAATTGTTAATAGCACGGATAGGTGTCTCATTATTTGTTTATAATTTGTTGACTCAGAAAGGCAGGGAAGAGACTTTGAATTAAAACTCTATGACATAAACCTACATAGAGGATTTTTATTCTTGTATATCTTCATAGGCAGGTCTGCTTGCGCATGTGTAGCTTCATTTTTGACTGCAATAATGAAATTAATTTGACTGTGCTGGGTATGTAAGTAAGCCTTCTACTGACAAGCCAGTTCTGGAATAAGGCCTGTTGGAGTCCTAACTCTGCATGCCTAATCTAAAAACAATCACTAGTATATTAATAAGAGAATAATGTGTACAGTATAAATAACTTCAAAATCAGTGTAAAGTGTCAATATGTCTATCAAATGTAGTTTTCAGGATTGATAGGTCTGAAAAGTATTGTAGTTTAAAATATCAATAGAAATTCTGCTTAAATAAGCCCTTATTTCTATATGTTTACAGTAAGAGACCCAAAACTATATCCATAGATGAGAATATGGAACCAAGTCCAACAGGAGATTTTTATCCTTCCCCAAATTCACCAGCTGCTGGTAGTAGGACATGGCATGAAAGAGATCAAGGTGAGTGCTCAGTTCATTCTCTGTCTACTCACTACCCACTAAACTATTTTGAATTTAACCAGGTTTACTCATAGATAGACAAAACAGTATCTTAGAGCTCTTTTTTCCCATTATTTCTTCAGAAACTATGAATATATGGTAGATTGGAATAAAGAAGAATTTTTTAATCTTTTGAAGTTAAAATACTTCCTTAGAATATTACATTCAGTAGTAATTATAATATCATCCCCATTATTGAAAAGTTCTATTTTGTATTCATCAAATGCACAAATCCCTTTTTCAAAGCCATAGTACTCATTTACAAGAAATATTTAATAATTGATTAACTGGTAGGCAAAATGCAGAGACATTATATTGATTAGCAGAATCTAGAAAGATTAGAAAATGATTGAATAAATTATTGGACTTCAATTATACTGTGAAAGAAAGGATGATTAATCTTGACATTTTTTTTCTGGCCATGTTGCTATGCATTTAATACTCTGACATGAAAATATTTATTTCTATCTATTGGTTCCTGTGGACTTTGTGTGAATAAAATCTGAAATATAAATGAGAAGTACCCTGTTTTACAGAGGCATACATGCATCGTTATTTACACAAAGTTACAAATGATAGACCTGAAGTGAATTTTAGCTAAATGAATACACAACCACATCTATAATGTTTTAATGTTGTTCAGCCATGCACTTTATTTCATAGCAATATTACATTGAAGAGGAAAATTAAGCATAAATAGTGAATGGAAATGATTATTTCTTAGTTTTCACAATACTGCCTTTATTTCTGTTCATGTTATATTATATCATTGCTTAGTAATTTTGAAGCTCTGTGATGTGTGAAAAATTCCAAAGATTATTAGAATTCCAAAGATTATTTAAATATATAGTAAACGATCTGATAAAATATCACATTAAAAGTTAGAATTATCTGTTTTCAGGAGTTTATTTCCTTTTTCTCATACATTTATACCTACAATCACTTACTTACTCTGTAATTTATAATTTATACATCAACATAATTATGCCAATTTCATATATTGGTCATAAATGTATGCCTAATTTCTTCCTAATACAACACTCAAAACATAATTTTTGTAAGACTCATGGTGCTGCATGAAGTTTTCAATTTAATCTTTATAACTGTTCCCTTTCTATTGTAGTTGTCTTCTTTCTTTTCTTTTTCTGTTCATTGAACAGAAGTCTTAAAATAAAATTTTGAATCCTTTTTCCCTTTTTTCAATACATTTATAAATGTAAAAATTTTGTGATGAAGAAAAATGAAAAATTTCAATGCTTACAGTTATGAATTTGATATCAAAAATCTTGCAATATCTGTTTATTTTTGTATTTTTCAGTATAAAGTAAATCCCTCAAATAATTGGTTTGTTGTGTTGGCTTTTAAAAGTGTCATCTGTGATTTGTTTTTCTTGTTTTTATGAATAGGTTTTGGAATTCAGATAGTTCAGAAATGAGATCTGGAATGTTTCTTAAATTGTTATAACTTATCTACTGTTCTGATGCTCTTGCCATGTGTAGAAATGATTGCCTTTACCAGGAACCATCACAGATATTTAAAGATGGAACTGAGAAAGCATGTTCCGGATTCAAGGTTAAAAGAAATGCGCACATTTGTACAATCACTTCTATACATGGTGTGGGAACAGGATCAAACTACATAAGCACAAGGTCTACTCTGAAGGAGACATGACATTTATACAGAGTCTAATTGTCAAAATTGTCCTGATAGGTTAAAAATTTGTGATGGTCTCTGCATAGTTCTAGTTGTGGAGTGTAGAGATCTGTGGTGCTTAATCTTTGGTAACCTTCAGTTAAGAAAAATGTGTCTGAGTGTATTCATGAATGTGAAAAGGCCATTAAAAGCTTAGATTGTTTCAAATACAAACTTATTTCCTCCCCAGAATTTTAGTTCTTCTAGTTTGTCTTTTTTACATTTTACTTTTTCTGATTGATATTTAATATTATTTTATATGGTCTTTTGGGGTGCTTTCAATTTATTTTCTATAATCATTACTATGCTTTGTGCATGGCCATTGATTTACGCCTTTTTTGTATCTATATTCAGTTTAAGTGATATTTTACTTTTCTTAGATCAAAATGCATATTATTCTCTTGATGTGCTTCAATAACAAGTACATCCTTCATTGTCAATTAGTTTGCCAGAATAGTATCCGAAATGCATCAACACATGTCTTTCTAGCTTTTCTAAAATAAAAACCACTTGCTCCAGAAAGCACAATTTACCGTTATCTATCAGAGTAACTATTCTGTTATTGAAATATTTTTATTCTGATCTTTTCAAATTAAGAGGCAAAAATGCTTTTGCACATTTAGATATGTTTGAATTTCAGCACAGATATGACTTTGTTGTTCTGAGTTGGTAAGTACTAAGGTTTGATGCAATTGGTCCCAGAATCATGGTATCTTCAGGAGATCTTCTTAACTAGTTATGTATCTTTCCAGCTTCTCAGTTTGGGCTACTGAATATTCCGGAGGCTTTGGTTTGCTTTTCTCTAGTCTCAGATATAAGGGTAGGAAGAAGCTGCACTTGCAAAAGGTGTCCATGCAAAAGAATTTGGTATCATCATAAAGGAGAAAGAAGAAACTCTGTTGACTAAATTGCTGCTTTCCTAAGTTTCCGAGGCTAGGGGGAGAAGATGAGTTACTTGTTATCCTCAGTTCCCTTCATGCAGTGCCATAAAAGTATGGTTATGCAATAACGACAGACACAGATTTTCTAAAAGGTTCCTGAAATTCAGCTGCACTTGAGATCTTTGCTCCACAAATATGAATTTGCAGAACCACAATTATTGGTAAGTAGTTACTTTTTTAACAACAGCAAAAGATGATAGTTTTATTGTCAATTAAGAAAAGTGGGAATTGTGTGGATTTTAAATATTATATATAAGAGTTTTACCTTTGAAGAAGTGAAGATTATCCTAAATAACAGATTCTGAGTTTCAGTCTGTAAATAGTCAAACTAGTACCATTTATGTGCAAGAGAAATACCAACACATTGGAGAGCTTGAAGGTTTGTTAAATTATGTGAAAAACAAGGTTAGAGACAAACAAAATTAAGTTGAAGATTCCAGAGCATTATAATGAAAACTGAGCATATTTGTTGATGGTTGAAATTTGACTGATTATTGAGGAGAAAAGAGTATCTTCAACATTGCAGTACTTTGTCCTGCAACATTGTATTTCCTGCTTGTTTATTTCTCTTAGGCACATTTTATTGAAAAAAGACAGTGTCATATTCATTAATTATTTGCTTTCTGAGTTAGGTAATTTGGAAACTAATTTTGAAATTGTGCAATGGCATAAGATTAAGCCACATCTTGGTACATACTTGTATCTGAATTGGTCAAAAAATACTCTGGAGTTTGTTTGTTTTTTTACAGTTGATTTTAGTTGATAAGACATTGTACATATTCCTGATAGTTTTAGATCTGGGGAAAAAAGATAAGAATTTACTGTAAGATTGAGAATCTTACAGCAATGATATAATTCTGAAAAAATTGAGATTAATGAGCCAATAGGCTATCAGGACATCCTATAATAGCATCAGAGGTTTTTGTGGTTTGTGAATTAAAATCATTTGCCATTTAAGTGAAAATGTAGCTACTCCATTCTACTTTGCTTAGAGCAGTTAATTCTTTTCCCTCTCAATAAAGACCTAAACATAGGAAGGAACAATTAACATGTAATTTTATATTTTAGGACTATGGATCTAGTATTCATAATCTTATATGGATCACACCCCATGGTCTTAGACAGTTATTATTTAACATTACTCAGAGCTGTGGAGTGATAATGAAAAGGAATGGATGGTATACTTCATCTTAGTCCTCAAAATTATAAATGATTTTTAATCCTTGTTCAGATTCATATAATAATACATTTTCAATTGATTATTAATTTATATGATTACAGAAACCAGCAAGCATTCTGTACAAACAATACTATTTTTAAAGGATACTTCTTCAAAAATTAAATAATTTAAAATATGAAACAGCTGCATGGATTGCTATGCTGGGATTCTATGAAAAGAACTGTCATGATTTTTAAAATAAGCTCTCTTTTTTAATGAAAAGCAAATTTAATTGGTCTCTAGGGAAACGGCAACTTTATCTTGCATATTTTATCAGTAGTTTAAACTTTTAATATTTTTTGTTAAGAAATATTTGATCCAAAGTAGAAAAGAATGATGTGATGCTTTACGTCATGTACCATAACTGTAATATTTTAACATTGCATATCCTAAAGCATTTTAATACCGTGAGAGATTTGTTTGGAATTGTACAATAGTGTGTACAATTAAATAAATTTTAATTTTACAGTTTCTTCATCATGTTCAGTTTCCTATGATTCTCCTGCATTCAACAACAACAAATCATTACAACCACAGCTTACCATTAAAACAGAAGCTCTTGGATCTTCTTCTCCTGTTCTTCACCTACCCTCTGCTGGGCCTCCTTGCGATGAGGAACAAGTATCCTCTCCTGGATATTCTTCTGGACCTTTGCCATCTTTTACTATATCCCCATCTTCTGGACTTGCTTTTTCTGGAATTCCTTTAATTACAGGGCCTTCTCCTGATGGATCTTTTCTGATTAGACCTTCACATGGTTACTCTAAAATGGATATATTAATTTCTGAGCTAAGAGAATTAAAAGAGGAGGTGGGTAGTGCTGTTCAGGAACTTAAAAACATAACTGATCAGCTAGGCCATTTGCTTGCCTACACAGAACAAAAGTCAAAAGTAATTCCTACTACACCTACTGAGAGTTGAGTTATGTCGTGGAACCCTCCATCTGGATTATTTTATTGAATACTATTTAACTATGTTACTCTACATTCATTTTTTTTCAAAAGCATGACCAAAATATTATCTGAAAAGAACTATATACAGTATCTATATTCTGCTAGCAAATCATTTGTCCTATTGTAAATATATAATATTTCATAGTAAATAAATGTATATATAGCTTATATGTCAGTTTTTGTGTTTTTATTTAAAGTATATTTAGAAGCAAACTGTTTTCTCTAAAACTGGTTATTTATTATCCTCCTAATACATTAATATTCCTAAAATAAGAATTGTTTCTAATTTCCTGTTAGAAAATATATTTCAGTGGAAAGCTGATGTGAGTTTGTTTATATGATAATCATCTTTGACAGAGGTTTGAACTGTAATATCAAAAGAGTTTCAATTGGATTTTTGTGCAATAAGTTATAAAATTTCACTAAATTAATACCATATTACCAATTGTTTTGAATGGCTAGAATTCTGGGGTGGGGGGAGGATGACGACAGGGACTTTTTACTGATTTACAAATCAGAAACCAGGACTACTAAAATCTGAATTATTGAAATATCAGATTAAGCTGTTTGATTCAAAGAAATATTAAGATGGTATTGAAATGGGAAGTATGGTGGAAAAATTATTAGTGTAATGCATCTAATGTATATAAAATGAGTGCCTATGTTTCTTTCTGAAGGACCTTATTGGGAGTTGGAAAATATAATTGTTAGGTGTATATTAAGTTGAAGAGATGTTAAAAGCAAACAATGTGTTTTATTTTATTTTTAAAGTGAGCTTGTCTGGTCATCAGTTGGATAAGCCTGGCATAAGGGAGAATGTCATTTTTATCTTTTCCACTTGTGCAGCTTCCCCGCTATTTTAGAAAACTGGTAGAATTTCCTCTCGTCCAGAGATTCTAGAAACATATTTTAAGAAACACTGAGCTAGAAGACAGAACAAAGCTCAAAGTGTTCTTGATAGGTTAGGGGAAAAAACTGGATGAAGCTTACTTTTTAAATCACAGGATATAATACTACTGTTCCATTGTGCACTAAAACCCTACTTCAAATATACAGTTTTCAATGTCACCTTCTAAAAAAAATAAGTCAATGAGATAGTAAGATAACAATTAAATATTGCTAGGGAGACAGATTGAGAGAACTGTATTTGGCTATCCTTTAAAAAGGCAGTATGTTGGTTATGCCAAATCAAACCTGGTTAACATGAAGGGTTTAACTGCTAATTTATTTTTGCACTTATGATCCCTGAGATACAGCCTCTCAGTTTGTAGCCCAGTTATGGAATTTGTCATTTTTTATATTTGTATTTCCACAAATACAGAATTATTATAAAACAAACAACATGCTATTACTTATCATTCAAGGACAGTTTAGCAAATGCTATTGCTAGTAAGCAAGTGCTGGGGATATAAATAATGCTGATATGTAGTTAGAATATCATATTGAGAATGTGAGAGCTCTGATATCAAATCTCAGCTTGGTTAAGAGGTTCACTGAATAATATTGGGCTATTAGGCCACCATCTTTCAGACTAATCTATCTCAAAGCGTTGTGGGGCGGATTAAAGCATGGTGAAGGAAACCATGCTGTCCTGAACTCCTCGGACAAAATTTGGGATATGAGCTATATAAATACATATAATTTATTTGGATATAATGGAATTTCATGCATTAGTCCATCTTGGTAATATAATTGCATTAACATTTGCATTAACATTGAATTACTTTTTTTTTTCCACTCAAGTTTTTTAAGCAGAAGTTTAAGTTGTGGACTGAGTTTAAAGATTTATCTAAGCTGTGTTTTTATTGAATCTGCTATTTCTCTATATTTGTAAATTTATGATTTTTGTATTAACATAATTATTAATGTAATAGTTGCTGTACAAAATTGTAGCCACAATCCAAAATAGAAATAGATATGTGAATCTCAATTACATAAACACATCCTTAATATGTGTCAATGATTTCACTAATCATTTAACTAAATTTTAATCCGTTCTTAAAAGTGGTAATTTATAATGCAAAATTCTTCAATGTATCTGTTATTTTTCTTTACATAAGTAAATTGCATTGCATTCAGCATAAGATTACACCAATTCTTAATACAATAACGTATTGTCCAGTAGCAAACACTTGGATTTTGGAGTTAAATTTCATCATCACAACCAAGATTTTTAATTTTATTTTTAAAGTATCAGTTATAAAAATGTTCCAAAGACATTTTCTAGATGTCATAATCCAAAATAGTTATGAAGTGTAAAAACTGAATAGTGTTTATTAGGATTTCAAGAGTTGATTTCATTTTGGGGGAGCAGAAAGGTTCTAGTAATCCACATATAGAGTGGGAAGGCAGTTAGAATGTATGTTCATTCTTACCTTCATTTTTAGTCTTATAGATTATTAGAAAAGAGACCTTAATTACAACAAGCAGAATGAGGGGATAGAACTAAGGCCCATGTTTCCTAAGGACCTCATTGAATGTTATTAGATCTGTGTGAACTATGGGCAGTTTTTCTTTTCTCCTTCCATAATGATATTTTAAAACCATATATATGAAAAAGAAATATTCAGGGTTAGTTTGGATCTTAGTCTGTTCCCTATTTTCAACACAGTTTAACTTTTTGACTTTGTAACCACTGTGCAAATGGGACTATTCTGATACATTCTGTTTATGATTTTTTTTTATTCTCAGTGAATTGCTTGCAATGCAAGCAAGTATGGAGCAGTGATTAAATGGGAATGGATTTGGGATTTAAGCTGGTGAAGTAGATTCAAAAATATTCTGCATCTGTACTGATGTCCCATTGTGATTTCCCTAAAATTTCCTAGGAAAATGAACATGTTGTGTTGCTGTCTGTGAAAGCTAAACAGGTGTCCAGTGTGGGCAAGTGGATCTTTAAGCTTTGCCTCACTTATATGTTGCCTCGGGTTCTGTTTAACAGGTGGCTTCATGATTGGTGTACCATGTGACATCTACCAAGGGAGTTCCTCAGAGGGCAGCCTGCTCATAGAGAGGCAGAGGGTCTTGCCTTTTGATGAGGAAATTGCTGAAACTCATGTCTCATTAGTGTCTCTTATGGTTCTTGGGAAGCAAACAACAGTTTAATTAAAGTCTGACGTAAACACATTTCTGCACATTTCCCTGAAGCATTTTATCTCATTAGAATTGATCAAAATAGTTGCCTTGGGCTAACTTGAACAGATATACATCTGGAGCACCATGTGTGCAAGCTGCCTTGAGTGAGCTACATACGCTATGCTTCATAGCAACTTACTTGTTTGCTTTACTTTGTAGGTGCAGTTACCTTGTTTGGGAAATGAATTGATCCAACTTTTTCTAATTTGTTTGTGCCTTTGTTTCACTGACATGCTAGTAATGCATACTATATAATGCAATCAGACATGCATATTCTTTACCTTTTTAGTATTATGCAGTAATAACCGGAAGCTTTTAATTTATCCAAGCTTCTGTTTAATTTCTTCAGGAACATATTCAGATACCTTTGTCTATTCTGTATTACCATATACATACATAGTGTTGGTATCAGATTATTAGTAACCAACATTTCCAAAACGACAACAGTTTTTTTCTGTACGGCAGAATATGTTTTAGCTCAGCCGTCTTCTGAGTCTTGGCACTTTAACTGACAAAATTATCAACAATGGTGAAGATGTTTGGGATATTCTCAACATTGTAATTTTCACTTTTAAAGGAGGGGGTGACTTAGGCTATAGAAGGCTATTTAAAATGAACTCGGACAACTTTGTAATGTTAAATCTATTCTAACTTTGATTTCTTTTACTGCATCTGTGATTTTGATCCACAATTAATCTATTCCATTACTGATGCAAGTGGCTTTGTTGCAGTTTTGCAATTTGGGCTGTGCAAAACATTTTAAAAGATGCTTCAGAAAGTACATTGCTGTGAATGTACCTCTCTTTTTGAAGCATTAGAACAGCTGTTTCTTTGGGAGGCTGAGGCAGCTGCTGTAAAAGCTTTCTTCTATTGTCTTTGCATATACAGTATGTGCATCCAAAAACAATGCTTCCATTGGGGAAAGAAGTTGTGCTGAGCCTCCTAACATATGCCACTGTTTCAATACATCAAAGAGGGGTGTTTTGCTAACATGCTTCATGGTATACCCTTTTCAAATGCTTTACATGGCTCTGTTTGGGTACCTCATGTTTGATACTCCATTATGAATCACCCATTTCATCATGTGATCCTAATTGCTACAACATATATTGTTGATGTGATTAAGTATAGTATGCTTGTTTCTTCCTTAAAAACACATCGCAGATGCATGCGCTCCCAGAAACAATCAGTGGAGAATACCATTTTTCATAAATACAGACAAGAGGTTGTTTTTTTTAATCATGCAGTGCTATTAACTAATCATCAAGTACAAAAATATTTGTCTCAGAATAACATGTTTTGTTTTAATCACATCTAAAGCACTTCAGTATTTTACTTTTCTTTCACAATTTCCTGTCTCCCTCCCTGAAACATTTATTTAAGTTAGTTATTTTCCCAAGACAATAAACCTAGCTTAAAATGATTTACTTGCCTTTTGAAGAAACACAGGACTCTCACTAGGTTTATTGATTGACGATTAACAAGGATATGTGTCTGTAAACAAGACGTTAGTAATTGTGGACTTCTACTCATATTTAACATGGAAAATTATTTTATATCTTTGAATCTTTCAATTCTTTTTATTTCAAAAGTTGTTTAATGATTATACATTATGAACTGAAGAACATAGTAGTGCTAATAGTAACCAGACCAGTTCTGTCAGTGTAGTCTTGACTGTCAGTAACTTCTGTATTATTTATTTCCTTTTTTCGTTTAGAAATCAGTGTTTTATATACTACTTTCTTTTTTGAAATTACATTGTATACCATAAATTATGTGGTGGTTGGTCTGTACCTAGATGTACAAAGCAGTATCAGAGTCTGAAGTTTATTGACCAACCCATGCCATTTTCCACATTGTTGTTACAGTACATAATAGAAAAAAATTGGTGAGACTAAAAAAAAAAGTTACTAAGCTTCTGCTTGAAAATGTCAGTGAGTTGCTGTTTAAATTGGAAGAAGCAAACCCTCTGAACTCTTTTTGGGCTCACAGCACACAGCAGGAGCAAATTCATTGATTTTGAGAGCTTTTTATCTTCAAGGTGGGAATTTGGATGTGTTGTGCCTATCAAGCACCACAACAACCTCTTAGGACTTTAATCTCAGCCTGGGTTCTTCATAATCTCTCGCTCACAATCATGAAAGAATCATTATATGAAAAACCAATAGTTAAATCTTTTCAGGTAGCTTCTTATAAAATGGGCTTTAAGAAAATGAGAAGTGCATTCAATTTATTTAGGTAGATGATTTTTGAGGGCCTTTGTGTCAATCTTGGCTTAATGGAAAAGTTCCTGCAGTTTTTCTGCTATATGTTTCAAAAGTAGTTGGCCATTGCCTTCTTCTTAGGGCTGAAATAGAGTGTGTCTAGCTCAAGGTCACCCACTTGACTTCCAAGCTTAAGACAGAAGTAGAATCCAAATTCCTCCTAATGCAATATTTTAACCACTAGACTAAACTGGCTGTCAGGAGAAAATATATTTCGTTGAGGCAATTCCGTTAACTTTAGAGAAGCTTTGACAGATGGATTAGGCAGGAAGAGAAAGAGAAAAATAGAGGGCTAGACTTGATTTGACTGAGCCAGCCAGAATGCTTCATAGATGAATAGAGAAATATGTATGCCCTCTATTTCTGAAATCCTTTCTGTCTATTTGTTATTATTATTATTTTTAAAAAAATCACCTCAAAGAAAATTACTTTGGAGAAATTGTTTTATTTATGTCATTTATAATTTTTGGTTACTTAAAGAACTAAACAGTAATGAATGGCTAGGCAGTCTTTCTAATAGTGATGAAGATGTTTCTTAGTAACTTGCATTTACACTTTTTCTGAGGGATTTGTAATCTTCTAAAATGGTCATTGGCAAACCTCAGAATAATCATGTTGTAAGTTGCTTTGAGTTGATATTGCAAAATGAGTGGCTATATAAATAAATTCAATTAATCAGTCAATCAATCAAACAGTCTTTAATTAATATGTAGTGAAAACTGAAAATGAAATTGAGGAAGTATAGAAAACTAAGAAATTGTAAATTACACTGTTCAGATTCAAGACTTGCTGTACAAATAGAACTTGTACTTCTGAAAGTTCTGTCTGTAGACATCTTTCTCTTCTCTAAAATGGAGAAGGTCTAGAATCAAATTACACTTATTGCAAACTCGGTGAAAACTTAACAGAAAATTTGGCTCATCAAAATCTGCATTATTGATAAGAAAATGTTTATAAAAATGTATAATTATTATACATAATTGTGGATAACTCAGTTAAATGCTATTTTTGGCATCATACTGTTAAATGTTTTAAAGAAACACCCCCCACACACACACAGAGGTTGCTGAGACAAAGCTTATTTATTCCTACTTTTGCTAGTATTCATTGAACTATGCTCTCTGTCTGTGTTTCAGTCACTGTCCTATCTAGTGCAGTCTTCTCACATATGTTTTTTATGTCTTCTTAAATATTTCTGCTCAAGTTCAGCTCTTCATTTAATACTCTCCTATCTATATAATAGTGCGATGTTAAATATGTAAGCTGAAAAAAAATTGAGAACATGTCAACCGAACTATACTGATTATATATAACATTTGTAGGATTATGTGTAAAGGAGAGGAAAATTATACTGCCTTTGTGAAATAAATACAGATATATATTAAAAAGTGGTTGTTCCTAACAGTGGAATTGCTGATGTAGATACGCATTTATTAAAACAAGTGTGTGAATGGTGGATGTGTGTGTGTGTGTGTGTGTGTGTGTGTGTGTATGACTTTATTGTGTAAATATGAGGTGTGAAAATCTTACATAATGATCCCATAAGAATTATGGTGATAACATCTCTTATGTTTTAGGATTTTATTTTATGGTTACTAGAGGAAGCCTATAACTGTTCATCTAAAGTAATGCATACCCTTTACTGTTTTCCAATGCAGTGCATTTTAGTCACTAACTTAGGAACTGTTACTTCTAAAAGAGCATAAGCAATTATCTAGAATCATTATTGTGATTTTGGGGTTAATGGACATGTTGTGTTGTATGCCATTGCAGATATGTCTTCTCCTACAATGAAGAAACCTGAAAAGCCTTTGTTTAGCACTACATCTCCCCAGGATTCTTCACCAAGACTGACTTTCCAGCATCATCATCCAGGAATCCCAGGAGTTGCACACAGTGGTGAGGAAACAAAAGTGATAGAAAATGTCTTAATGTTTATCTTTCAAAATGCAAAAAATGCAGGAAAGTTGGGTAAACGTAACGTTAATTCAACACTTAACTCAAAATTATACCAGATTATCCTATGAGCTGGAGGCTTGGAAAATTGCTTCAGCTGAACTGTATTTCTTTAGCAAATGTAAACAACATCTCATTTTTGGAGAAACATCCATTCTGTCACATCCACAAGTGTTTTATTTAGATCGTGAGATGTATAATCTCAAACAGGACAATCATTTTATTTATGAATTGATTTGTAGATAGATATATCACTATTACATGTGCACTAAGATTAGTACATGATTGTTTTCTTCTTTTTAACAGACAGTTAAATGAAATTCCTATGATATCCTGGGAGTACATGTAGGGTTTGAATAAGAGTTTCAAGCATTGTTATTTATTAATTTTTTAATATATTTGTCATTAAAAATGATTTATGAATAATCAGAAAAATAGTACAATAAAAACATGTTGAACAAGTTTGATGTAGTTAAGGAATCAGGCGAGAAACCAGGAGACCGTGAGGTTTAATCCTGTCTTAGACCCAGAGTGAACTGGGTGACAGCGGGCCAGTTACTTTTTCTCAATTCTAGGAAGTTAGCAATGGCAAACCACTTGCTAAGAAAACTGCAGGAACTTGTTTATGCAGTTAGCAGTAATCAACATTTCTTGCAATGAATAAATACATAAATGAATAAAAACAAGCCAATAAAATACAGATTGTTAAAGGAATTAATAGCTGGAGAAGGGCAACATAAAAGATTGGCTTTTGAATAGGCCATTGTAGAGCCTGTTTGTTTTGTGCAAAGAAGGACAGGTGTCTCTGGTAAGACAGTAAGCTTTGGCTCATTAAAAGCTAAACCTTCCCTGCAGCTCTTAAATTCTTATGAAACTGATATAATGGACAAAAGTTATAGTCACGTCTGGGGCTTTCCATAGTCATTCCAATACTTTGAGTCTGACTCAGTCTTTTACACAGGTGTGATAAATGCACAGGAAGTAATTCCAGCCAGTTATTTAATCACTACATTGTGAACTAATGGTACTTTTGAGGTTTCACCTTGTGAATTGTGCTCAGTTTGGGGCATAACAGAGATTCATTGAAGTTGAAACAGATTCAGTGAAGTTGAGAGGGGGGGTTGTTATCTTTAGCGTTAGAAAAAGACAGATGAAGAGGCCATGGTAGCATGCTTTAAATACCTGAAAGATGTCGCATCACAGAAGTTCAAGATCTTTCTCATTTTGTGAAGGATGTAGAATATTGGATTCAAGCTACAGAAAGGCAGATTAGCTTCAAGCTATAGAAAGGCAGATTAATCCACTGCCAAACTGGAGAGCAGTTTGGCAGTGGGTTGACAGTTATTGGTGTGGACCCCTCAAAAGTTACATAACTATTTAAGCAGATTTGGGGGGAATGTACAAAAGTAGCACAATTTGTTCCATTAAGCTAACTATATAGGATAAAAGATTGAGCAATGGCTAAGAAATTCTCAGTTTTAAAATTTATTTCAGTCATCGTGAAACACTATATTTGTCCTTTTAGAGTTGTAACATAATTTTTGTGGCTAGAAAAAGAGCTGCCTTCATTATCAGAAACTGAGTAGCAAAATTATATTTTGAACTTCGAACAAAACAACCCCCTGTACCATTTTTATTGGGATAATTCAATCAAGATTTTGCACCTGGTGACTATCTAAAAAATCTCTGATAGATTGCTTTATTATTTACTATCAAATTTATAAATTATATATTTTTATCATAGTGATTATAAAACATGAAGGCAGCCTACAACTAAACTCTTTACCCAACAATTTTAAGTTGATGTTCAGTGTCAGTATCAGCAAGATAGTGTTAGTAATTATTTCACTTATATCTTTATTTATTTAGCTGCCAATCTAATATATGGGACTCTGAATAGCATACAGAGTTAAACAATACCAAAATCACCAAAAAAGTAACATAAAAAACCATTAAAAACAATAATTAAGAATCATTTCAAAAAGCATAATCTATAGGAAAGCACATTCAATTTCACTAGCAATGCAACCAATCAGTAGGCTTTATACCCATGTTACCGAATTCTCAGCCTTGGTGGCAAAGCCATGTTTTCAAGCCTTTCCAGATATTTTGTTTCAGTGGAGTGGCTATGTGGCTATAGTGCAAAGAATAAGTGGGGATGGGGTGGTGTAGCCATCTTCTAGAGCTCACTTTATAAAATGAATCTATTCAATTTCCTTCCTCCTTTTCCACATTGCCTCCCTTATTTAGCTTATTTGGGAGCTATTAGTTCATGCAGACGGATAAACACATGGTATTGATAGCATTGCTTCTGTAACCTCATGAAATAAATGTGGAATTTTATAATGATAAAGCTTGATTCTTTTTTGCTTACTCTGGAAGATGTATCAAGTATGATGGTCTCAAATAGTTTAGTATGATGAAGATTATCTATTATTTGTTAGTCCTTTACTGGAAATCCTTGAACACAGCTTATAGTGTACTTTAAGGAAAGTCTTTTTAAAATCTTCAAATTTTCAGCTGTGTAAACGTATCATTTAAGAGGTAGTTAAATAATAGGAAGGCCTTTCTGTGAACTGAAATGACATCATTACCGCCCTTATATCAAGGGCTCTTCTGATACTGAATTTTCCCCACGGTCATTTTTATGAGAGGAGTCGATTTTCATTGGCCAGTCAATCTGAATTACCCTACCCCTATGCTAAGGTTTTGTTACCATTTCCTTATTCAAATCAATGGCAGGTCCCAAATATAATTTAAGAAGAATTTGTCCTTTCATTTTTAGATTTTATGGAAGCCCCTGCAGCTGAACTGTTGTTTAGCAATGTAATGCTTGAGGGCACCTGAACTTCAGATCTTTAGTGTCTTTTTGATTGAGCAAAAGTTTTTGGGCCAAGACCATAATTGCCATTGTGAAAAGGATCTCCTCCAGCACAGAGGTTTAAGCATTCAATAAGAGCTAGACAGACCTACTCCTACTCCCCACTTGACCCACTTACTGGGAATTTGGGGTCAGTCACTCACTCTCTTGCCCCAACTTTATTGTTGTGAATATAAAAGGGAGAAACTAAGGTTACTTTTACCTTTGAATGAGTTATAAAAACAATTTAGCCAAGGGGGGAAAAGTAGATGAAAGTGGAACATAAAAATGCATTCTACAATACATTCTGCATTAGCCACAAGTTCATTTGAAACAAGTATTTTATAAGGCAGAATTTTTATTCAGAATATATTGCTTTTAGGCCCTGGTCAGAGTCAACCCTGTCCTAAGTAATGATAGAGATAAAATGACTTGTACAATATTAAAGCTAGAAGCAGTGAAGATAATACCACTCATCATATTAGAGAAATATATTAGTAAACTAAATAATAATTTGTATGAAATATGGTTGTAAATCTACATCCAATCTAATGCATTGCTTTGCAGAGTGAGATGGACAGTATATTAATTAATTTAAGTTATAGCTATATATTTATTGTCCCCATATGACAATAATAATATCATAACATTTGTTCATTCCCCCATTTCTTTGTTTTTGTTTTTATCACACAATATATCTTATATATAAATGAAATGATATTAATGATTGAATGATAATGTATCTCCCATCTCTGAGGTACTAGCTCTGCAGTAACAAGATAATCTTTATATTCCCTTTATTGCTGAGGACTTCACTGTGTTTTTAGATTTAGCACACAATTGCATGGTAGAGAAATGCAAGGGAAAAAAATCTGTATGGGATATGATAGCCTTTTTGTTTAGAGAGATCTTGGGTGAAAGATTTTCCCAGGCCCTTAAGTTGAACATTCATTAGCATTTTCACAATGGATTGCTAATTATTCATGGTGTTATTGCTTAGTAATTATTCCCCACCCTCCCACCCTTTCACATGCATTTAGCTAGGGAATAACAGAAAGTATTATTGGATCATTTATTCCTGCTTCGGACTATGTCTCTTAACTTTCAATTAAAAACATGTTTTATAGTTTTAATTTTATTGATTTACCTTGATTAGTTATCGTATTTGATAACTGAAATATTTTTTCTGAAATGCAATGCTTTCTCTATGCAGAACTGTGCAAAATAGAGTAAATATTCACAATAAAGCAAAATTGCATCACTAAAGAAAAACTATCTCCTGAGATGCTTCAGGTATGAAGGTCTAGTGGTTCAAAAGGTTGTAGGTTAAAAATGGGATGGATAGGAAGAAAATAAATAATTTTATATTGTTTGATTTAGATTTTTATCTACTGTCTTATGTTATATTTTATTATAAAAAGATACTAAATAACTTGTGCTTTTTTCTCTCTTCAGTCATCTCAACTAGAACTCCACCTCCACCTTCACCATTGCCATTTCCACCACAAGCTATTCTTCCTCCTGCCCCATCTAGCTATTTCTCTCACCCAACTATCCGATATCCTCCTCACCTGAATCCTCAGGATACTTTGAAGAATTATTCTTATGACCCGTCCAGTCCACAAACCAGCCAGGTACTGTAACAGCCAATAATATGGTCTTGGGATAAATAGTCGTGGGAAGAATTTTCCTGTAACACGTTTCAGATTGGATGCTTGCATTTGTTTTGCCCAAACCCTTAGTGCTTTTTGGATCATTAGCTGATTTCGGAATGTTATATAGATGAGCGCGCATAACTCTTTTTGGGAAATTCTGAAGACTACATGGGATCAGACCAAGCTAGGATTTCTTTTTCGGATCTGGGAACTATTCTGAATCTTTGCTTTGTGTATTGTATGAAGGGAGCTGGTTGAACATGTACCCTTTCTTACTTTTTTGCCTAAAGTCTGCTAGATCTTCCTTTGTATTTAACTTATAGCCATTTATGGCAGTTACTGTGCATAAAATAAGTCTGAAGTGCTTGATTCAGGGAGAAGTCAAGAATGTGCTAATGTAAACACACACAAAAATGCAAACCTATTTATAGTTTGCTATTTACATAAAATCTTTTAAATTGCATACTGCTTTTCAGTATTCTGAGTATATTTGGCAAGTGTTTGAAGTGTTGGAGAAAGGTAGCAGTGAACTGTATAAAAAATGGAAGATGAAGTGGTTAGTTTGATAAGAACAATTGCACATGGTTATGTGTCAGTTCAGACATGTTTTTAGCACAGCAATAGTGCAGTTTTTAAACCAGAGGAGTGATTTACAAAAGGCTTGGTCACAACTGCCTTCTTATAATAACGTTCACATGTTGCATATATGAACTGTATAATATCTGAAGTATAATGTACACTTTATTGCAGAGTTTGATTCCAATTATTTTTGTCTCATGTAGAATTTTCTGAAAAAAATCATTTTTTGTGTTGCTTTCATTTCAAGATTTTGATTGATATTGACAGTTTAGTTTCTAAGCTGCTTCTCAACTTTGCATTTTTAGCATTAAAGTACAAACACAGCAAAATAACTATGTTTATAAAAGTATAACAGAAGGATAACCAAAATTTACAAGCAATAATATAAACAACCATTTAAAAATCAGCAGTACAAAGTTTCTATTCACTTATTAGAACCCCATATGCAGCCTGAGTCAGGCAACATCTATCCTTCAGAAAGGAGATTCAGAAAATTGAAGCTAGCAGGAATTCAGAAAATTGAGAAAGCATGACTTGATATCTATCATAACTCCTTCCATAGAAGCATTCTATCAAACATTTTGAATCCACATTATTTAGGGCTTTACAAATTTAAGACCAGCACTTTTAAATTTGGTTTGGAAACAATCTAAGACTTATAGAATTCTCACCAAATTAATAATATGTGCTTTATGTACAATCCTAGTCAGCAGTATTTTAATTTAATGTATTTTACGTAGCTCCATGTTCAGCATGATTTAATAGTCCTGTTTAGAAGTTGGAAAATCATGTCCTGTAACAACTGTGATGGACATGACCATAATGGAGCATGCCCATCACAGTTTTAATTCATGATGGTGGTAAAGTAGCTCATGCGGGTATCTCAATTTTATGACCTTTTTGTGATTATTGTTAAGCAAATGACCTTAAGAAGTAAGCACCATTTTCGTAGTAAATACTGTGAGTGTAGGATGCTACAAACCGCCATAAACTGGCCCAGTTGCTGTGTGCCTGGTCACAGGATTGGGGATAGGGGGCAACTGTTGAAGCTTGGAATAATCACTAAGTTGCCGAATGTAAGTCAAAGTCTGCCTGAAATACTATAGCAAATTCGTATCTGGTTCTGAATGTGGTAACCAGAGTTGTTGATATGTTTTCATGTGATTTCAATGTTATATCCAAAACAACTTCATAGTTGTTATTTCTACGTTCAATAAAAATATTTTTTTCTAAGATAGATGATCCACCCTTTCCAATATCCTTGATTCTAAAAATAGGTGTATTGCTTACTTATATAGAGCTGGAATTTAGTCACTATGTACAATTTGAAGGTTGATCTAATGAGAACTACAAGCTAATACTATATCGTAATGAAAAAATATTTAACTTTTTAATGAAAATAGAAGAACTTTAAAGATACATTTGTCCCCTAAAGCAAAAATAATCATGGTTGAAGAATAGTCTCCCAGCACCACTCTCTGGAATACACATATGATAAAAGAACAGACTATCCAATTAATTCTAATTTACATTTTCTGGCAGCTATGTATGACAAATATTTGCTTCTCCATAAAGTTATCCATCAAGCATAAATTTTTACATTTATTTTTTTCAAAATAGAAATAAACCACGTTCTAAGCCCAAAGTATCTCAGACCATGATGGGATATTCTCAAATAAATAAGAACTGCATTGCAACTTTTATCACATAAATAATTTTTCTTAGATGACTTGTGTTCATTATTATTAAATATCAAATTTAATACATGTAGTACTAAATCCCAATATAGTAAATGTATCTTAGAGTCTAAGATACAAAATGCTATCAGAATCATACTGTTATTACTATTATTTCTTCTGCTAAAGTGGTTAATGGTTTATAGGAATTCATTTCAGTTAGTATAACACTTCAATTAATTATAAAGTCTAACTAAAATATCAATTAGAAGTCATAAATAAAAGCTGTCTTCTATTGTACATTTACTTAAGAAATACATACATTTCATATTAATAAATAATTTTTAAATTTGGTACCATTATCAAAATTTGTAAGATTAAGAGCTTTAAAAAAATCAGTATTAGCTTTTTACCTTTTTCTTCCTTGCTAGTTGCATCTTTAATATTGTAAAACATAATTAAGAAAGGATAATTCCCGAATATTACTGTGATTTGAGAAGACATTTCTCCCATTAAATAATTATGTGTTCATAATTTTGTTAGTATTTCATTTAATTTATAGAATGGTAAAATCTGGACTTGTTAAGCTAAAGTATGGAGTTTAAATTCTTCTTTGCAGTTTTGGTGATTCACACATCTTTGTCTGATACTACCTGCATCTTCATATGAAAGTTTCTAGAGGTCAAATTTGGCAGGAATCTTTTCTCCAATTTGGAATGCATGCTCAAATAATGCTGTTCCCATTGTTGATTATATAAAGCTAGAATCTAGGCATTTTGGTATTTTGTTCTTTGCTGGCCTTTTTTCTCTTCTACTGCTGTTCGTGTTTTTTTCGTTTTGCTCTAGTACAGCATTTTCTTTTTGCTCTAGCACAGTGAATGTTTTGCAAATTTTATCTGCTACTCTTGTATTACGTCACCTGATTTTTCAGTTGTTGTATAGAAAATAATTTTGAAACTATAATAATAGCCTGTTGGAAGAAAATTAAACTCCCTACACTATTCAGCCATAGCTTCTCCTCCTCCAGTGAACCTGCCTTTTTTTCTTGAATTAGATTTCATTGTGGTTGGTTGTCCACCACTTTGAATACCTCAAGAAGTCCATTTGTACCTGGGGTTGTTCATAATCCAGAGGTTCATAACCTGGGGACTTCCTGTATTCAACTAATGTTTGTACTCAAACCAGTAGTTTCTATATGAAAGAAATTTATAGTTGCCTAGAGACCTAATGAGTCCTAATATTGTGAAAACAGTTGCCCTCTCCTTCACATTTTAGGACTTTGGGGAAATTATATAAATATACACAACTACACTTAGCTGTATCGTAGAATTAGGTCAGAATTACATTCTGCAAGATTGACAACAATGTAAATACATTGGTATACAGAAGTGCCAAGATATTTTATCCAGTAGATTGTAGTATAAAAATTCCTTTTTTAAAAGTATCAAGCAAGTATATTGAATGACTCTACCAATTGCAATTTGAGACAAACCAATATGCATTCCATTTAAACCCATGTGATTACAATAATTTCCAAAATTCCATCTGTACATATGCCATGTCATATTCCATTATGCTTTTCTCACCTCACAGCATATTCATTAAATGTTGTTTTCAAGTAACTGTTGTGATGATATTATTATTCACAACGTAAAAAAAATATATTAGCATGGCATCTTTATTTAAACTCCCTCAACCATTCAATCATTGTGCAATGTTAGACATTTACATTAAGATCAGTTAAAGTTAAAACTCCTATAGCAGTTTTGAAACTAATTTCTATTTTGTCTTTTTGTTTGATTTTTAACATTGTAATATTCTGTAAGCAGAATTCATTATAGAACTCTCAGGAATTTAGCTGTAGTTTTGCAGTGCAATTGCATTTAATTACATGTGACCAAATATGCAGGAAACCAAGGCTGCTTCTGCTAAACCAAAGAATTATTTTGCTTTGGGATGATTAGTTTTGATGTATGAAATCTATGTGAGCTGGTATTGATAAATTATTATTATTGATAAATTATTGTATTGACGCTTTACCAAGGTTAATGACTCAGTGTTAATGACCGTCTTGTAAGGCAAGTTAGTTATTATCCTTACAGAGTCGGAAGTACAGAAACTATCCTTGAGAATTGATATGGTGAGATTTATAGTAGTCTTCCTGTCATTCGGCTCCATTTTCCCTCCCCCCCACTCCCTCCCAGCATTATTACTTAAACTTTTGTAATTGATAATGCTAAAACTATTCTGGTAATTGATGTAACAAGACAGTTATGACAGCAGTTCATCTTTGTAACCCTTTGTTATGCAAAAAACTTTGAGTTATGTATATTATTTTGCAATGCTGAAGCACTTTTTAGTATTTTATAGTAAATGTTAAGGTTTAGGACAAGTAGTTGTAGATATATTGAAATTGTATGCTAGAGTGAATAACGTTTGATCTTTAGAGAGAATTTGTTTCTTGAATAGAAATTGGTTCGAATGGAAAACTTTTTGGAAAAGGCATAAAAAATTTTATGGACATCAAAATTATAACAATAACTAGACAACTATAATAGTAAAAGCTAATTTTGATTGGAAATATGTATATCTTTTAAATAAAATACTTATGGGAATTTGAATTGTGGAAACTATTTGCATTTTTAGAAATTGAATGTATTATAAAACACATGTGAATTAATTAATTTAATTTTCCTTTATTCAGGATAAAATTATTCTGTAGGGGTGGTTACTTGCACTTTTTATACCCAAGATCTATACAACCAACTTTATAGAAAAGACATGTTAGTTTAAGTTCATATTAAATGGCATATTCTTGTATTATTTTTGGTGCCCTTAAATAACGGGAAACTCGTAGCAAATTTGCAAGAGATTTCAGTAGTTGCATAAAAAATTAAAGCATGCAGTGTGAAATAAAGAATGTTAACAATGTTGGAAATTCAAAAGCAGTGATGCACTTTATTTTAGTGATGATAGCATAATAATTAACATACTAGTCATTCCTGCAAGACCAAGTGTGTGTTTCAAAGCGGTCATTGTGAAATTTGTGACCAAAGCAAATGGGGGAAAAAAACCCTAGGTTCCCAAATGAGTGGTTATGTTCAAAAAAAATTTCATTCATTTAGAAGTTAATTTTTTATGTGCAGTAGAAATAAAACTAACAGTTCGTAGTCCAGAAGAGTGTCACTTTTTTTGAAGCATGGATGTTTGGGACAGGGAGAGTAATTGTAGTATTCATCTGGATCTATTTAATTAATTAGAACATTTTTTTGACAACAGAATGGATTCAGGAAGTTAATAAGACTAATATTACCCATGCAGTCCTTGAAATATAATTCTTGTTAAAACAGAAACATTTTTTGTAGGCACGTACTTTTATAGTGTTAGCAAAAGTTAGAAAACATAATAGGAAACACAGAGAATAAAGATAAGTGCTAAATATACGAAAAGTTATATTGTAGTCATAATTATTATAAAAGTATACATAGTCAATGTTATTTGACTAAATTATGTCCTATGTCAATGATGGCTATCCTTTTTGTCCTTGCATGCCAAAGCGTGCACAATAGCGCATAGGTGTGCCCACACCCATGATACAGTGCACCTGCGATCCCCCATGCCCTGTTTTGACCTAGCAAGCCTCCCTGAAGTCTCCTGAAATTAAAAAAAAAGGCATGGGGGGCACCCCATGCTGTTACAGGTGTTATGTTGGCCTTGTATGCAGCTTTATTCCTCTCTAGCATTCATCTCCATTGTTCAGTGATGCATTTCCTGCCTCTCTAGGATTTATCTCTATCTGCTCCTGTGAGGTACTTCCTGTTCTTGTTGGATGTATATAGTTATATTCTCGATGGCTTGTATAGTGTTTTGCAGAGACCTGAAAATCAGCTGGGCGGGAGGCCTGCGCGCATGTTTGATGGAGCTTACCTGGACAATGCCTCGTATGCTGGCAGACAGTCCTCCGCATGCCACCTGTGGCACGCATGCCATAGGGCCACCATCACGGTCCTAGATGATGTCTTCCTTTATGCATATTGAAATAGCTGTTGGCAACAAGCACCAATGTTCAATTTCTCTTTTGCATAATTTCATTTATTATTTCTATAATTCCAGGTTCCCTGACTTTTCAATGTTTGCATTCCCCATTACTTGTACTATGTCCTTAGTGTTACACTAAGCATCTCTTTCTAATTGCCCATAGAATTCCTTAGTATCTTCCACCATTGGTATGATCCATGAATTTATGCATTTATCCATCACTGGTGCATAAACCTATATCGCTGGATACCCACTATCTGCCATTTTAAAAAAGTTATAATTAAGAACAGTCCCAAGCAATGCCTTTTTTGAATATATAAATGAAATGATAGGTAGGTAGGTAGGTAGGTAGGTAGGTAGGTAGGTAGGTAGTAGGTAGGTAGGTAGGTAGGTAGGTAGGTAGGTAGGTAGGTAGATAGATAGATAGATAGATAGATAGATAGATAGATAGATAGATAGATAGATAGAGTAGACAGATAGATAACATGAAACCATATTCTCTAATAAAGATGAAAGTTATTCACACATTATTCAAGCCCATATGTAATATCCTGGAGAATTTGTGAAATGAAGGTGACAGGAAGCAAATGTTGCCCCATCTCAAAAAAAAGTAGAAATAGGATGAGTCAACCAGATATCAATGACTGGGAAAATTTTAGAACATACATCAAAGCAATTGATCTGTAAGCACCTTGAAAAACCTGTGGTAATTATCCACATGTTACTGTTGTTTTTGTTAAGAACAAATCTTTCCAGATACAATTTTGACTGAGTAATTTCCTTAACAGAGTATGAAAATGTTGTATGCATAATGTATATTGACGTGAACAAATTATTTGACAAAGTATCCTATCATATGCTGATTAACAAGCTAACTGAATGTGGAATGGATGTCATGAAATTAAGATACATAGTTTAGCCTAACCACTCCTCCCCTCTCTCCCCCTCCCTCCCTCTCTCTCTCACTCACTCACACACAGACACACAGACACACACACATGTACTAATAGATGAAAGTGGAAACAGTTCTTATTAAATTTGGTGACAAAACCATATTGAGGGGGATAGTTAATACTAGAACTGAAATTAAATTAAAAATGACTACAATATTAAAAAGTTTGATTCAGAGTAATAGAAGTTGAAAGTTCTTCATTTAGAAAACAGAACTTAAATGCACAGGTAGAGGTTGGGGACTACTTGACTGATACGTAGTAGTTTTTGCCTGCAAAATTAATGTATGTGGTCCCCCCCCCCCAAAAAAAAAGCAATGTTAGGTTGCATCAGGAGAAATATATTTCCCAATAATAGGAAATAACTATTTCATTATAATTTGCTTTGGTAAGATCTTATGTTGAATTCTGAGTATACTTTGGAAAACATTTTTAATAGAAATTCCGAAAATAAATACTTATTGTATTTAAGAAAATAAATTTCAGATTAAAAAAACATTTTAGGAAAGGGCAATTAGAATGATTGGAGGTATAAGCAAGTTCTCTGAATAGATATTGAAGTAGCTGAAGATCAGATGAGATGACTTCAAAAAATATGATGCCATTTTCCTTAAAGGTTGTATCACATAGACAAGAAAGTAAAGAATCTTGTAAGATAGATTCTGACTGAATGTTAGAACTTTCATACCTTGGACTTAGAATTGGGCCTTTCTGGTTCTGGTTCTGATTCTGTTCAATCATTGATGCTCCATTCTTTCATGATCTGTACTACAACCATAAATATCTGTTTTAAAGTAGGCCATTCCAGTCAATTCAAATGTATTTATTTTTGAAACATTCAATTTAGTATGCTTGGTGTGTTTTTATTATGCATTAGAATCTATTCTGGAAATATGAGCATTAGACACATGCAGAATATATTTGCTAATGGGTGTAGGGATGTGCAAAGCCTTCAAGAAATGCTTGACAAGATGTAGGAATACTGTGGGATCTAGGCATTATTATATGGTACAATTTTATTAAATAAATACATCTGTTTGAATCACTAAACCAGTCATATCTTTTAAAGTAGCTGCTTTGTGACACCACTTGGTGTGATACCAAGTGTCTGGGTATGCACATCCATGCAGAGATTGACAGAAACAGCTTGTAAAGCAGTCACACAAGACTGGAAAAAGATGTGGTAGCGTTAAAATGTTAATCAAGTTTACTGCAATACTAATAGGTTTTTGCAATACTTCAAGTTCAATGATCCATTTTTTAAAATAATTATATAGTTTAATAAAACTGGCTGCCTGTTGACCAATGTTTTTGCTGTTTGTGGAATTATATGAAGGGGGAAAAACATAGTGCAAGTCTGCTGTAGAACATCAGGCATTTGTCACCTATAATCCAGGAATGAAGCAGAACTACATTCTGACACCTCTTCTTTTAAAATGTTATAATATTAGCTCACAGGCTTAAGCCGTGATGAAACCCAGATTTCAATCCTCCATGTTAAGCAGTAGTTCTGTTCCATTCCACACATGCTGAAGCTATCCTCTGAAGCAGTCTTTGTGTTATACTTTCTGAAAATAATTCTACATTATCATGCCTGAATATTAATAGCTCCAACACAGGATTGCAAAACTTACGGCTCCTGGGCCGGATACATGCGCTGGCCATGCCCATGCCTGGTTTAGCAAAGGGGGAAAAGTACTGATATGTCACATGACGCAGTGATGATACGAATTTGACGCCCCTGCTTTAACATAAACCAAATCGATGTCTTAAGAAATTTGGACATAAAACTCCAAGCATTTGATACCTCGGCCCATCAGTAATGGGAGGTCAAAACTAGGCCTCAAAATTTGCAAATGCAGTTTTATATTCTGCCAATCACCAGGATGATGGCTATTTTCAGGACAAAGCATCAGTCACTTGCTTTATATATAACACACAGATTTGTTTCATGACTTAACCTGAATCAAGGGTGGGATGAAAGTAAATCTGCTGGAAAGTGTCCCACTATGTACTGAATCCTTGCTAAATCTAGAATCTGGCCTAAATGCAGCAGTGACAACCTGCATGGGACTTTGCCACTTGAAATACTGGTTCAAATTGTTTTAGGTAATGCTTTAATCTCCCTACCTTGGAGCAATTTTAGAAGCTTGGGAAAATAGTGGCAGCCTCACACAGTTACAGTGCAATGAGCTTTTAGGCCATTACCAAAAACAAAAGGTTTTTGATTGTACTATTCAGAACAATCTAAGTAATGCCCTAGCGACAAATACCACAGACCTGTTGGGGGGCTGTTTTTCCACACTAAGCATTTAGCAAAAATTATTTGCTAATCTTTTAGGAGAACATTTAGTTGGACCCATTTTCATGTTTTGCTATCCTCATTTGTAAAAAAGTAGATTTAATAACATTCCTGCTTGAAAGAGAATCCACCCCTGTTGCAGGAGTCTTTTTAACATGATTTTGTGTTCACTTACTCAGCATGACAGGTTCATCCAACAACATTTTTCCTCACCCTCTATCCCTTTCACAATATCACTAACTACTCTTAGCTGAGTTGTATCTCTGGATATTTGTAGATGGATTGTGAAATTTATTTCCTTTGCTATTGCTACTAGATGCTCAATTGTCCAGCCCTTTTGAGTTCTTCATTTAAACCAGTGGTTCTCAACATGTGGGTCGGGACCCCTTTGGGGGTTGAACGACCCTTTCACCTAAGACCATTGGAAAACACATATTTTCGATGGTCTTAAGAACTGAGACACCAATTTTATGGTTGGGGGTCACCACAACATGAGGAACTGTATTAAAGGGTCGCGGCATTGGGAAGGTTGAGAACCACTGATTTAAACAGTCTTAGTATTTATGACCAGCTTTATTTAATCATCAATAAATTAAAGTAAAAACATTAAAAAACTTATGAATATATTTATGTTGTTTCAAAATTAGAAACAATTCAGAGAAAATTCTGGGAAGAATATTTTAGGATAGAACAATATATTGCAAGGATGCTGCATAAGAGAAACCTAAATGTCTTTTTGTTCACCTTATCAGGTACACCAGACAGAAAAACATGGCTGGATAAGCTAATTCCTCTTTATTATAAAACTACATGAACAGAATCTTGCAAGTCTGAAAGTACAATTCTCCCACTATCATCTTTACAGCTTAATAATTCAGGGATGGTATATCTAGAGCCTCTTGCTCTTCCCACTATGCAGCTGCAACATACTTCCTCTTATCTGACCATTCCCAAGGCAGTATATATCCCAAGGTCATTCCCATATACCATTACGTTTTTGGATTCTATTCCTTTAAAGGCTGGTAAAATATACCATTCAGTCACAAGCCATACATCACACTTGAATACTGTAAATATTATGAAAAGACCTTGTTCATGACTCTTTTAACATCCTGTAACATTAAAAAGTATTATAAATTTAATTTAAAGTGATACTTCACCCTACATTTACGAATTTAAATTTCATCAATATCTGTGGGTATTAAACATACTTTGCATTATCTCTGGTCTTGCCAGTAATTACCTATATTTTTTATACTCGTACATGGATTCACATATTAAAGGGAGCATTGTATAATTAAAATTTAAATATCAAAAGATAATTGAACCAGGAAAATTCTGTAGTTGGGTTATAGTATCCATAAAATTGTCAGTATCAGAGACCAGTGTCAAACATCCCTTGATTAATTTCCACTAATGCAGTGTTCATTAATTGAACTAATCTATTAAATAATTTGCTGACTTTTATCAGTATTTTTAGCACTGTTGTACATTGTACTTTAGTGATGTTATGCAATATCTCATATTTCTAGTTTATTACACAGACAAACTAAGTAAAATAAATATACATTAGTATGATATGTGCAATATTTGTTATGTTTTATACATATCAGCCTGTATACAGATCATATACTGTATCAGCTTGGTTCTGCTGCTGATTTTATGTAAATAAGTAATGCGCTAGCTTTCTCAACTATGACAGAAATTGATGTTCTAGGCACCTTAGATGTTTGATCCATTGTCATGATGTAAATATTTTTTTTATTATTTTAAAATTAAATGTGCGCTTTGTAGTTATAGACTTTAAACTAATTTGCAGTATTGGCATGTGTATTTACATGCATTTCATCTAAAAAAAACCAACATTTGACAGGTAAGGGAATTAAAAAAAGAATAAAATAAAGCAAAGAATGCATAAAGCTAGCAAACATAGAATATACCGCCCACATCTCTCCCCCTCCCCACAAAACGGTACTTAACTGTTATTAACATTCACCTCTAATACCACTTCATTGAGTTTTGTTAGTTATAGGTTTACTCTGTTTTACTTCTTGGGTCCTACATTATGTAAAGTTATAATAGAGCATATAATGTTGAAATAATACTGTAAATTATTGTACAGGGCGGGGCATAACCTTTTCCTAGGGGGTCACAGCAACACTTGTAATAACAACACAAATAATTCATACACCATTCGAAAGCCCATCAAAAACTGAGTTTATTGACACGATTTAATAGTCAGTATGACCACCATTAGCCCTTCGAACAGCATTCAAACGAGGTGGATAAGAACACAACAAATCTTCAAACAGTTCCGTTCGATTTTCCAGATTTTTCAACACAGTTTCCAAATTCATTCTCAAAGTTTCAACCGAAACAAATTTAACATTTAATAGCTCATTCAATTCAGTTTTTTATGGGCTTTAAAATGAGGTGTCGCGGAAGTTGTAAACTGCTGTCGATCTTGCTGTGACCCCCTAGGAAAAGGTTATGCCCCGCCCTGTAGATTTTATGGCTGCAGATATTTTGGAGTGGTTGCAATCTTAGAATTAATCAAAATAAACATTTAACTAATATATTTCATGATATATCACGTTTGTACTCAGCCCTCAACAGCTATACTCAAGCTCCCAGAAAGTAATTTTTCATTTGTTCAAAGATGACTACTATAACATGATACTTCAAAATAGCTGGATCATACATCTGCAGTACAATGTGTGTACATTATTAATAATCTCTCTGAATCTCAATTGATGACTACATATATGTGGTTACTTAATTATACCTTCCATTTATCATTTAATAGTTAAACAAATATTTATATGTTTAATTTTATCACACAGTTGCTTATATCTACTTCATGTGTCATGCACAGGCAATGGTATAGGTTTTTAGAAGCATTTTATCTGTAGTTTGATGTGAATACAAATGGATTTGCCAAGGCATTTGTTTAAAGAACAATCTATATTTTAGGCATCCTTTTAAAGTAAATAATTGAAGCAATAAAAATAAAATGGTTGATTCTATTATATAGCAATCTTTCCTAGTAATCAAATTAATGTTACTACAATTAATTTAGTGCAATTGACTATTCTTTAATTATATGGTTACTTACCATGTTACTCCTCCTGCTGAAGTAATAGACAATTTCCAATGTTTATGTAGGGGCATCTGCATTTGTAATAGGCAGTACTTGTGCAATAATTAAACTCTCAGGCTGTAATGTTAATATCAAATCCAAAGAGGGATTCTGGTAGGTGTCCTGGACCACTTATTAGAAATTCTTTTTTATTCCTTGTTCCCACTGAATAGCAATAATGTGAAAAAATAAGTGCACTCCATTGATTTTAAAAAAACTTTTTCAGCATATTCCAACATACAGATGTTTGTTCTTTAGTCCAAAAATATTGTTAGATTAAAAAGCACATGACAAAACAAATATCATTCCACTTGTTACATTTTGTAGTCCATTGTGGTGGTGGTGGTATTAGCATATGGTGGTGTTAGAACATGCTTTCATGCTTCCCAGAGTGCGCCACAGGAAGGCTAGCTGGCTTTACACTAGAAAGTAAGACAAGCGTCTCTTCCTGCAGTATCATCTAAGGCCCCTTCCTTTCACAAGAGCCCCCTTGTAAGCGGGTGTCACAAGTGACAAGGTTCCAAACCAACAGGAATCTGACTTACTGCATGGAGTACCTACTTATCTAATCACTCAGAACATGATTTTGAACTGTTAGGTGGACAGAAACTGAGGCGAGTGACAGGAATTCACACCCGCCACACAATGCCAGGACTCAGATCACTGGAACAGATATCATCTCCAGCATCGTTAAGTCACTGAGGCACCATACCTCAGTCCATGGTGTAATTTAAATAAACAAAATGTAGAAAAAGTAGATATGCACTTAATTTCTAGAGAAAATACCTAAAATAAGAATCAGATGAGCTAGATCAGATGCATGAGATAAAGTCTTCATTAGAGAGGATTTGGAAGGAACCTGCCTTATTTAAACCTCAAACATTTAGTTTAATTTTTGTTGTTATTAAAGTGTGCAATATCACCAGATTGAAAGAGTCATCTGAGGGTTTGAGAAAGGAGGTTAGTGATTCCTATGGGAAGAAATTTAAAATGATCTCCAAACAATTGGACATCAGTCATCCCACTGGCCAGCTACAGTACAATCATCTAACAAGTAAAGATTTCAAATACCTGCCAATTTGCTAGAATTGAAGAAATTTGCCCTATCTCAGCAAATTTAGTCTGAGAGTAGAACACAAGATATGAAAGAAGTCTCTAAAAACCCCAGAATTTCATCACATGACCCACAGGTGGTGGTTGCCAAGATTGATGTCCCAAGTGCATGAGTATACTGTTAGTCTACTGCACAAATTAGATCTACATGGAAGGCATCCCAGTAGAAGAACGTTGTTGTCCAGAAAGAACTTCAGGGCAAGGCTAAAGTTTCCTCATGAACATCTAGGCAAAGTCCAGCACTTCTGGAACATGTGCTCTGGAGAGACGAGGAAAAGATAGATTTATTTGTCAATAATTTGAATAAGCATAAATTTGTCACTAGAAATGCTTGGCAAAAACCAGAAACAGCATTTTACCAGAAGAACCTGATACCAAAGGTAAAGCATAGTGTTGGAAATATTATAGTTCAGACTGCTTTGTTGCATAAAGGCATTGATTCTTCATTGTATCAGAGAGTGCTTGAGGATAATGTGAGATCATCAGTCAGAAGATTGAAGTTCAACGCAAAGCGAACTTTAACATGACAGTGACCCTAAATATTTCAGTAAATCTACCAAGGAATAGCCGGGGGGGGGAGGGGAGAGAAGAGAAATACAAGTTCTGCAATGGCCAAGTCAGAACCCCAATATAAATCCCATGTAGATGCTGTGGACTGAACGCTGTGCATTAAAGAAACCCCTCAAAAACACACACACTCCTTACACAGTTGAAATTTTTATTCATGGGGTGATGGTGGTAGTAGAAATCTTTTCCAGCTTATGTCAGAGACTGGTATATACTTAGAAGAAATGTCCGCTTGAGATTGTTTCTGCCAAAGAGCCAGATATTAAAAGCCAAGGGATGCACTTACTTTTGGCAGAAGGAAACAGTATATTTGTTAAAGTTTGGTTCAATAAGTGGTTTTTATTTTTCATAGTTTTTTTGTTCAATTTTTTAATATATATTGTTTGAATGAAGATAACATGTCAAAAAAACATGGTGTATGCTTACTTTTTTTACACAATTGGTTAGAATTTTTCAATCATCTACATAAGATCAACAGAATCTAGTGATAACATTTGGGTTCTTTTTACTTATTTATTTATTTGATGTTGATAAACATTTAGAATCAATAATATGGCTTCACTAGTGAGTCTGTTACCTGATAAATAGGTGCTTGAGAAAATTATGTACATAAGAAAAAGTTGCACAAGTTTTAAACACACCAACATTAAGACTGCAGTTGTATTCAGAAAGAAAGATTTGTATGTCAGATTGATACTCTACAGCTATAGAATTCTGGAAGCCCTAAGATACAGAAGGCATTATATGTGTATTTCACAAGGCATTCTTCTGGTTTTGTTTTGTAGCCTAACAGCAGTGGTCAAGTAGTAGGGAAAATGCCTGGCCATTTTACTCCAGTTTTGGCACCCTCTCCCCATCACAGTACGATGAGACCTGTGACCTTGACTATGACAGACACTAAGCCCATCACTACATCCACTGAAGGTGAGGCATCTTCACCTACAGAAACCAGTAAGTATTTTGCCTAGGAAAAATCAATGTCCATCAAAGGATCAAAATACTTTCCAATTCAGGCCAGAAAAGGCACCTTTTCCTCCTATTTGACCAAGCAGACACTCACAATTAATAATATAATATCACGATAGTTTTACAGTTAGTCCTCAACTTAACAACCACAATTGAGACCAAAATTTCCATTGCTAAGCAAGACGGTTGTTAAGTGAGTTGTGCTCAATTTTTGCCACTTGTTAAGTGAACCACTGCCCTTGTTAAGTAAAGCTCATAGTCATTAAGTGAACCTGGCTCCCTTACAATTGACTTTCTTTGTTGGAAGCCAGTTGGGAAAATTGCAAGTGTCAATCACATGACACTGGGACACTGCAATTGTAAATACATGTTGGTTGCCAAGCACCCAGATTTTGATCATGTGACCACTGAGATGCTGTAACAGGTATAAATCCAAGAACCAGTTGCAAGTCAGTTTTTTTAGTGCTGTTCTACCTTTGAATAGTTATTAAACAAATGATTGTAAGTTGAGGACTACCTGTATTCTACAGTTATTAAAAGTCAAATTACTCTGCAACCTTTCTGATAGAGCAGCCACAGTAAAGACGATAACTAATTTGACCAACAACTGCCAATGGAAAATTAAAACACATTCAGTTTTTAAATTTAAGATAGACATTCTGAAAACCAGAAGCACAATCAAGATTTATAGCTGCAAAATTGTTGACATCTGAAATCCAGAGAAAGGAAGAGATCCAGCTGTTTGCTCCTAAGAGAGCTTTCTTGAAAGCAGATATTGTTCCACAACATTAGACCCAATTATCATAAGCATTTTTATTCATTAGAATAATGAGAATCCTTTGGAATATCTATATTTGAAGAAATTTAAAAACCTCTGCCTAGCACTCATTCATTTACTGTTTTCAAAACTGTGCCCTTATCCTATAGTCTTCAATGGAATTGCAGTTTTAGATCAATACTCTAAACTTGTTTGAATCAAATTCCAACATTAATCATTTCAACAAAATGCAACATTACAGTAGTCATATTAAGTCTACTGGAAAAAAAAACTTTTATATATTGTGTAATTCATCCATTTGCTATAATCGCTTACCATATCCTATTCAATGGACAGTGTCAAGCATAATGGTCACTAGTGATATGAGGATAGTGGCACAAAATTTTCACACTGAATAATATATACATTCATTTATTTTCTTACTCATTGCTTCCACTTGATTTTGCCACCACTTGGAAATACAGCTTACTATTTTCATAAAATGGTTCAAGTAATCTTTGAATTAACCTTTATATTAGTTGAGATGTATTTTTGTAATTATAGAACAAACATTAATTTATTGACTATAATTCATTTAGTAAGTACTTACAATCAGTGTTAATGTCAGATGATTTGATAGGGCATGCATAAGCATTTAAATAAAAAATATTTAAAAGACAGATGGGAAACATGGTCCCCCCAATGTGGCTGAAACAACTCCCAGCAACTATAGCTATTATGTCATAAGAGATGCAGGGCGTGACATCAAAGTCCATAGATTAACATCCCTTCTTGTTAAACCAGTAGGAAAATGATACCAATTGAACTAAGTCTGAAATGTACTCATAGCAATAACACTTAGACTTATATACCGCTTTACAGTGCTTTACAGCCCCCTCTAAGCGGTTTACAGAGTCAGCATATTGCTCCCAACAATCTGGGTCCTCATTTTACCGACCTCAGAAGGATGGAAGGCTGAGTCAACCTTGAGCCTAGTGAGATTTTAACTGCCAAATGCAGTCAGTCAGCAGAAGTATCCTGCAGTACTGCACTCTAGCCACTGTGCCACCATGACTCGTTGTAGATAATGAAATGGAAAGTTAAAATGAGAACAGAAAATATGTTAGCAATCCTGTGTGGGTTGGGAAAGTGAAACAGTTTCTATTCCACTAAGAAAATGGTAGAGGAGTTGAATTTTTCCTTACCCAACTTCTTAAAACAGCAAAAATCCTGTATGGGAGAAAAGCTGTTTTCTAGCAAAGATCCCAGATTCTTCTGCCAGCAATAGATTTTAAGCCTGTGGATTTTTTTAAAATTTAACTTTGACATACAGTGCATCCAGGTTCCTGGCAGAGGCTCACTCTTGGTTGATAGTAACCACTATAACCACTGTTTGAGAGAGTTAGATTGGTTCTGCTATGATTAATCTAACATTAGTATAATGTAATTAATGAGGTAATAGTTTCAAAATGATTTATTTTATAATTTTTCATTTTTTAAACACATACTTATCAACAGCAGCAAAGAAGTTTTTAATGATCCAAAGTACCACATCTGTCAGAAGTGAATGGGAATGTGGTTCAGAATGTGGTGTAGAGTTTTCATTAAATCTCACCCGTGTTCCATCTCAACAGAGCACTCAGGAACCATTATTCAAATAATATGTTAAATAGTGTTAAGGACACATAGGGAGCATTAAACATTGTAATAGTATTTTTTGAGGACTCATTATAGGTCTTCAAGAGAAGAAAGATTACAATAGCAAAATATACTTAAATAAATTTTACTTCTGCATGAAGATTTCATTTTTTCACTAATGTGTATGTTTTTAATGTAGTAAGAAAAATGGCACAGATGACATCTAAAATTGATTATAGTTTATATTTTTTATTTTATTAAAGAGTTTCACTGTGTATCAAGATATACCTTTACTGAGGAATATACTCAGTTTTAATTCTATTAAATCAGTGCTTATGATAAGATCTGAGGCACAAAAAGTCAACCAACACTTATTTATCTGTAATTATATATTTTGGCGAAGTATTACATGTCAGTGTTGATTTTCTTAAACATTTTATTTAAAAAAAGTATTGAAATGATTCTTCCCATTAAATTAAGAACATTCACATTCCCCATTATAGATACATCATTTATTGTAGCTCTTCAGTGGATTTTTAATAGTAATTCTTTTAAGAAACCATATATGTATTCTTTGCAAAATGTGAGTCTGCATTTTTGAAATTAATCCACCTTTTATATACTCACCTTTCATTCTTTAATGATTTGGTTATTGCAGTCAAATCATTATAAAATTATGGATACTATGTCTCAGATTTAGGAAGTAGAGCAAAACCATCAATTTCAGTCGATAGACTATCGTTAGTTCTCAGCTTATGATGACAGTTGGGACCAGCAAAGGAGTTGTTAAGTGAGTCATGCTGGATTTTATGACCTTTTTTGCCAATTATTGACTATTAAGCAAGTCGCTGCAGTTGTTAAGTGAATCATGCCTTCAATATGTGAATCCAACTTCTGCCCTTGACTTTGCTTGTTAGAAGCCAGTTGGGAAAATCACACATAGTAATCACATAAACACTGGGACCTTGCTGCCATCATAAATACGTGCTGGTTGCTGGGAGTCTGAATTTAATTTTGTAGCCATTGGGATGTTGCAACAGACTGATCATAAATCACTTTTTAAAATGCTGTAATTTTAAATAGTCACTATATGAACAGTTGTAAGTTGAGGACTACCTGTAACCCTGAGCAATCAACAGTTAGTGACTTTCATTGGAAATTTACTTATTCTTGATTCAAAAAGTAACCTTCTATTTTTCACGCACATGATTCAACAGAAGAAAATGTTAGGACTCTGAACCTCCTAGGCCAGCGGTGTCAAACTGGCAGCCTGCAGGCTGGATGCATCATGCACAGGCCACATTCACCCTGGATCCGCAAAGGCAAAAAACATCACAATATGTCACATGGCATGATCAAGTATGACATCCATGTCCTAGGCTGAATATCAATTCTTACGTTGTCTTTTCTTCACAAGTACTTAATTTTGAATATGGAGCATAATAATATAGTTTCTACCAGTTAATTAAAATAATTAGCTCTCCCTGGAAAAACCATTAATGCCACATAAAAACGACTCTTAAATCAACATTTGCATTTTGTATATGAATAGTATTGGAAGCAATGTACCTTACATTCATACATACACAAAGGTTTAAGGATTATTTTTATCTTGCTTGTGCCTCCACTGGTAGAATTCTAATATAAAGTGGTAAAAGATGAGAATCAGATTTAATTAATTTCTCTTCAATGAAACTGGAAAAAAAATAAATGATTTAAAAACTTTATTATTGATAATGTAGTTCTATTTCCATGCAGATTCCATTGAAGTCAATAGGCAGGCTTGAATTATGCACTTAACCAGATTCATGCTTCATAATTCTTGAGTCTCTCATATTTGAATAATATGAGGTAGGTTTCTGTCTTTATCAATATGTTTTGTTCTTCCTTAATCAGCCTATACAGCTTCAGGTACCTCCCAAGCCAATCGATATGTGGGACTAAGTCCAAGAGACCCTTCCTTCCTACACCAGCAACAGGTGGGCAAGTTTCACATAGGTATTAACAATGAAAAATACAAATATTTGCAACAGGTTCCTTCTTATTTGCTATCACTGAACTTTAGAATCCCAAGGGATTCAGTAGCTTTATGAAGCCTGTAATATAGGAAACCTCCTGTGTTTACCTGATAAACCTTTTATCTTCTAAAAATAACAGAAAAGATTTCTGGTCAGATTCAAGGAAAATTGATTCACTATATAGTTTTTTAGCATTTCAGTTTTAAACATTTAAATTTTCTGCATTAGCATCAAGTAATTCCAAAAGAAAAATGATGTAATCAGATAACATTGCAGAACGTCCTGATTCCTAGATTTATGAGGGTTAAAGGGCTTTGTTGATAGCTTGTGATGGAAGATCTTTTTCTTCTTACCTAGGTTCTAATAAAAGTTACATTTCTAATAGGATTTTATACATTACACCTCATTAATACTGAGCATCTACTACAAAAATATTTTTTCCCAAACTGAAAGTATAGTTTTTGGGTAGTGAGAGATTAATAAGGGACACACAAGAATTTATTTATTTATTCTGTGTATTTGGCCACCTATCTTACAGAAGCAATTCTGGGCAATGTACAGTACATTACATACAATAAAATTGAATTCTAGTTGTCCAAAAATAATGTATGGTTCATGATAATGAATACAGTTTGAGTCATTGTAGTTTGGTGGGCATTTGTTCATGTGAACCTTTCTTGTGATATAGTGGGGTACTGTACTGATGAATCTGGAAATATTTTTGTCCTCCATGCCCGAAGTATGGTATTTTGTACTTCTTGTTCAGTTGCTAAGATGTGTCTATTTCTTTGCAACTCAATGGCCACAGCACAAAATCAGCAAAATCCATAAATTTGATAGACTAGGATAAAATACTTTGGATTTTATATCACATCAGCCTCTCTAGTATGTTCAGCATTAAGGGATTATGAAAGTGGTTGTCTAAAACATCTGAAAGGCAATTGTCCCTATATTAAATCACACTATCTTAAAAGTGCTTGGATATAGCAAGTGTTGGCGTTTTATTTTGTTTTGTTTATTCGTGAAAGCATCAAAGAAAGTTACTAAAATATTAAATATGTATTAACTATTTAAATCAGTTCATTTCTTATATGATACATACGTTTTGATAAAGATCACACTATATCAAGATGGTTTATTGAGAAATATAAATGAAACTGAAATAGGAATAGTTCCTAATTACATAAGTAGATACAAGACATTTAAAATTGCAAGTGATGTTTAATTAGGAACTATAGTGTCCTGGACTTGTTTCCATTGGCAGAGCTGTAGTAATACCATTGCTTGCTATTATGGATTTTTAAAATTTATCCTGTCCTGCCTTTATTATTACTAGTAGTAGTTACGATATTCAAAATGAAGTTCGTTCCAGATATGCAATATTTTAAAAATAATAAAACCATTTATTTCTAAATTGGTTGACTATTCTTACTCTGACACTGTAGTCAGGCAGTTGAGTTTTGCACAGTGATTTCCATATAACTGAAATAATATGTGGTGTGTATCAGAGGTGGGTTGCACCTGGTTCGGCCTGTGCACAGAACAATTTATATTGAACAGTGCATGCGCACGTTCTTGTTAAAACAGTTCCAAAACGCAGAACAAACAAACAAAACAGTTTCCAGTTATGGCATTAATAGTTTCTTACCTTTAACTGTAGGTTTATAAAAGATTGGCATGTTCAGAGTCAGAATGCTATTTAATTCTGCATGCTAAAGATACCACTGACCTACAATAAGTTGATCCTTGCTATTAACAGAATGCAGGAATATAGAATTTGAAGTAATTCTTAGAAATTTAAGTAGGGAATACCTTGAATTCCCTAAGTAGGGCTACTTGAACTAGAAGCAGTGCAGTACAGAAAATAAGCTTGTAGTGCAAATTAAAACTAAGTTTAAGTTCTAGGCCTAGTTAAAACAAAATCCTTTACTTTCCCTCTTTTTGCATGCATCTGATTCCTTAAAAACTTTAGGAAATGACGATGCAATATAACTTTATTTATTTATTTGGAAAGATTCCCAGGGAGAAATTGTCTAAATTACTTGGATAGAGTAACGATTATGCTTTTGTAAGATATAAATAAGATTGATTTATTATGTCTTTTCATTACTTTACAACAATTTAAAAGAGACCACTCTTCCTGTGGCAGATCCTAAATGCATTTAGGTTAAAATAGACCATGATGAATGGAAGGAAAAATCAAAAGTTACGTGAAATAAAGGCAATCAATCATTTTATATTACTTGAGAGAAAATCTAAATTAGAAAGCCAATGGTTTCAGTTCCAGAGAAGTGTTTTAAACATTTACAATTCCTTTTAATATACTCAACCTTTAGGAATAAATATTCTTATAGGTACATACACAGCTTCACAAAATTGAGGTTTGTAGAGATTTATTCTTTTCATTTATGAGAGGTTTAATCTAGAGTGCTATTATTTGTTGTTGTTAAAGAAGCCAAAATATAGACTAATAATGACCATAAATTTAAGCAGCTTATATTGTTTGTGATTTTTCTTATAAATAGTCTATTTATAAATAATATAAATAACAATTTAGTAGAAATTCCAGTAAAACGATTTATTACAGAGAGTTGATGGAATGTTTGGATTTCTCAAAATGATTTAAAAGATTATACTGAGAACCAGCATCAGCAATGCATTTTAATTTTTAACCAGGTTATTATTTAAAGAATTTAACTTAATATATTGATAATTATAAAGTCAAAAATACTATTAAAATCATAAATCTGAACATTCATTTTTCTATGGTTTTAGCTCTTACAATTGTTAAATTTAACTTTGTTTAACAAATAGTGATAAAACAAATAGTGATATAAACATTGATATAGCACTTTCTAGACATTTAAATATTGATTGTTTTATACATATTCCCACCCAGTATAAAATTGTGGTTCCTTACTCAGTATGAAATTGTGATTATGTTACATCACTTGATGATGTAATATAATCAATGCATTATCATCCTTGGTGTAAGGATTTTTTCACTGAAGCATACCAATATAATTAAGAGAGCTATGGAAGGGATTCCAGATCTGATTTTGTTTTCAAGAGTAATAGAGAAATCCTTTATTTACTCTTACCAACAAGTTTCCCTATGCTCCTTTCATTCAGGAAATGAACTTTAAAAAAAAACACCTTTAGGATTTATAATAATAGTGAATATCAGATGTTTGAATCTTACAAAAAAGAAACAAATAAGAAAACAACTAAGCCAAAATAAAATAGTAGTTGAAAATTATATTGAAAATATTATCATTTTATATATTTGTTTTATCTAATCATTCCAAAATTTATACACCTTTAATATCTTTGCACTGCTTAACTTTAAATGGAATTTATTGCTACACGAAAATAGATATTCCTAGCATTATTTTCTGATGTATTTTTGGTCTTTCCCAGGTATTAAAATATATTATAAAATAGAGAATTACTAATAATTACTCTTTATACATATTATATAAGATCTTGAGTATGCCTCAATATAAATTTTCTATTTTTTAATGATTAATTAGAAAAAGAATGAATTCCTGTGGTTAATTTGTTCAGGGCACATAAATGAAACAGAAGAGGTAGTTTCAAGTAAATCTGTTGTCTTAAAATTTCAAGATAATAAGCCTTCTTGCTTTAGGGCAATAAGTAAAAGATCCACAATAAACAAACTTAGATTCAGGAAATGAGCTATCTGACTGCTCATATTGTGTGCCTTATCATAACTGTCAGCTTGACGTAAAATCTGATCACATGACTGTCAAAAGAAGCATGTAAATGAATAAGAGGTCATCTTTTACCTACTCTTGTTGGAAAGGAAACACATTGAAAGGAAATTTCAGTCAAACAATGAGAATATGCAAATGTTTATCGATTTCCTCAAATCAACAAAAAAAAACCATGCTCTGGTATAACTAATTAATTTTTAAAACACTCACTTGAATTATCCAGAGAAATGTGGAAGGAAACCAATTCATTTAAATTAGGAATAGTAAATGATATATTTATGTTAATCATTAATTTGTGATTAGACCAAGTATTTTAAAATAGAGAGATAGTACAAGCAAGACCTTCAAAATAGTGCAAAGGATTAATGTATAAAGACAGAAATCAAAACCTGTTGGCTACTTTTGAGTACATAATATTGGGGATTCAAGACTGAATATTCTTAGTTAGCACTGCTTTGTATGCAAAGCGGGTGGCAGTATAACTCCTGTACTATTATCTAAAAAGTAGATAATAACGTAGGTATTTTCTTTAACAATATGGAGCGTAATAGCTTTCATAGTATTATAATTTCTGTGGAACATTCACAGATATTTTCATGGATCTTAACAAAATGTATCACTTGCATGTTTGAACGATTTCTGATTTGCAGTTTCCATATTTAGCTTGGTATAATTTCATACTTAGCTTTCTAATGTAATAAAATTATAAAACGTGGCATGAAAGCACAATTGATCGAGAGCTAATTCAATATTAATTTGCAACAACCCATTTCTGTCTCACAAAGGCCATTCAGGGTTGGAGAGAGCATCTTCTGGGGTTAGTTCTCCTATGGGAAACTAACATTTTATAATTGTCCATGCCCAGTTCTTTGTGAAAAGACAGTCCTGTTATGGAAGCCATTTTATTATTATTTGTACCACACGTTTCCAAATATTGAGATGCATCTCTAGCCACAAAGTTTGTCTTTTGATTTAAGGAGATGTTTAACAAATCTTCTAGCATCGACTCCCCCCCCCCCAATATTCTCAGTACAGTAGTTCTTAATGATATCTCAAAAGGATTCCCCAACTGAGAACATTTTATTCAATGTGGAAGACTTCATGAATAGAGATGTTTTACACATGTATACATGCATGTACACATACAAAAGCCATCCCAGAAAGGAGCAAACCTTTTAAAAGATCTTCCAGGGCATTATTTTAAGTGCTATGTGTAACATGAGGGCATGTATGTCCCCAGGGTGCTTTTCCAAAAGGCAATTGGGCTTTCTTGGTTTTTTTCTTGAAAACATTTCGCTTTCAAGAACAAAAATGAAACGTTTTCCAGGGAAAGAACCAAGATAGTCCAGTTCCCTTTTGGAAAAGCACCTTGGAGACAACCATGACCTAGATGATTGAGAATATCCATAGACATGAAGATATATAATATAAAAGAGAGGAAAAAAATGGAAACACACAATTTTTGTTTTGTGCATGAATTCCTTTGGGATCTGTTGTTTTGCTCTTCAGCTGATAACATCACAGATATTAACAGAGCAGAAGAGTCAGGTGTATAAAGTGGGCCATATCTGAGAAACCATGTTCAGTTGCAAAAATAAACTTTAGATAGATTTTGTGTTAATTAGGTAGTGTCCTAAGACGTAGAAATATGTACTGGATTATCATAAAAAGAAGTAAGGCAGCTGTATTAGCTGTGGGTTGCTGAAATGGCCTAAAGTTCTTATATCTATTGATCTCCTACATGCTGATTAAAAGTTGGTCCTCCAACACATGATCACCATTTTAAAGATGACAGCATCAATAATGTAGTACAACTACTTGTTGTACTACGCAGGCAGCATATTGCTGGATGTTTGTGTTTATCTGTTTAGTACAATTTTAATTTCTAAACTATGCTACAGTTCATATGAAAGGGTTTACAAATAACATTTAAATATGTTTTGTGTTTTCAATAAGTTTAAATCAGGTCTTATTGTCTTCTGCAAATGCCAGAAAGTCCAATTCTATTAGCAATATATTGCTGTTTTTATTAAAGACTTTTGAAGATGCTTAAAGAACAACTTTGCCAAAATATTTGTTCAAACAACTTTTTAGAACTCAAAACATCAGGAAACATGGTTTCAGTCTGCTCAGCTGATACAAGCTCCTCAATATTCTGGTTCTAGCTGTACTATCCTTCAACAGGAGAGCAACTATTGTAAGCTTGTTTGTAATTTAGCTCTCATGCTGGATCACAATTAACAAACTATAGTTTGCACACTCCATTCATGCCTCTTTCTGTCATTCGGTGTTTGTTTGCTTGCTTGCTTTTATTTGTTCAATTTCTGTCTTGCCTCTTTGCCTGCAGGACATTCAAGGCAATAAATTCTACAATAGAGTGTTTATAAAAATTAAACACTATGATTATAAACAAAATTAAAATCTATTACATAAAGATAAAGTATTTCATTTTTTTTTAAAAGGTGATTAATATAAATGGAAAACATACAGCAGAAGTTCAATTTTACAAATTTCCAAGAGGGATAAGTGGCTGCACACATCTTAAATCATGAAATAAATATTTAGATTTTATTTTATTTTTTTAAAAACTTAGTTATGGGAAGTGGTATAAAAATGTACCCAGCATATCTGTCAGCAATAAAACTTACTCTAAAAATACCCCATTTTCTTTGCATAATTTCTGCCATTGTTACTATACTTCAAAAAAAAAATCGACTGAATGATTCCATGTCTATTTAGTTCCTAGGCACTTTGAGATTTCATTTAACAGCAGAAAATATAGAAACATTTAAATAAATTAATAAATAATTATCTGATAGCTAAGAAAACAGTTATTAAAAATCTGTATTTCCTTTTCTGAAGACTCAGCAAGATGAAGCTGAGAAATGCTGCTGAGTCTTCACACTGGGTCAGGACAAGAGGATAGTCTTTAGCTCAGTGCATATGTTTTTTTCAGGAAAGGAGTGCAATAAATTGAATTGCTATGAAAGTCACTGCTTAAACTAAAACATTGATCTTTTAGAGCCACTTACATATTGTGGAGAGGGAAAGAAATGGCATTTATATACAATTAATCATAGTCACATTATTGTATTAAATTCAAGGTGCTCTTTGATGCATGATATGTTAGTTATTTTATAGAGATTAAAATCTCTGTTTTCTTAAAAGTTTAGATAAGGCTTTTTTTTATCGGATATAAATATAATCACTAGATATTTAAGGAAAAAAATGCTAACTTCTAGACAATGGCTAAGTAGAGTTACATGGATAGATTTTTTAAAGGAAGTATTCTGGTGATTTGGTGATCTGGGAAACATTTATTTCAGCGTATATGTAATGCATTTCTTCTTGTATTTAAAATCTTTTAAATGCTTTATCTTGAATTAAGAACTAGGTTATTTTACCAGTGCATGTTAAGAGATGCTGTATTGAGTAACCCTAAATTAATCAACCTCTATTACAAACGCCTCTTTCCTTCTTGAACAGTAATATAAGATCTTCGTGTAATTTTGGACCCTTTCCTATAAGTTGCATGTCATCTGTGTATCACCAAATGCATGCTTTCAAAGATATTGATTTTTTTCTCTTTTTTTTCTGGAGATTGAATAATTTTAAGTGCTTTTTATTTTCTTTCTTTTAAAATTGAACATTAATATTTACTTTGTTTCCAGCTAAGTTTATAATATAATTAATTGCTAAATTCCAGTTGTTCTTTTATGCTTTGATTAATAGAAAAGCATATTCATGTAGCATTTTGTATATGTGTACAATTTTATCTTGCATTATAATAATTTACAATTTATTTTTAAAAACTGTTTCTCCTCCCCCCCCCCACTACTACTACTTGGGGATGTAAGGTTTGTACCATATAAAATGCTAGTTTGCATGTATTCATTTAAATACTAAAAACTGTAGTACTGCTCGATCCATATCTGACTGCTAGGTTTCAATTGACAGCTGAGGATATGTGACTGGACCATGAATCAAAACGGCAGGCATTTATACCCCAGTGCCAATGAGGATACATTGGGAATTACTTGGCAAAGGTAAAATTTTAATTATTTCCACACCTAAACTATCTTGGGTTCTTCATTATCTGTATAAGTTGGCCTCCAGGATTAAATTTGTCAAAATTTTAACTGTAAAATAACTAACATCTTTTGAATTACATATTTAAGTCAAATGAACTTTAGAGTTAAGCACTTGGGATGCCAAATACTAATACACTGTCAAGTATAAAACTATGTGAAAAAAGCAATATAGCAAAAATGGATAGGCACTTTGAAGTTTGTAAATGTATATTATGCTTATATTACATTAAGAACGGTTTTAGGAATAAAATACATGACAAGAATTGGTATATGATATTGGGTAATAAAAAGGGATAATACCCAAAGGAACTATTTGAGAAATCACATGGGTAGAATTTATGAATTTAGGAAATGTTCTGTGAGGTAAGATAAAACTGTGTCTTATACTTTGCTACACTTAGCTCGCCTTTCTTTCAAAAAATTACTTTCAGAGTAAGTAAAGTGAAACTGCTACTTTGAAATAGATTCTGATGGGAAAAGTTTAACATGCTAGTTGATATGTGTAATTAAGTAATTCTGAATCTTTACAGAATTGTTTCTGATTCAATTTGATAATGTCATGAAAAAGTATTTCCTATTTCTTTCCCTTTTCCTCAAAATACCATTCCAGATGATTCCCCAAATACAAGAGTAAATCCTTGGAGAGTTTCAGGAGATGTAGTGGAACGGGGATGAAAAGAGTGATTGCAAGTGGAATCTTAGGCACATTCACTCTCTTCACTGCACACACACACACACAACCACACATAGATGCCCACATATATTCAAACCAATTTTCCTTCTCATTTTACACTAAGGGCTGCAAAGTAAAAGTATGAAATCCTTTATCCTGATTCCCTTATCTTCTGTTATAGTCCTAGAAATTATCAATCATATTTTAATGGGCTTTCTAACTTGAATACAGGTAGTCCTCAAACTTAGGACCACAATTGAGCCCAAAATTTGTTGAGTAAGTTGTGCCCCATTTTACAACCTTTCTTGCCACCTTTCTTCTTGTTAAGTGAATTGCTGCTGTTGTTAAGTTAGTAACATGGTTGTTAAGTGAAACTGGCTTCCACATTGACTTTCTAGTGCGAAGATCACAAAAAAGTGATCACATGACTCTGGGATATTGCAACCGTCATAAATACATACCAGTTGCACATGGTTCAAATTTTGATCACATGAATGGGGATACTGCAATGGTCATAAGTGTGAAAAACAATCAAAAGTCACTTTTTCAGTGCTGTTGTAACTTTAAACAGTCACTATACAAACGGTTATGATTTGAAGACTACCCATATATAATTGGTTGTTATTACCAGTTATTTTATTTAAGAATTGATAAATCTGAATAGACTGGATTCTTTGGCTTACCCTACAATGTAAATAGAAAATGATCTCTATAGGTTCATTTTAACCAATATCTTGTCTTGAAATATTTATGTCTCATGCTTAGTTTTGTTCAGAAAGTTTATTTAAGGAAACATATTTTATAGCTACTCTTTGAACTGCCTTAAATGTCCATTAGTTCTCTCCAAAAATTTAACATATTTCTAATTTATATATTTTGTTTGTTATGTTTGGTTCAGATTATGTACATTTTCATCATCACTGTCATAGTTAATCTTTAATCCCCCAAAAACATAGTTTTGGAGAAAAAAATATTAGTTAAATATTCCACGTTCTGTAAATTCTGGTTCTTCAATTTATTGTAACTGATTTTGTGAATACCTTCATGAGAAAGAGTGTAAACCAAACGTATTAAAACGTATTACGACTAGTACATGAACTATTAATAGGATTAGGAACATTTTGGATTCAAATCCGTCATACTGCCAGTCTAGATGGAGAAAAGGCAGGAGTGAACAGAAGTGGGATCATTTTTTCCATTCAGAATTTAGTTAATTTATTCTATAAGGAAGCTGGGCATTGGATTTGAAGATGTCATGTCATTTTTGATACAGATAATAGCTATGTTTTGGGAGTGCAATTTTGAAAGGGCATTCGTCCATTCTTAATGGTATTTTCAGAACTGCTGTACGGTTTTGGACAGGAAAAAACCCAAGCTAGGCTTCAAGAGACATTCATAACCCCACGTTATAAGTCCCTTGTCTTAATGTGAATGAACAGCAGATTCAATTGATTCAAATTTTACTGGGTGATTTTGCCTATGTAACCTTAGAGAAAAAAGATTATTTTGGGCTAGGCCCAAAACTGATGGTAATTTATTTTTTATTCACAACATAATACTATTATGTAAATAAAAGTTTAGTGCCCATACTGTTTCCTGAGATCTTCCTTTTTTGCCTCTAGCATTCTCACCATAAAACTTCCAATGAATATGAATTTACTTATAAGCCACTATTTTCCTTTTTTTAAAAAAAAATAATGTCTATTTTTTTATAATCAGCTCCTAATTAGCCTTTATAGGAAAAATATTCTAAACATAGTAAGCATTGCCCAAATAATTTAGAAATAAGTTTTATTTCTTTTTAGCATGATTTAAATAAAATTTAATTAAGCAAGAAAGACCAACAGTTCCTGGATATTTGTTCTAATATAAATTCAACCAGCATGCAAATATATGAAATTTTAGGAATATTTTATATGCTCTATGTGTGAGATTATTTGAATTGGAATTTAGTTTAAGAAAATCAATCTGTCTCTGTCTGTCTGTCTGTCTGTCTGTCAATGTGTCTGTCTGTCTGTCTCTCTCTCTTTCTTTCTGTGTGTGTGTGTCTGTCTGTCCATGTGTGTGCGTGTGTAGAGAAAGAGAGAGAACTTTTGTTCAAGGGTTTTGATGGGAAGGTCAAACTGGGGCAAACCATATTGCATCATGGCACCATTGTTCAAATGATATAAACTACATGCAATACTTGATTTGTGTCATGACATAATTTGTTTTGTTTCTATGATGTCATGATATATGTAATGCCATGATTGTTTCTATTCAGGAAGATGCAATTTCTAATGTGTGGTATTACATTGAACTATATATTTATAGTTCAACATACAGCATGTAATATTACCTCTTACTGCTGAGTAAGGCCATAGTGTTGAACTATTAACGGTTGTGAACTTTTTAAGTTTTCAGCCAGACTTTTCAAAAATGTAACATTAGGGCAATAATTATAAGATATTATTACTTTGTGTTTTAAAAAAGCAGATACATTTAATTCGGTTTTATAAAGGATTGTCCTGAATGCCAATTTAAGTTTACTTTTGCTGTTCCCAGATCCTAAATTAACATTTCTTGCTTTCAGTTTGCCATCTTGCCAGAGAAGTACAAAACAACAGTTAGCTTCTTCTTTGGGCTCAGAACACTGAAATTCTTTTCTACTCTATCCAAGGGGGGAGGTGTCAAAACATAAAACTTTTTGGAGCAGCTTTCCTTGCTCCCCTTCCACTCTGAAGAGTTGTTTTGTTGATGTTAAGCAAGTAAAATGAGTTTACTGTATGGGAAAAAGAAGACTGGGAACTTTATTTTACTATCAGAACAGCCTTGCATATTAAAGCTTCTAAATGTAAACTTTAAAAAAAAATCTGTAGCAATAACCTCATTCTTCTTTTGTTTCTTTCAAATAAATTACCTAATATATCATACATTTGTGTGGACTAAAAATGCAGACTCAATTTTTATAAATAAGAACCGTGGAATGAAAATACTGACTGATAAAATCATTGGAGTACAGGAGGTAGCTGGGAAGGATTTCTGGCTTGTTTCAGTTTGTCACTATCTCAGTTATAGTTTCACCCAGCTCTCTAATAAAGAAAGATGTGCAGAGAATTATGTTTCCTTTCCATTTAAGCAAACATCTTCGGAACACTTCCTAAGAAATTAATTGTATTCCAGCCAGACTTGCCTGCTGCCATCCCACAGGAAATGGGTCAGCAATCCATTAAGATGCCATTAGATAATCTAATTTGGAACTTAATCTCTAAATTAACCATGCTCTATACTTGAAGCATACTTGAGAGAAAGAAAAAAAAGTTCGTTTGAATCGATAGGGAAGCCGAAGCGTGAAGAAGGCTGTTTGTTTTTTCTGTAGCTGTGGTCACGTCTCAAGCCGTCTGGTAACCAGGAGAAACCAGACATGATGTAATTCCAGATTGAACTTGAACTTCAGGGACTGAGAATGGGAAAACAATAGACCATAGGAATCAATAATGTCCATTTTCCACATGATTATGTTTGGCACTTTAAATTAACATTTATGAAAAAAAACAGCAAAACTACAATATGACCAACACGGGGTGCAGTGGAGAATCCACAAAGGAAAAGAAAGAAAACAATTTCTTCAACTGTATTTTGTGAAACGAGATTTCAATAAAGTAAACTAGTTGTTTGTTCTGAGTACCCTTTTGTTCTCTTAGGTAGGATAAACTTAATCTTATGTTTCCTGTCAGATGATTTTGGTGGTGCTTTTAGGAAAGGAGGAGCATGTTTTGAAAATGCTCTGTGCTGTGAAGTGGACTATTAACCCCTTGTGGATCACAAAAATGTATATATTCAATTTTAGTCTGCGTAATGTCTTCAGCTATAAATAAGGGCATAGTTTCTAAGGAGATGTTTCTCTTAACATTTACAAAATAAAATAAATATATGGTAATGATTGGCTACGTCAGTGCCTGCAAAGTTGTATCATGGACTTACTAAGCATCTCTTGTGAAGGAGTTTAGGAGAAAAATAAACAATGCCTCTATGGTTTTATCTTTTAAGAAATAACTTCTGAAAGGACTGAGATGAAGCAAATTAAAATTTTGTTAGGGAAAAGAGATTGATATGATACAAAAATAAACTTTTTGGCTGATCTCTCCTGTACTGTATTTTAAAACAATGTGTCAGCGTTACACCCGGGCCATCCCCCCCCCCCTTTTGTACTTTTTCAGTCACCAAGGCCAACAGAGGACATGGTGACAATATTGTGTTTCATTAAAAGAAATACAGCATATGGGGCCCCTTTAAAGCAGTTTCAGGACAGCGTAAGGAAAAAGGAAAAGGGGGATGAAGTTTGTTCAACTTAGTATACATATTGGATTGCTTTTTTTGTAAAAAGAAAAAAACCCACTATTCTGTGGAATTTTTACTATTGAAATGCTTAAGTAGGAACTTAGGCGTAATGGTTTCAGGAATGGAAGGAGGGGCGAGAGCAAGAGATGCTGACTCACTTTGATTTGCTCTATCAAAAGTTAAAAATAAGTTCTGCTGGTATATCCTGTATACAGGATGAGGAACCAACAGATGTGGCAGCAGGAGGAACAGATAAGCTCTGAAATAATCATGAAATTTGACACTGAGTGTATTAATTATGGATATGAACAATTGATCCCAAGAACAGGATGTTTGTCACTTGGGTCTAGTTATTATATATTCAAGACATACTGCCATTTCTGCCTATAATAATATCACATTCCATTCTTAATCTTTGGAATAGTTTCCTCAGCACCCTTTTAAATGTCCAGAATGTCTAAAGTAGACCATGATAATTTTCATTACTGACACAATAAAATGCATCCAGAAAGTGTCATTTTGTAATATCGGTTGCTGGGATGTGGGGAACAGTATTTTATCTTGCAATGCAACTCCTTAGTTAGAGATCGAACTTGGCTTCCTTTACACGTAGTGTTTTGCTTTGAAAATGCTGCACGTGACATTGGTACAACCAATACTGGTAGCTTAATCTCTCTGTCTTACTTAAAAAAACTTAGGTTAACCAGACAACTTGGAATGTAAGAAAAGAACATGGTAAAAAGTATGGTGTGAAATTAAATTAAATAATAGATGATAGTTATAAAATGAAGAGAAAGGTGATTAGTGGAAAAACTTTAAATGATTTTGTGGACTAGAGTTGATGAATAAATGCATGGAAGAAAAGACTCAGGTTTAAATATGATTAAAGGGGCTAAAATATAAGTCAGAAGGTATAGATTTGTGACATCTGGGTTGATTTGGGTGTGATTAAAAGTATGAATGGATTGATTTATAATACATCCATATTAAGCTTCAGTGAATGGTGATAATAATAGAATGAGAGATGAGTTTAGGGGTAAAAAGCTCAACATTCTATATTAATGTGATGTAGGAGGAAAAAAATCATTGGATGACATAAATGAATGAGTGGAATTGGACCTTTTGGAAATCCCAAATTGAATGAGAGTGATGATTTATGTGTATGAGTTTAGTTGGAATTCTTTTTGTTTCAGATGCACAATTTAAGCATAAATCTATTCATGCCTATTGATGGTAAAAGTGGTGTAAAAATACAATAATTTGATTGAAGATAAAGTGTAGAAGGATGATGGGACGTTCACGCTTAGGAAGACAAACCCTTAGGAAAATATATTATAAGACATAATTTATCAACCAAATGGAAAGAATAAAAAGTAGATATAAAGACATTATAAGTGTTTAAAACAGAACAAAAAGGCTAATGTCATAAATTGCCACAAAAAGTGTGTTTAGTTAATCTAGAAAGTATGGGAAAATATTTGGTAAAATATTAAATTAAAAAAACCATGGTTGAACAAAAAAGCATAGAATGTTAATGCAAAAAGTGAAAGTAAGAGAAAGATACTATATATTTTGTATAGACAGAAAAAAATGAAGAATTATTCAAGGGGATGAAGAAGACATAAAATGAAGCATTTGGCAGAGTGAATGGATTTAAAAATAAATGTAATGAAAAGATTTGTGATGAATTGAAGTGAAAGAATGTTGGAAGGAATATTTTAGAGGTTTCTATGGGAATGATAAAAATATTTCAAAAAGAAGAATTGAAATGGATGCTAGTAGTGAAAAAATATTGAAAAGTAAAAGATAAGATTTCCAAAAAGAATTGAAATGAATATTATGTTAATATTGAATAAAAATGTTGAAAAGTAAAACATAAATACTCAGATTTTTAAAATTATTAAAATACGGATTAGGTTTGCTAATGGAGTCACTTTGATTTATTTAATATGTGTATAAAGACTGCATCTTTGCCTGAGGATTGGAGAATGCAGTTGATTTCCTTCACAGAGGACAAGGTAGTAATAGCAAATGATGAATGCAAGAAGTACAGTAAGTTATTTCCTTAAGTATCCATGGGAAGATGTTGAATTGTATGGTGAAGCTTATGCCAAACCAAAGGTGGTAGACCAGAGGTTTTTTTTCTTTATTGCTTCATTGACAATTTATATCTGTGAGAAAGTGAAAGTGTATAATAAAGCAAATAGGCTTGAATTTTGCAAGAATGTGGTTTAAAGTTCAGTGCTAAATGTGAAATAAATAGTATATGATAGAAGAATGTATGAAAAGAGATGAAATACTTGGCAAATAGTTCAGTATTATTCAGGGAATAAAAACTACGTGTAGTATTCTCTTGATTGTTTAATAATAGTGTGAATAAATGTGTAAAAAAATTAACTGGTTCTGACAATAAAAGTGTTTTGAGAACTAAATGCCTCTTATTGATGAATGAAAATTATTTGCAACAAATGTTAGATTGTATGATGAAATGTATAGATCTGAAAACAAATGATTCAAAGTAGTTGTGTTTGGTAATGAAAATGGAGTGAATGAATGAAAGTTACATATAAAGGGCAAAAACTAGAGCAACCCAATGAATTAATGTATTTTGGTAGAATGTAGACTAAAGATGGAGAAAATTAAGCCCAATTAAGTTGGTAGAATGCATTCATTTGTATGAATGACTATTGAAAGAAGCAAAACTTGTTGCATATAGGAGCATGTTTCTGTCTGCTCTATTTAGTAGTTTGTTTGTAATAATAATAAAGGTGGGATACAAACAAATAGTTCAAGGTGGTGAACTTATCCAACACATCTTCCTTTTCCCCACAACAACAACCCAGTGAGGTGGGTTTGGCTGAGAGAGAGTAACTAGCTCAAAGTCACACAGCTGGCTTTCATAGCTAAGGCATAGAGTAGTTTAGAAATATGTTTGGTAAAACAACAAAAGATAAGGTCAAGGGTAAATGAACGAGGAAGGAATGTGAACTATATACAGAAGAGGATTAGTACCAAAAGGTATGCTTAGATGATTCTGTCTTATAGAGGAAAGGATTGAATTGTAAAAGAAAAATAATATTGTTATTGTTTGCACAATCAGCTAGATATTTAGACTGGACATGGCATTTTTGAATTTTTACCAAGCGACAGGTAAATATTGTTTCCTAATATTAAAGATGTTGTTGCCAGATGTAAGCTGTTCCAAATGAAGCTTCTGACTAATAGTGATTTTGTCAATGCTGATGGCATTCAAGTAGTGCTCCAGAAATTTTGGTATTGCACCCAAGGCACTATTACTATTGGTCGTATCTTTGCTTTCTTTTGCCATAGTTGTTCTACTTCTGATTCCAGCTTTTTCTACTTCGGGATTTTTTTCCAGTTCTTTCTCTCCTATTCTGCTGTCTCCAGGTATTGCAATGTCCACTTTCCAGATTTTTTTTTGTCTTTCTTATCACCAATTTTTAAGTTGGGCATGTGATGTTGCAAATGCTTGCCTGCTTGAATTCTAAAATCCCAGACAGTTATAGGAAAGTGGTGTTTCTTGCAGATTTTCCAACACATCATTTTATTACTTTGCTTTGTCTTTATTTTTCATCAGTATGTGCGATTTCTTTACAGTGGTTAACTAATGGTCCATTGTTTCTTCAGCTTCTTTGCATAAACAGCATTTGCCACTTGTTGCTGTCTTCTCAATTCTGGCTTTATATACATTCTTAAGGCTTGGTCTTGTACAACAAGAATTAGTTCTCCTGTCTCTTTTCTTCAGTTTCCGGTTCTTAGCCATTGCCAAGTCTTCCTTATTATCTACTTTGCCAATTTTTTTTAATGTATTGGCCATGTAATACTTTGTGTTGCCATGTCTCTTTTTAAATCTATATTAGATCTTTCTTATAGGTCATTTTGGTATCTTCCCAATTAAGTAAGTCCATATTGTATACTAGCTTTAATGCATTTTCTTCACTATCCTTCACATATTCTTCCAATACCTCTTTTTCTTCTTCAACTGGAGCATGATTCATTGTTTTCTGGTCTTCATATTCAGGGCTTCTATTTCAGCTTGTGAGTATAGTTCAAAATTCCAACTCTGTACCTCACAACTGGTATATTATCCGTTGACTTGATAATATTTCTTCCACTGGGCTTGGATTTAAGATCTTCTTCACTTTCTTATTGTATTCACTTCTAAACTTCAACTTGACTTCAGTGCAGTTGATGATGTCAGCCTGAAGGATGCCTAGGTATTTGTATTGAGCTTCTTCATCCAGATTGGTGATGTTATTTACATAGGACAACTTGATTCCTTCAGTTTTCAACATTTTCCTCTGTTGGATGTTAAAGATGGTACATTTTTCTAATCCAAATTCCTTTGCACTATCTTGGCTATAAATGGACAGCTATTCCATTTCAGGTGGTGTTTTTCCATATAGTTTCAGATCATCCATGTAAAGGATAACTTGGCAGATGTTGTTTTATGTTTAATAGTCATGTCTTGAGTTGTTCAGTATCGTTGACAGAGTAATCAGTACTGTGACAAACGGTAGTGGTGACAGTCTCCCTGAAGATTTCTTTCTTAATATTAATCTGTAGAAGTCTTATCACCATTGATCAGCAACTGTATCATTGATCTTTGCACAAAGATTCTGATATTTCTACTGACTTCTATTATTTAAAGTAATTTGATTATCCAGTCATGTGGGAGGGAGTTGAACATAATTAATCCAAGCTATGTTCAAGTTGGTCTTCCTTTTGTAACACTTTTCTAAAATTATCTTGACAAGTAGAAGCTGATCCTATTTGGATGGTTTCCTTTCTGCTCAGATAGAAAGCTTGTATTTCAACTAGATGCTTTTGGGCTGTATCAGCTCCACACAGCAGTTTGAAAGTTGTTGATTAGCAGGAAATTAGTCTGCAGTTGTCTGGGATTGTCCCTTTGGTTAGATCTTTCATTATCAGGTAGGTTTTGTCAGATGTTAACCAATCTTCAATTTCAGCGCCTTGCAGTATGTTGTTACCCTGCTTGGCAATGAATGGATGCAGATCACTCAATTGTTTCAACCCAAAACCATGTAGTTCATCTTCACCTGGTGCTAACCAATTCTTGATCTTCCTTTTCTCCACCAATTCTGATGTTATTACAAGTTTTTTCATTTCAACTTTATTTTTCCCTTTTTCTATCTCTTTTATCCAAGCTGCATTCTTATTTGATTGTCAGATAGCTGTGCCCAGAACCATATTGTTTCTTTGTCTAGTATTGGCTGCTTCATTACAGTCCCTCCATTAATAGATTTGTAGAAACATTTCTGATTCGACTGAAATTCTATCTCTAGTGTGCAAGGCAAGCTTAGTAACAACTGATTTTCTTTGCTACGGCTGTTATTTTCTGCTTTATTATTTTCAGTGCTTCTTTGGTGTTCCTTATCTCTAGGTGATATTTTATGAACAGGTATTCTTTGATCTTCTTGTTCTTCAAGTTCTTTTCTTTCTTCTGTTCTATTTTGATTGCATCTGATCTTAGCGTGCTGATTTTATTTTACAATCTGACCTTCCAATTTGAAAATGGCTCCCCCCCTCCCGTTTGTTGATTTTGCAAATATATCAGTAGGTATATTTTTTGCAATAAGCTGGTGCTTATATTCAATATTTTAGTATTGACATCTTTTAATATTTGTGCTACAATTGGGGTGTGGGGGTTGTGACAAGCTTCAAAGTAGGCAAGTTTATTCTGTCATTTTTGTGTATTCCATATGATCAGTTATTTGTGTCAGTTCCGCTTTTTTCAGATAGAGGACTTCATTCTTTCAGAGGAGAAAGTAGAGGATCTCTATGGGAATGAGAATGGCTCAAGAGTGATGCTGGCTTTCTCTGCTACTAACAGAGTTACATTAATCTGCTATTCTCTGTTCTGTTCTTTCCAATTCTGAATGTTACTCTTTCCAGAATTTATTTATTTATTTTTTATTTGTCAACAAGTACAAGGAAACAGTTATGAAACACATGAAAAAATGGCACAAATGAATGGATATGAATAAGCAAAATATAGCCATAAACACATAAAAAGAGTACATATAAATGGGACAATAGGACAGGGACGGTAGGCATGCTGGTGCGCCTATGCACGCCCCCTTATGGACCTCTTAAGAAACGTGTATGGTCCACGGTAGACAGCTTAAGGTAAAAGGTATGGGGGTAAGAGGAACTAACTACAAGATCAGGTAGGGTGTTCCACACATTTACTACTCTATTGCTGAAATCGTTTTTCCTGCAATCAAGATTAGAAGGGATTTAGTTTGTATCCATTGATAGCCCATGTGTTATTGCAGTTGAAATAATAATAGTCATTAACAGGTAGGACGTTATGGCAGATTATCTTGTGCACTAAGCTCAGGTCGGAACATAGATGGCGTAGTTCAAGGTTATCCAGGCCTAAAATTTCAAACCTAGTGGTATACAGAATTTTATTACGAGCAGAGTTGAGTACTCTCAACTCAAGAATGGATACGTTTTTTTCAGATCTCCTTTTCTCATTTTGAACAAATAATGCAATTTTTCTTCTAGTAGTCCAGGAGTTGTTGGCTCCAATTGCTCAAGCCCTGAATCCTGTAATCCACTTGTCACCAGAAGTACAGTATTTCCAAAATCTAGCATATAGTCCATGTTGATTCAGGCGATGACCAATCTTCTATAGGTTTCTATAAGTTACATTATATCATATTCTTTATGGGAGACACTGTATTCGTCTGACTTGTCCGATGAGACCTGTCCAGTGTGGTCAAACCTCTGACACGCCTCTCATCTTTCTCAGACTAAGCAAACCTACAACTATGTCAGGGTAGTGCTTCATTGGTGACTGGCTTATTATTGTTGCTTTAAAACATGTACGCCACTTGACTCTCAACAATCCTTTGTGACTTACAACAATCAGAGAATTTGCTATAAAGTCAATAAAACATCAATAAAATCAATAAATAAAAAAAGATGGCAAGTATGATAGACCAGATTGAATGGAGCTGGGATCTCACTTCCTTTGCCAAAGACTGAGTGAAAAGACATGTATTCACAGAATTACTTAACAAGATGAAAGAAGAGTTAAGGGACGGAGAGGAAGGGGGAAACTATTGTAAGTTATAATTTGTTGAATTTTATGATGTCCTCAGACATAGGGCAGAAGTTAAAAGAATAAAAGGCAGTACATAAATCAGTGTATGGATGTGGCGTAAGCAAAGATGGCTTGCAAAGATAGAATGTTATGGAAAATAATAGTGAATGTTGTTCATGTAAACTAAATAATACTGTTTGCTTTATTTTTCTTTCTCTTTTCTTTTCCTTTGCCTAATGTTATTATGCATTATCATCATGGGCAAACATGTAAACATATATGTTACTAAATTAAAAAGGTAAAGATGATGGATAAATTTCCAGGTCTATTAGAATTAAAAATACAAAATACCATATTTTTCAGAGTATAAGATGCACCTTCCCCCCCCCCCAAAAAGAGCATGGAAATGTTGGTGTGTCTTATACACCGAACAGCCATTTTTGACTTCCTGAAGCCCCATCCCTGCATACCACTTTTGCAAAGAATGGGTTAAAAACGTGCCATTTTCTGCAAAAAATTGAGGTGTTTTTGCCTTTCCCCAGTCCACAGAAGCACTCCGCAGGCTTCAGCAGGGCTGGGGGAAGGCAAAAATGACCCCGTTTTCTGCCCATTTTTGGCAAAAACAGGGTGATTTTGCCTTCCCCCACCCAGCCCTGCTGAAGCTTGCAGAGTGTTCCTAGGGGCCGGGGAGGAAAAAAACCTTTTTTTTCTTACTTACCTCTTCAAAATCTTGTGTCTTATATACCAGTGTGTCTTATAGTCTGAAAAATAGGGTAATAGCTACAATATATCTTGAGTATAACCTTTCAGTCTTATGAAAGGGCAAATTTTGATCCAGGCATTTATGTGTGCTGCATCTGTTCTTAAGGCATATACTGTACTGAAGTCTGACATATAGGAAATCAGTCTCAGGCATTGGGTCAGATATGAATTTAGCTAGCATCATTTATCAGTGACTGAAAAGAATTTGCAAGTTAAATAATAGCATGTCAATAACTTTCCATAATAACTTTATAGATAACATTCTTTCAGTTACTTAATATAATATCTTATTACATATTTTCACAAAATTTTAAAATTTGTTATTATAATGGTAGTAAAAATAATAATAATCAAAATATTTATTTGACCTGAAAAAATATCAGAGCATGCTCTGTTAACTGGGCATTAATTCTGAAAATAGGACTGAATGGTGTTGTCTAGTTTCTGTAAAACTTCTGGACCAGAAATATTACATTACATTTGCCACAAAGTACGAATAAAAAGAACACCTCAGGTAAAATGAGATAATTTAAAAATTGTTGTAAAACAACTAATTTAATACTACTCTTTGTCCTTCTGTCACTCCTACATGAGATCAAATCCTGCAGAAAACAACACAATCTTTGTGTTAGGTCTTTTCACTCCCATCAGTGACCAAGAGAAATATTCAGCAATGGCAGGCTATAGTAATTGTAAGAGTTACAATTAGCAGAATACATGGATCACTTGGTGGAGGGAAGCTGCTGTTGCATCTTTATGGGAAATGTTATATGCATTTAGATGCAACAACCACACGAAATAATTTCTTAAAGTAATTGTATGTATACCAGTAATACTATGTACTTAAGGAACTACAGGGACATAAAAAATGTACTGCAGAAGATGAATCTTAATCGACAAGTTCATTTAATCTGAATATTTATCTATCTCAGGAACTAGTATTTTACATTTTAAAGCAATTTTTATTTCCTATATAAGTATGTAAATCTAGTTATACTACAAATGCCAATGAGGTGTATTTTTTAAACCTAATCAATATACAGCTAGGTGGAGGCTTGTAAAAATATTATGGATTTGCATAACAATAACTTATGAGAGTTGTACCATTCTCCAAGGATTCATAAATAACACTGATAAATACTTTGTGTGGTTTTTAATACAATTACAATATGGTGGGCTTAGGCAAATGTTAAAGTTGTCAAGTTATATTGCAACAAGAATCCTGTTTATTGCTGACTATAATTCATTTTCATTGAATAGTTTCCCCATATAAATGAAAAATAATAATAAAAATCATTGTTTCTCTATACCTGCATATTAAATGTGAATTAAGAGAAGCTTGTGATGATAGGAACAATATTCTGCAAGCATCAAGGGCTGTGTTAAATGGCAGAAAGGAGCCTATACTAAGCACTTACTCATTTGCCACAGCTAGTTTTAGGATTAAATTGATAAGGCAATCAGTTGCTGTGTAATATTCTATTTGCACTTTGAAGTTAAAATGTGCTGTTAGAATTCTTGTTCAAAGTCAGGTGGCTTTCAGATGTTCATTAAAAGGTATTGCTACTTCAACATGTTAAATGTTTTTCTGCTTTCTTTCTTCTTTTCCTTTAACAGTCCTGGTACCTGGGCTAGCTTGGTCCCCTTTCAAGTATCAAACAGGACATCAATTCTGCCCACAAATGTCCAAAATTATGGTTTGAACATAATTGGAGAGCCTTTTCTTCAAGCAGAAACAAGCAACTGAGGGAGATTGAAACTGAACAATACTATAAAAGAAAGGAAGATGGGACAAAAGCAAAGAAGAAACTGAAGAAAGAAGAAACATAAACCAGCAATTGCAGCACTTACAATCATTAATTCCCTTAAGATTGAAACTGTAATGGCAAAACAACAGCAACAACAAAAAGCGGGATTGGGGGAGAGGATCGATGATATTTCACTGATCGTGGAAATATGCTCCTCCTGAGTAGCCTTTGTTCTATGAAATTCACTGGGAAATAGATGTTCTGTCTCTGACAATATATTTTAACTGACTTTCTAGATGCCTTAATATTTGCATGATAAGCTAGTTTATTGGTTTAGTATTCTTGTTGTTTACGCAATACGCATGGGATCACTATTCCTAGTTAGCTCTGAAAACAAAGGCTAGGAGGCATCCACAGAGCTGCAGGAGAAGGAAGGCCAGAAGCCATTTTTTTTCCTCAGCAGTCTGGTTTCTAAAAGATTTTTCAAAGAAAAAGAAACAAATTCAGCTTTTAGTTGTCAACCCCAATTTATTTAACTTAGGTCCTTAACCCAGTCTTTTCTTAGTGTGTTATCCAGTTTAAATTTTTCAGGAAGTCATTTAAATAAGCAGGCATTCTATAAAATCAATGCCTTACTTTGGGTAAAAGAAAGTGTTATCTTCTCAAATGACAGTTTAAAAAACCTGAGAAAGACACTAAAATAATTCCCCATGCTAATGAAAACATTAGAGGCAAGTGCAATTTAAAACCTGTATCTAAAGGGGATAATTGTTATAAGTCCTTTAGCCCTTGGACTCTAAATCGAGGGGATTAAAAGACAAGATAAGTTTCAAAAGTATTTCGAACAAATGTATTTTTCCCCCACTTTTGAAAGGGAGGGGTCATTAAAAGGCATTAACTAAATCAAGACAAATCATTTACTTGAGAAAAGGAAATTAATTGAAACACAGCACTTAACATTGATTTAGCTTCTGCCTCCTTTGAGGTATCTTATTTATTTAAAGTTACTGGTTGGATCAAGAACCCATAAATAATGGAAACGGTTTTCTAGAACCTTCATGACAGAGACAGAGAGGTAAATCCATGTCACAGGAGCATAGCTTCTGGTTTACAAATGGGAATGATAGGTTGTCGGGTTGTGGGAAAGGGATCTGAAATATATATTTTAAAAATGCACTCTTTAAAAAGCATAATGACAGGGTGCTGAAAACTTGCATGGTGCTCTCAGAAATTAGCCTTGTTTGACAGATTTCTCATATAGACAATATTGTGCATGGGCAGATACATTTGCCTCTACGTCTCTATAAAAGAATAATTGAAACTACTCTATCCAGTAATCCTAATTTGCACGAAGTTATAATGTCCACATAACGTGCCTTGCCTTGAAATCTAAAAAGTGACATCACTACACTTGTTTTGCTGCATTTATTATCATTTTAAATCTGTACCATTTTTATGACAAAATATTTTGTACTCCAGATGGGAAAACAACAACAAAAGTGACATCATGGATTTTTTAAGCAGTTATAACTTTATCTCACATTTATAAAGCATATCATGGCTGTGTATAGTTGCCGCTTAAAAATTGTAATCGACCAGCAATATTTTCAGTATTTTGGTGTTTTTTCTATTAATCTTTCATGTTTTTTCATCTTCCAATTAATATTGGGGGGAGGGGATTCAAATTTATACGACTTATGCAATACCAAGTTTTGCCTATGTAGGTAGTGCTTTTAGCTGTATTGGTTATTATAGGTAAGTACACAGATTTAAAAGACAAAAGATTAATGTATGCTTTTTTGTTTGTTTGTTTGTTTGTTTTAATTGACCAAAGTGGGTACTGCTATTTTTGCAGTGTGATGAGGTCCTTTTTGTGTACTAAGAGATGGACAGGGGATTTTTTTAAAACTACGTACATATATCTATATATTCTGGGGTGGGTGGGGAGGATTTTTAACACTTGACAGTGTAGCTGTGAAGCAGAGCACCATTGGCTGGGTGAAGGCTACAAAGCGACTCTTCTTCCTACTGTGATTTAAAAGCAAAAGAAAAAAAAACTAAAAAAAGGTGTTTTCTTTTAAACTTTCCACCTGGGGTGCAAGCTGAAATCATTTCTGGTTTGAAAACAGACATAGTAATAATGAAAAATAAATAAAGATGGATTTTATTGGAGGCAGACCTGATTTGAGGAAAAAAATACCTACTTAGAAAAAAAATAATCTCAAGACCCACAGAGATCAAAAACCCTGTAGAATTTTGCAAGTTATACATCCATCATATAAAAACCTAGTTTGACATTTAAACATCACATAGCATACAGTGCCAAAACAGTATGTGCTATGAGACAAAACATCTTCTAAAGATGCTAATTGTATACTAAGTATTGAATTGGATTCAGTATTTGTTTCTATGAATGGAGGCATTTCCAGTGGGAATTCCATAATGTCTTCTTCTTTGTCCTTTTACAAGAAATGAAATTCTGATTTCCTTTTCGGCATCCCCCAGCATCACTGATTTCTATTGTCAGAGATCAGGTAGGAATGAAGGACTGGATCAGTCAGGGACTAATCAGTCAGTGGATTGTTTTGCTGGATCAGACCCTTTCTATATCCTTTCTCCCATGTGGATCTGTGCTCCTTTATTTCAGTACAAATCGCCAAGCACAAAAATGCACAAAATGTGTTTGTGGACAACCTGGTTAGATATTAAAATTAGTAATGTAGAAAACTATCAGCTCTGATGGCTTAATTCTAAAGGTTTTCTTCTCTGGATAAAGGGTGATTCTATGGGATCACAGCCCCCTTGCACAAAATCTACAACTATGAAATTGTTAATTTCCACACTGTATTTCTAGTACTGAGAAGAACACAAGAGTAGTCAGTCTTATTTTCATGTTCTCACAAAGACCCTAGCTCTTTTCTACGTAACTAGTTATAAAGCTTAGATTAGGTAAAAATGAAAATGATTTAGCCTTACAATCTATTTTTTTTAAAATAACACATTATACAGACCTAGTGTTGAGAGAATGCTCATCAGTTGTATTTTGCACCCAGCAGTAAAAGAAAATTTACCAATTAGCATAATCCCATATTGTCTCTAGGATAGAAATGAATGTAAGTACAAATCTAATGTTAGTATTCATAACTGGCATGGATGTAGGTATTTTGTCCTTGGAGTCTGTACTGAAATACAAACTAAAACCCAAACTAATATTCAGTCTCCGTGTTTACCAACACATAATTTTTATTTGCCTTTAGTTTCAGCAAATGTAAATTGATAGGCAGTTCAAACACTTTTATACCCTTATAAAGAAACGTTTTAAACAGTTTTTAATCTGCTCTTTTCAAGCAGCTATACAAAATGGATGAAAATTCCAAGAGAGTACAATTTCCCTTCAAATAAGTGTAGCAACATAAAAGTAAAAATAAAATTATTTTGAAGAAGAGTAGCCCAAAAGATTGCCATTAGATCCAGAGAAGCTACTTCTAGACATTCTGTCCAAATTCATGTGAAATTTCACTCTTCCCCCAAAAGAGCAGTATTTCAAAACACTTCTCTCAACTAGAAATAAGCAATACTTAAGATTGCCATAAAATAAATAATAAAAATAATCCTGATCTCCTGTTTTGACCATGGCCTTTGGTGCTAGGCACAATATGTCAATCAATTTCCACCTGCATTGCCACTGAATTAATTGGTATTTTACTAGTTGCAGCCTTCTTTAAAATAGTGCTGAGAATTATCAATGCTGAAAGAGAATCAGATTCCCTTTCAGATTTGGCCTGCACCAATAAATGCCTTTTTGAGAAAGTTGCTTCTGTAAAGTCTTAAGGGCAGTTGTAAAGCTGTAGGATTGTTGGTAAGGCTTGTATTTATAGGTAAAGTAAGAATGAAACCAACTATATGTTGGCTCTTTTTCTGAGCCCCTTTGTAAGTGAATTAATTCACTAAATATATGCCTGTTAGGAAGAACTGAAATGTACAAACACTTAAAGAGTTGGTGGGCCACAAAATGATGCACTGTTCTTTCAGTTTATCCCTTAATGAGGGAGAGTTTCATTAAAAAAGGCTGGAGTGTGGTAGCCACTTAATCCAGAAATAATTTATTTCATTGGGAATACTGAAACCAAGTTGAATTCAGTTTTTAAAGTGCAATAGTATAACAAACAAGCAGAATTTGACAGAGAACAGTTGCAATTCAATTTCATAATAATCCTGACCTAACTAATACATCAATCAAATGGATGTATTTTTTTATCAAAGGAAAATATTTATAAAAGGCTACCTTGCTATTTTAGATCCACTTTCTTGACATTAAATTACTTGGTCATTTGGATCATAATTCTGACAAAATTTTCAGGATAATGCTCTCTGTGGGTTTTTCTGCCTCTCTTTCTAATTGAAATATCCATCGTATCCACATCTTCTACACTTCTCTCAGAGCTGAGAATTCCAGTGCAGAACGAAGTGTTAACACACTCTAAATCTAATCTAAATCCCCTCCTTAATCAGGAAGTATATTCTGACAAAATCAAGTCACCCCGTTCTATGTGCACTGTTCTGCCTTTTTCAATTGCTTTGCAGCCTTTGCCTCTTGGCAGTGTCACTGAAGTGTTTTTCCCCCCTAGAATGACATGAACAGTTGAGGCTTGACTAAGGAAAAAAAGGCAGTGAAGGAGACTGTACATAGACATGGCAAAATATTAAATATAGCAATATAGTTGTGTGTTCAGGACGGCAGCTCCATTTATAATATGTGAATGAACCTGTGAAGCTGCAATGAAGAGAAGAACAGAGGATCTTCTTAATGAACCCACCTAGCGTGTAGACAGTAATTTGTACACTGTATAGTTTTGTTAAGATTTTTTTTAAAGCACCCTCGTTTGTAAAGCTAATTTTTAGCAATTATAATGGAAATGTATGTCATTTCCACTTCTAACGTAAACAAGAATCTTCCTTGTTTGGAAACTGGACTTGGGTTAAAACTCTCCAGTTTCTTAATTTATGTATTAAAACAAACAAAAAAAATCTGTCCATGTTACGAGATATTTCACTATGCTTGAAAAGCATAGGTTACTGATCCTTTTAAAAGAAATTGTAAATGGAGAAAAGTTATATTTTATGAAGGTTATTTTGTTGTATTTAGTATTGGAAAGTTGGGTTTTGGAGCATTTCAGAATGTTGGAAGCACCACTGTCTTTTTTTATTAGTATATATGGCCTTTAGCAAAAAATGTTGTGATTGTTACATGATGGTATTTAAGAGCAGGTTCACAGAGCATCCAGGAGAGAATTTCAGTGAAAGAAAAATGAAAACAGTACTTATGTCTCATATAGCAGTGTCCTCAGGGAGCAAAAATTTGGATTTGCAATTAGGAGCTTCGTAAGGACTTACTGAATGAGATTGCACAAGGATATACTGAGCTTTGTCAACAGTGCGTGTCCTGTATCTAAGTCATTCTAAATTTTGTATACTATGTGAGATTGTGAAGGCTGCATCCCACATTTGATGTACAGTATTCACCCTTGGGAAAGAAAGAAAAAATCTCTACACCCATGCTGGCAGTAATGCCTCCAGCATGACATTGATTCTAGTTTACATGTTCCTGCCAAGGTATTTTGTTAACATTTGCCAGCTGCATGCTTCCTAGGCTTTTATTTTTTTATTGGGTTTCTATAAGAGATGCTAAACGAAAAACAATGCAGGCAAATCATGTTGAACACAGAAAGCTCAAAATTGAATGTCCTACTCCATGCGGAAGGAGCTGAAACCTGCCTCCTTCATATTTGCACTTTCTGAGAGTTCCCCTGTTTTTTCTATCTCCTCAAAACTTTGTGGGTGTGTTGGAGCCCACAGTCAGAGGATAACACGGACCACTGGGTTTGCCCTTTGACCCAGCACAACGACCCTTGCATCAGCCAAACCTATTGCCATGACAACTCTTGTACTGTTTCCATGCCACAGCTCTATTGGTCACATTTGTTAATAGCAAAGGGGACAAAGCAGGAGACGGTCAATTTATACATTTTTGTTGCAATTTTTTTTCCTCAATGGTTGTAAGTAGTTTTTTTTTATATATATATATAATAAAAGGGTTCACTAGTTATTACTCCTTAGGATTATCTGTGTGTTGCAATTAAAATGTATGTTGACTTTGTGAAAGGGGCTTCAGTGGCACTCCCCACCCCACCCGTGCTCATTCAAGCCTCCGTTGCATTTAGTGCTCAAAATCTTTCCAGGAAGACTCGAAACAAACACAGCAAGCAAAAAAGCAACGGATGGCAGCAAGAGCCAGTGCCACTGAATCCAGTCTTTGTATTACTGTATTTTTGACAGAATGGTTTTGAAAACTGTGCTACAGGGACTGATGTGGCAAAATGTGTATCTATATGCAGAAGGACTTTTTTAAAAATAAAAAAGAAGTATGGCTTATTATGCATTCTTCATAGAGGGCATTGAAGTTGCATGGACTTGCGAGAAGTTGATGCAAAATGAGAGAGAGAAAGAGACAAAAAAAAAACCAGCAAAAAAAATGTTTACCAAAAAGAAAAAAAGTGAGAAATTAAAAAAAAAAATGACCAGTGCCTGTTCAGTTTCACAGTCTCTGTTGAGTTCAGTTGTAAATATGTTTCAGATAACATTTACTTCAAAAAAATAAAATAAAAATAGAAAACTACAACATGGTAGAATGTGAGGGGTGACACCTTCCCAGGCTTAGACTTCTCAAGAGCTACATTAGATTATGTCTTCATCAAGCTGTTAATTTGTGCTTATATCATATAGGACTTTAGTGAACTGGGAAGAAGCACCCCAATCTCAATGATAATTCTCTAAGAACAATTTTTGTAGGGCTGTGTGTTTCTTTAGATACATTTAGTGCAACTGTAGGTGACAAGTAGTCAGTTATTGCTTGCTAGCTACACACCAGGGTTGATCCATTTTAAAACTTCTGGCATGGTCTATCCTTCTCCACTTCTCCCCAGAGCCAGAGGTCCCCAATATGTTAGATGTACTTCCGTTGGCTTTGTTTTTAAACGCATGCAGAATTTTGGTGTAATGATAAATTTACCCATAGGATGCATATATACTCTGCAGTTTTCACTTTTACAAAATCGGGACCTCTAGCCACCAGGCTCTTTTGGGGGCCAGAAGGTTTGTAAGGAGAGGTTCTGGGGAGAAGAACTCTTGCTTATTTGCAGGACAGACATGTTCTTTGGAGTACTTTTCATTAGGTTACAAAGCTCAGCTGCCACAAGTTTTAAACTGGTGTAAATCAAGCTTGAGTTAATGTGATTTACTGTTATATCCAGCCTATACTGCTAGCAGCTGCTCATACTGCAGTCAATTACTGGAAGCAGATATATTTCCTATGCAAAACTGTTTAAACAATAAAATGAGCTATGCTACAGCCCTCTGGTCACTTGTGTTTTCTTTTCTCTCCCTCTTAAAAGTAATAGGTTGGTAATATTTTGGAAAAGTTCTTGAGTTGTTGGTTTCTCAGAGCATGCAGTAAATCTTTTCAGTTTTCTGTTTCTTCTGCTTGAGGTTAAAATGAGCTCTGTATGTTCATGTATTCTGCCTTTTAATACACAGTTTAAGTTGGAGAATTAAAATAGAAAATGAAGCAGATATTTCATTTTTATCCTTATTTGATGACAAATAAAAACTGTTAATGTTTACCCCTGAACTGTGTTACTGGAAACTTGACCTGATCTGAGGTCCATTTACTAGATCTCTTGGTTTTTTTGTTCTGCAATTCCTGATAGATTTAAAAAATATTATTCATCTAGCCTATATATATACCAGAGTTACAATAATTTAACATGTGGTAGTCTGTGGCAAGCCCATTAGTGGATACCTGATTATGCGTATATGCCTTCATTTTAACTACTAGATGTGTTCTTGGTGTGGGGGGAATAGGATGGCCACCAGATTAAAATCAAGTGCAGAAATTCCTGCTTTTTGTCATTATGTAGTAGTCATTTGGATTTTTGCAATATAGATTTTTGTAGCCCTACTTTCATCCTCAGCCCATATACAGGCAACATTTAGATTTTCAAACTTTAAAGAAGACCTGGGACCCAATGAACCCTTATGGAATAGATGGAAGTAACAGGAGCCCTGCACTCTGACAAATAACCCCACCCCTGTGCTATCTTTTTTTTTATAGCCGGTTACCAACTCGATTACAATCAAAAGCTTATGAGAAGCCAATGTAGCTTGTGAAGTAGTTGTGTAACATTGGCAGGTGATAATCATTAAAAATCAAGTTGAAGTCCATGCTGTCTCACCATTTCCAATGAAGTATTCACTCTGGATAATCTCTGGAAAGATATATTAGAAACAATTAACTTTAGCACACATTCAGAAATGACATCCCCTACTATCAGTGTTTCATCTGTTGAAACGGTGATCTAAAAAAGCCTTTCTGTTTTTTTGTTCCATAAGTTTTATTCACCGTTAATTTGTCCTATTGATGAATCATAGTTTGACCAAGTGGGACGAAACTCAATGTTATCTAGACTGTAGAAAGTTTACATGCAGGGTGGGGGGTCTACCTACCCACAAAACATGCCCCAAGATGTTGGGGACTTATTTTAAGAAAACTGAGGAAAGCAAAAAAAAGAGACAAAAGATTTTCTTATATCATGCTTGGGGATAAAGGAGGAGAATGACAACAAATATATTATCAGTATTACCTTCTCTATTAATGATACTGCACCTTAATTATTACCATCATCTCTAATCCAATGTATGTATGTAAGAAAATTAAACTAATTTTTCAGCCCTGATGAGTCACTTATAGATAAACTAATTAATTGACAATCCGTATTATTAATAACTTGCTAATAAACTATTATTAAAGTTTAATAATACATTGAACACTCCTTTGATAATTAGATGTAGAAAAGTAAAAATTATGTCTCGGTTAGATTATGTTTTTGTTGTTACCAATTATCTCATATTTCCATTAATTGAAAGAGATCTATATTGTCACTTCAGTGGGATGCAATTTATCCACATGTATTTCATTTACTAATTGTTAAGTGGAAAATGGTAATCAATTAAAGTCCTTGAATTGGTTCACAGCTGCATTTAAAGACACTGCTAAAATAAAGATTCTGCTGTTCTGCAAGATTTTGGCCAGAAGGCCAAGCCTGCAGTCTTTAAACTTTGGCTTTTTCTCTGGGCTTGGTGCCAATTCATATACTTTTTGATTTTCCAGAGCACAAGGCCTCTCTTAGAGGTTTAGATTTAAAATAGTTTTCCAGATGCAGAACTACAGGAGTTTAACCCTATGTGAGATAGTCTGGATTATGAAAGTGGGAGCTTTCTTTGCTTAGTTAGCATTTATTCTCATAGAGATCTATCCCCTTTAAAAATTCTCAAGGCAGCTTAAATAAATTGAAGGTATTAAAATACCTCCAGTATTAATTTAACCCTATATATTTCTAATCCCATTATGCTCAATGGAAGTTTTGCACACCTCACTTCATTAGAAACAACATAGAAGTTGCAGAAAACCCAAAACAGTAATCACCCTAATAAAAATAAAATCATTTGTCAAGTAAATGTCCTTGACATGAGTAGCTGTCATCCAAAATCTCTGTGAAGGACATTTTATCATTGGGATGAACTACAGAAAAATCTTCCTTCTTCAGTAGGTTCTTAATAGATGTGACAAATTGAAGATATTTATGTTAAAAATTCAGAAACTGATCAATGTTCATATGTTTTCATTTAATTTATTCAGTGGTAAAAATGAAATCAAAATAAATGAGTACGGCTGTTAATTGAAAGAACTCTTTAAAAAAAAATCCCTCTTAACAATATAACCATTTTCCCCTGGCTTATCTGTAAAAAGGCTATATGTAAGGAATAATTAAAAGAAGTGATGTGATTTTACTTTCCACTTTCATTCTAATCATCTGGGATTCAGATGACCCAATTGAAAGGAATTAAAATCAGCATGAATTGTTTGATTGACTTTAGTTAAGAGGTTCTAAAATATTTGAGTTAACTAAACATAGGCAAGTTTTCTGGAGGAACACAAAATAATCCATCAGTAGACTGGATCAGATGTAGATAATATATGTATGTAAGTTGGTCTATGATTAACATTTCAAGCGTCACTGCTTGTAAAACTGGCATATTGCAAACTGGGGCCCAGCTGTTCTTCCCAAAGAGGCATCAGGGGAAGGTGTTTTTCTTGCCCCTCTCCCTTGCTGTATATAGTTTATTACTAATTTTGTAAAGCTGAAACCAAACATCTCTAGAGGGATGAGCAGGGCACTTTGAACCAAGGCATTATATTTATTGATGTTGCTGTTATATTATTATGGTTTCCGCGCATCCAGCCAGATGTTCAGATGTTGGCACTTCTGTCTACCTATCAAGTCTTTCCCAAAGATCTGGGATAGGCAGATTTTTTTGATGAGTATGCCTCTTCAAAATAACTAGAATATTTAAAAATAATAAAGCACCAAATGCTTTTTTCTTCCCCTCATTATGTATTATACACTATATTTTGAAATAATATTTCCTGGAGTTCAACAAAAAATAAAAATGCAGTCATTGCAATAAGATGTGATTTGCTAAATTATCACTATGGGTTTGGATGACCTGCACAAAAGCATGTGTTATTAGATGTAGAGGTAGATAGAGATATGAAGTTTTAAACAGAAGATTAAAAAATTAACAAGCATGAATACAAAATAAATAAAGGGATCAAAAAGAAAAACCAGAGCAAAACAAAATATTAAAAACAAAACAAAACCAGAAGCTGACTTTCTTTGCAGCAAATAAAGGTACGATTACAAAAATATTTTTTACTCTATGGATATAAAAAAGGCTATTTTTTTTCTATTGTCAAATGTTTTCTAATCAACAAAATCACAAATTAAATTTTTTTTTCTGTTTCATACAAAAAAAAATCATAAAGGATTTCCAGTCAGCAAGGAACACAGAAGTTGTCTTTTTTCTAACCAAGGAAGTCCTTTTAGCCATCTCTACAAGTTCTATCCAGTTTCACCAACAATTTCCTCCATTGTGTGTAGTGCCAAATCTTTACACTTTTGTGCATATCATATTGCTAGTTATATATAATTTTTTTATCATTCTGATAATTGTACAAATGAAGCACATTGCCAGGTATGTCCTTCTATTAGCTGATCATGTCTTGATTTTACTTTATATTTCCCTTGAAAGAATTCTGATTTATTACAATAAAGGTATCCATTTCTGTTTACTTACAATAACTCAGCTATAAAATGCTGCTTCTGCTGAAAGCCACAAAATTGTTTTTGGACCCAACCTAGATTTATATTTATTCTATATTGTCATAATGGTTGCATCCAACAATGATTTTTAAATTCTACATTACCCTTAGCTTTATCATTCAACAAATATCCATGCTACTCAAATCTCAGATCATGTCTGCCTAATGCCAATAACCTATTTCACAGCAGCACCCACTTCTTTACTTAAACCAAATAGCAAACTGCAAAATACAATTTCAAATCAACTAGACCCAATAATCCTCTATCCTTACATTTTGTAATGCTTTATATTTAACTTGTGTTTTCCCCCTTGCCACATAAATTTAGATATATCTTTCTGCCCTTGTTTAAATGATGCATCAGTTATCGAAACATATTATCTGAAATAAAATAATATTCTAGGTAAACATCTTAATAATGGAAATTATCCCCAACAGTGGGCATTGTATTTTATCCTATACTAGCATCAAATTCTTTTCTTTTACTTCATTTAATGTCTTAACATAATTATTTTCAAATAACATACAATTCATATTTGTCAAAGTGGTACCTCTTTGGTACCAAAGTGGAAATATTTAGCCTCTCAATCTTAAAACCCATTTTATTCACCCATTCCATTTGATCTCATATTTTTGTCCTTTTTGTTAATATTTTGGTAGCATTTAAATCTCCATTAACCATTATTTGTGCTGTTTGTGAATTATAAAATAATTTTACCCATTTTATAAAATTCTCTCCAAAGTTCAAATCTTCCAAAACTTTAAACAAAAAATTCCAGTTCAAATTGTTGCATCTTAAAAAAAAAAATCAAGGTGGCCTGTTTTTTATTATGTTGTGTCAAATATTCCAACACAGTTGTAACATTATCTTCAAGGCTTTTTTTTTTAAGGAAGAAAACATCAATTGATTGTCGTGTATAAAATCTTGAAAAATTATTTTCAATCGTTTAGCTAAAACCATTGTAGCAATTTATGCTCACTGTTCAATAATTATATTGGCCTGTAGTTTCTTGTTATAGTGAAATCCTGTCCCTTTTTAGGTATTAATATTACATTAAAATATTATTCAACATAGATACAATATTTTCTGCATCAGGCATTAATCTGAACTTCATATTCTGTGCTGGCTGGAATTTAACAGGGAGGTCATTTGATGTTCTTCCTAAATATCTGTTGTTAGATGATCCGATTCATAAGATGCAAAAAGAACATCAGCTAAAAGTGAAAGAAATATAAGCTCCAGATAACTTCCCCATTTCCATCAGCAATGCTAGTCCTGAAAGCCTCCCCTTCACAGCCTCTGCACTTGTTCCTCACTATATAGTGCAATTTTATTGGCAATCCCACTTTTGATAAATTATTATATAACTCTATTGGGGAACGGCGTTCAATTTTATTCTCTCTGTACTAACTGAAAGCATTTATTTCAAACATTCATTGCTACAATTAGATCCGATGCAATGAATTATAGAACTAATCTGTGTATGGATGACACCCAGCTTCAAAGCTATGACTAACACATTTGCCAAGGGGTATAATTTCAGCCTTTCAAATCTGGCATCTGTATTTTAGCAGGTGAGTAAAACTGAACCCACTTAAATGTAAAACTTTTATACAGTTTAACAGAAGACGTTCTAAACTTAGTGATTAGGAAGACATAAACAATACAACCCCCTAAACAATCAAACAGAAATTCAAACGCAAGGAAACATACATTTTTTGCTAAATCTTTATTTCAGCGGGGCATCCTTCCAAATAAATAGACTTTGGTGTAGATTTTTCAATTGATTTCAGAAAATATCAAATTGAAAGGAACAGTGACCAAAAGTTTCGTTTTCAGTGACTATCACCAATTTTAGGATAATGATGATTAGCAAACTCACAAAATCGATTTGAACAGGCAAATGGTTTATTCATGAAGAATATAGTTTTGTCAGTTTTCAAATATGGATACGGCGAGGCCAATTGTAGAACCTATTGAACTGTAGGTCCAGTACAATTGCTGTTTTTATCCATTATCACTAATTAAAATTTTGAATTCATATATGGAGTAGGATTATGCCCTTTGCCCAGTTTCTGAAACCCGAAGAGAAACTGTAGAAAGAAAAACATACATTGTGGGTGAATGATTGTATATGCACCCAATACACATCTACTTCCTTGATTTACTGATTTGCAGCACCAATAATATACCAAATATTTACAGGATGTCATTACCTTTGTAAACAGAGAAATTTTAAGTACTTAAGGAGCTCTTAATACAATTGGCCACAACTAAAGAAACAATATATTATTCAAAGTGTTTGACTAGCACTTGTTGAATCAGGGATCTCAATCACCAGTTATTAATGTTAAGAAACAAAATGCCTTTTGTTTCTATCTTATTAATGCACAATCAAAATGTGGCATAAATAAGATGCAGCCAACTTTATTAGGAGGTCAAGCAACGATAAAATTATGAGTTTCTATTAAATGTAACGTTCTTAGGTTGAAATAAATAGCCTGTTCTAAATGTGTGAATGATTCTTGAATTAAATAAAACAACAGAATGGATTCATGAGCTAAAATTGTTTGTACATATAGTAATGCTCATTACCATCCAACATTTATCAACTAGGTGCAGCCAACAAACACATCTGCTTTTAATATAGTGTAGGACTATTTTTTAACTCTTTCTTTTCCTGTATACATTCCTTTTTCTCAACATCTCTTGAAAGCAACTAGATGAGCTTGAATGAAACCCCAATTTGATTCTACAAATGCAAATCAAAACAAAGGAGAACATTCCCTCAAATGGAGGCACATTCATGAAGGAATTTGGACATCCATTTTTTTTAAGTAAGGGAATGTAGCCAAGGCTACATTATCAAGGAATTTATAAAAATGGAATGAATGAATAATCTTGACACTCAAGGCCTATTATAGTACATTTTCTTTCAGCTGATGATGATGATGCAATGCTGGTAGCATCTTGATCGCCATTTCAGCCAAGATAGTAATGAAGTCCATGCTCAAAATGAGTTTGCAGGGCTCCATAACTAACCTACAGGGAACGCATGTGGATATTATAAACCTTCTTCCAAGTCCATCTGACTTGGCTTGGCACAGCTGGTGATGTATATTCAGAGAACGGCAGGAGCCAAGTGAAGATGGAGATTGAATTCACACCTCATCACATCCCATATAAAGGGCAACATTTCAAGGTCAGAGTTTTAGGTGAATGAATGGAACAGCAGTTGGCAAAGACCCCCTTACTCGCTTTGCCATTCACTCTGAATGCAGCTGCTACCTCCAGCTTTTCACAGTTGTTTTTTTTAATTACTAAAATGCATGACTACTACTAAATGGGGAGGGGGGGAACCCATCCGTATGTTCTTAAAGTTATATTTTAATCTTTTAAATTGGCCCCTTTGTTTCTCTTCGTATGGGCTGCTTCCAAAATTAACCATATTGGTGGTCTGCACCAATACTGGAAATACTGTATTAATGAAGAGAGAAGGTGTCCAGAGGGAAGGTCATAAATTTGATAAACAAGAGGGCTAGAGGATTTGTGGCTTTTTTTCCCTAATGTGACTGAATTCCCTATTGGCTCCTGAGATGGTGGCTGAAGAATGGCCAGAAGGTAATTTAAACCAGAATATCTGAAGGGAAACAGGGGAAAAAACTAGGCAATGTACAAATAGCTTATGGTTTATTTTCCTACCATAACATGTTTCCCAAAGTCTAATGGAACATTTCTTTTTTATTTTAGGATTCAGCTGCCCTCTCCAATCAGATGCCCTTCAGAAGACTTCCGATGCTTTAACCTTCTAGAATTTTGCAAAGTATCTTGTTCTTGATAGCATTCTGGGTTTTCTTGTCTTATCTGTGCTGTCTAAACAACAAGCCATATGCAAGTCTCCCTCTTTTAGAAAATGCAACACTAAAGAAGGCCATATTGTTTGTACTATTCTCAAATATACACTCCTTTTTGGACTCTCCTTTTCAAAATTATGCCCAGATTTTGGGTAAAATTCAACATTGACTAGTAAATGCTGATTATTTCTGCCCCCTTCTGAAATAGCAGCAGCTGTTTGGTAAATCTTCTAATTCGGCTTCCTTAAATAAAAAAAAAATGTGGTGGAATTTACATTCCATCATGATCATTCTAGGAGCTTCAAGTGACCAGCTGAGTATAAAGGCTATTTTGGTGTAATCATCCTGGTTTATCAAAGAAAAAAACTTCATACTTCTCTTATTTGGAGGGGAGGTACATATTGTTGTACGTAAGGGGTTTTGATACATGTGGTTTATTAAATGAACAATTTGCTGGGTAAGTACAACAGATAAAAAAATAGCCATGGCTTTTCTACACTTGATCTTAGCCAAAAGGCTGAGAAAAGGCTTTTCAGTTACTGCTACTTGGGATCTACCCAACGTAGTCAGACCATATTCAGCCCCACTAAATGAACCACATCTTTGCAGAGCATACTATGTAACCACAACCTTTGTATGCAGTGGTGGGATTCAAATTTTTTTTACTACCTTTCTGTGGGTGTGGTTTTGTGGGTGTGGTGTGACTTTGTGGGCATGGCTTTGTGGATGTGGCAGGGAAAGGATACTCTCCATTCCCTCCCCATCCTACCAACCTGTTTTTCAGCTCTGTTCTCTTGTTCAGGGCAACAAAAGAAGATCAGCTGGGAAGCAGCAGGAGTGGGGCCAGCCTATTTGCCGGTTCTTCGAACTATTCAAAATTTCCGCTACTGGTTCTCCAGAACCTGTCAGAACTGGCTGAATACCACCTCTGTTTTGTATGGACAACTTGAGCTTTCTTGTTATTTTCAAAATGGGACTTACGACTTAAAGTTGGTTTGTTCTGAATTTTCATCCATTGCAAAGCCTGCTCAAATCAAACTGGTACAAGAAAGCAACCGACTTGCATGTAGTAAATTAAGCTGACATAAAACTGCAGTCCTCTTGTTATTAGCTGTTGTTTGGTGAACAGAAGGAGCTTTCATTCAGTCACATTGAAAGGGCTGACATGGGAGGATATGCTTAGCTTACAACTGTGTGGCAGCTTGTCCGAAGTCATGTGGTGAGCACATAGCCAGTCTAAGATTTATACTGAGGATCTGGCAAAATCTACCTTCCACCTTTATAGCTATTCTATCCCGCCTCCTAGATATACCAAAGATCCCCTTTATTAAGCCCAAGTGATTGGGGAAGCTAAAATGAATAAGAAATACTGTTTGGAAGAGACCTTCCTTCTTGCAAACTCATCTGTCATTATGACAGCAGATGCATCTCTCTATGCAAATAGGTCTAATGATAACCCAAACAAAATTAATTTTCTAGAACCCTTTTCCCAGATCAAGCTTCTGCCATTTTTAATCCTCATTTGTGCCAAGAAACTCAGCATATAAAATCCCAGGGAATTTGGTCTTTAACCAAATTCTTCATCCTCACTGTAGCTCTAAATTATAAACTCATTAATCTGAGGATGTCGAAGCATTTCAGAAAGGCCGCAGTTGGAGAGTTGTGGCTTCAAATCTACAACACACAGGTTTGGATACACAGCTGTTGGTCCCTTTGTGCGTTATTTAAATCATGCAGGCCCGGCAACAAAACAGTCTCTCTCTATTAGGCTATTAAAAATTCCTCCTACTTCCCAATTTCTGCCAAGCATCTCTGCCCTTTGCTGCCCTAATTCAATATTTCCTGACAGCCAGAGAGATTGCTTTCAGCTGAATTTGCCAGGGTGGGATTTATTGTACATGAAACAAAATTACTGGATAAAATGGCGCTGCTTCATAGTCTTGGGCCTCTCTGATTCTCCTTTATTGATGGTTGTACTTCTATAACAGAATTATACCAACCAAACCAACCAAAGAGATTGTCGAGACAAAATGTTCACTTTATCTAGTTGCCATCTCTTTGAGATAGTCCAGACCAAAAAACAGTATAGTAAGTACTAACACTACCCTTATTGTAAGTAAAGGTTTTGCCTGTCCAGTGTAGGGGATGGTGCTCATCTCTATTTCTTAGCCGAGGTAGCCAGCCAGCCATTGTCCAAGGACACTTCCTGGTCATGGAACTGGTATGACTCTATACCAAGGTGCACATAACACTGTTACCTTCCCACCAAAGTGGTACCTATTTATCTGCTCACATTTGCATACTTTCAAGCTGTTTGGTGGGTAGGAGCTGGGACAAGTAATAGGAATTCTCACCTAATTGCACGACACTCGGGTCTTGAACCCAGGCTGTCAGCTTTCCAGCTGACAAGATTAGCATCTTTAAGTTGCAGTAGGAGAATCTTGCAAGTCTGAAAATATCTTTCTCCCCATTTACTTTCCAAGGAACCAGGGAGGGTCCCTTCTGAAATGCTTTCCACACACCCATTTCCTCTGTGGGTTGAGATGTCTCTTATTTGACTTGTCCTGGCTTCAGCTCTTCCTCCTCCTGTTTCTCATGGACATTCCTACCTATCATTATACTACCATTCTTACTGCTTACCTCAAAGCCAAAAGAAGCTGGAAAACCAGAGATAAAAATGTTCTCAGGGAAACAAAATCTCTGGAAAGCTAACAGGGAATATTGATCTGCAGTCCTCCTGAATCAGGTCAACTTTACTGACGCAGGCAATTTGTTTGCCAACTTGTGATAACATCATACTAGCTGCAGAATCACGACATCATTACCGAAAAAAATAGCATCCAATAGGATCCATGAACTCTGTGAATCAATCAAGTCTAGAATAGAAATAGGGCAGAGATCAGGAGTGTCCATAGGTTGAGTAAAAAATAGAATCAAGACAGTGGCTATGACTACACACATGTAAAAGAGAAACTCAACTTTGATAGCATAGTCACAGCTGACGTTGATAAGGTTGAGATAACTAGAAATAAAACAATGCAACCTTATTTCCCATAAATGCAGTAAAATATAGATACATAGATAGATGATATATAGATAGATGATAGATAGATAGATAGATGATAGATAGATAGATAGATAGATAGATAGATAGATAGATAGATAGATAGATGATATAATGTGATAATATAAAGCACTGTCCCAGATCTCTGACCAAGAACATGAAACACTGTAATAACTTTCAGTCAATCTGGTTACCTCTTAAAGATTTGGAATTAGATTTGGCTTTGCAAAGTCGGACAAATCTGGATCTAAAGAGGGAAGAGAATCTTTCAGTCTTTATATTGTTTTGTTCAAATTTAATTATATTACAAGTAGGAACCCAATAGGTAGAGGCTGATTGCCTGAAGCAGAGCATTAAACTTAATAAACTGAAGCCAATTATTGCTACACAGAGAAAGTTTTATTTCTGATGACTATGTTCAGTGCTTTTAAAATACATCCCTGAAATCAAGTTTACCCTGAATGCTCACGGCAGAAGGAGCCTGATTATATGGAGAATATTAGGCTAAGTGCTTTTTCATAGATAAATCTGGAGATATATAATAAGTGGTATTTTCTAGAAGAAGCCAGACTGACAGTTTTGTCTTCTTAGATTGATGAAGTAAAAGGCCACCTTAATAATGTATAGGGAAGTTGTTAGGTCCGTCGGTCCTCGTAACAATTCAAGATTTGCCCCTACTAAGCTGAAGTCACCTTGCACGTTTATCATTGTGGCAATCGAGTGAGACTAATCTAAAGCTTAAGAAAAAACAACCAGTTCTTTGAACCATGCACAAGATAATCTAAAATCGATGCTAAATAATCTTCTCAATTATCAGCTTTAGGGAAGTGATTACAAAGAATTTTATTAATATGGCAAATAGCAATAGCACTTAGACTTATATACCACTTCACAGTGCTTTTCAGTCCTCTCTAAGCAGTTTATAGAGTCAGCATACTGACCCCAACAATCTGGGTCCTCATTTTACCCACCGTGGAAGGATATAGAAGGCTGAGTCATCCTTGAGCCTGGTGAGATTTGAACTGCCAAATTGCAGTCAGCTGGCAGTAAGCAGAAGTAGCCTGCAGTACTGCATTCTAACCACTGTGCCACCATGGCTCATGCTACTATTCTTAGCTAAAAGTAAAAATAAAAATCGGCTGGATCTGACTGTTGGAGAAATAAAATATTGATATGGCTAGCGTGGATAATAGGTTAGGAATAGGCAGACGTCAGGTACACGCCACACTGCTGTCATATGTTTCATGACATCATCACACAGAATTTCTGAATTGGGTCATTTGTGGCGCAATGTGATGACATGGAGTGAGGTCACTTTTGCTTCCTCCTCCTTGCTGCAGATTGTAGAAGATATCAGAAGTTTAAGAATGCATCCAACTTAGCTGTTAGTTAAAACAACCTGATTATTGTGTCTTAGTGTTTACTCACAGATCCAATGAGAGGGGGATAGTTAGAGTTACTTCAGATTTCATATTGAGAGATGGAGAAGAGGAGTATTTTTCTCACAACTGTGGACCAGGACAAACGTGGATAGAATCCATCCAGTTGAAAATAATGGCAAATTAGCATTTATTGTATAGATACGGCCGTGCTGATTATGAACTTTGGTGAGATATAAATCATGTTTGTAGCAAAAAGATGTGGACCCACAAAGCCACACACACTAATGAGTGGAAGATTAAATTCAGAGAAGTGGGGTAGAATCAAAGGAGTAGAACAGCAAGAAATCTGTGAACAGACTGAGGGAGGAAAAAGTGTAGGGACCAGACTAGAAACCGAGATACCATGAGTTCCAGTCCTCCCTTGGGCACAAAGCCAGTTATGGGATCTTGAGCCAGGCACACTTCCTCAGCCATAGGGAGGAAACAATGGTAAACTATTTAATTAAATTAATTAAAATTAATTAACTGCTTTTATAGAAAAAAACCTATGATTTTATCATTGAGGGTAGAAATCAAGAAACTCTGAGTTCTAGTCCTGTCTTAGGCACAAAGCTGGGCCAGTCACTCTTTCTCAGCCCTAGGAAGTAGACAAGGGCAACCGCTTGTGAAATTTTGCTAGGAAAACTGCAGGGACTGGTCATCAGGAGTGAAAACCCCACATTAAGACGCACATACACAAATCACACACATTCAATTAGACAACTTCCTAGGATGTAAACAATATTTACAGCAGGGATGGGACTCTCCGCATTTGGCTGAACTACAAGTCCCAGCATTCTTCACCACTTTGCCTGAGATGCAGTTCAGGAAAATCTGGAAAGCCAAGGGTTTTTCAGCCTGACTGAGAGGGAAAGCAATTTTAAAAAAAGAGCCATCATTGCAGAAATCAAGAAATAACTTTAGCTTCGTTTTAACTATGATAATTATTGAGAATTTGGAAAATGTCCAGATTTTATCCCAGCAGCAACCCTTGGTCATAACTGTCTCTGAAGTCCTTTCACCAAAAGCAGAGTTCTGTACCTTGTTGAGAAATTCTATTTATTGTTGAGAGTTTCATTATTAAAATGGACATCAGTGCCATACAGGATAAATCATGGTTATAAATGGGAGATTGTTCTGATGTACAGAAATGGAGCAGTTCTCCCTAACTTTTTGTTTTCACAGTCTAATAATAACAAATGAACTGTGTTTTAATAATAAAAATTCAAGGACTGTATTAGCATTTCAAAATCTTTGCTTTATATCTTTCATTTTACAATTAATGCTGACAGACAAATACAGTAATCATGCCTATTTGAATTTTCACGGCTGCTCTGGGGAGGATTTTAAGCAGACTATTAAAAAAATTGAATAACTCTTGATTTCTGAGTAAATTTTCAAGCCTAATGGGCCTCCTATACAATTAAGAGTACATAATTATAGCATATCCAATAGAAGCAAATTGGATTGTTTTTCATTTTATTAAGAGTATTAGCAGTGCTTTACAAAGATCAAAGGTCCAACCTGCTGGGAATTAACATCTTCTTGAGGACAAAGTTTGAGATACAGCAACTTGCTCATATTTCATTTAGTAGGTTTTCCCATAGACATGTTTAGCTATGTTCTATTAAATTGTGCTAGATGGCCTGCCTTTCCTATGTGAAAAGCCATATAAGTTTGTTGCTCTTTCCCTACTATATATAGGAGATGAGCAGGCTTAGCTGGAAGTCAGTGTTAAGTATGTCATCAGTTTGGAATCATTCTTTACTTTACTTTATTGTCATTGTATGTATATACACAGTTTACACATAGAACGAAATTCACATAACACCCCGAGACCGGGCCCAACATACATAACAATCCCCAAACACACCCCCACCCACCAAAAAAATCCCTGCCCCTAAACCACCCAAGCGTCCACACAACAGACCAAGTAGTGCAGTCCAATAGCTCACTGATGGTGGCCCTTTAGTTCATTGTTGAGTGCAATTATAGCTCTGGGATAAAAGCTATTCAGAAGATGTGTGGTCCTAGTTTTAACTGTTCTGTATCTTCTGCCAGAAGGCAACAGTCTAAAAAGATTGTAAGCAGGATGGGAAGAGTCTCTGAGAATGTTATGGAACTTCCTCAAACAGTGAGATGTGAAGATGTCATCCATGGCTGGTAGCTGGAGCCCGGTGATAATCTGGGCAGTTTTAATGATTCTCTGTAGAGCCTTTTTGTCTGCTGCAGAGCTGCTCCTATACCATGCAAGAATGCTATATGTCAGGATGCTCCAATAGTGCTATGATAGTAGGACAGAAGTAGATGCTGAGATACCGTGTTTCCCTGAAAATATGACAGGATCTTATTTTCTTTTTACTTACAAAATATGGCCTTGGGCTTATTATAGGGGAGGGCTTATTGTTTTGGGGTTGCCAGGCAGCTGCTCCCTTGTGAACTGGCTCCTGAAGAGCCAGGCACAGCCTCAGGGGCGAAGCAGCCATGAGGTGACCAAGCTCACGAGCAACTGCCCGGCAAACCCCCTCTCCAGCCAGGCAGAGCGCCATTCACTGATCTAGGGGGTATGGCTCTGCCTGCTCCCCGTAACTTGGCACCTTAGGGATACCCTCTAGGTTAGTGCATTGAGCTCTGCTGGGCTGGAGAAGGGTTGCGTGAGCGCCTGTTCCTCGCCCAGCAGGCATGACTCCTAGCCTCAACATGTCCAGGCCCAGCTCTCCCTGCAGCAGCCGCCACCGCACTCTGAGCATAACATCTTCTCAGGTTCCAAACTCCCAAACTCGGCTGCCGAGTCTTCCAGCAGTGGCCACTCTAGGAGTGTTCTCTATTGTGTGGGCTGGCTACTGGAAGACTCTCTGTCTGGAAGACTCTCTTACAGAGTCTTCCAGCAGCCAGCCCACAACCATAGAGTGCACTCCTAGAGCAGCCGCTGCTGGAAGACTCGGCAGTCGAGTTTGGGAGTTTGAAACCGGAGAAGACGTTATGCTCGGAGCGTGGTGGCCGCATCAGCTGCTGCAGGGAGAGCTGGACAACTCCCCCCTCTGGCCAGGCAGAACACCACTCCCCAACCTAGCAGTATCCCAAAGGCGGCAAGCAATGTGAGCACCTTTCTCCCCCCTGGCTCCTGCGGCTTGGCGCCTTCTGCCTGACCGGAGGCAGGGGGGTTGTCCAGGGGGTTTATTTTAGGAGGTGGGCTTATATTTTTGCCCACTGGAAAAATGTGGCAAGGCTTTAGTTTCAGGACAGGTTGTATTTTCGGGAAAACACAGTATGTCGGTGAGCGGTGTTCTGCCTGGCCGGAGGCAGGGGAGGTTGTCCAGGGGGTTTGTTTTTGGGGGTGGGCTTATATTTTTGCCCACGCGAAAAATGTGGCAATGCTTTAGTTTCAGGACAGGTTGCTTTTTCGGGGAAACACAGTAGATTTATCTTCCTTAGCATTCTCAGGAAGTACATCCTCTTCTGTCCCTTCTTCAGCCACAAGAGACCCAAATCCAACCCATGAATTTCTTAGCTAGTGCCAATTTAGTGTTGACCATAAGTTGGCCAGATTCTTGCGTATAGGTAGCAATAACAAACACTTTGAACTCAGTGAATGTTCTTTTTGCCTGACACTATACTAGCATGCTACAGTATTGATGAGGAAAAACTGGTGATTCTATGAGACTATTTTCATTTTAGTGTGGAGAAATACCAAAACTATTCTATTTTATTAGCTTATCACCAATGAATTGACAATGAGAGCTACTTTATATGACACCACGGGCCCAGTGATTTTAATGGTCATATGTATTAAGGCTCAGCCATTAGCACCAGTGCTCCTCTGCTGATCTCAGTATTTAAACTGATCTTGCTTATCCTTGGAAGAGGCAGTGCCAAGGAATTCCAGAGCCATTGATTAGATAGACAAAGCTTCCTGGGAGCCAATGAATAAAAATCCTGAAAGAAGGCAATAGCAACCACCTTGCCCTGGCAAGAAATCCTTCCAAGAAACCCAAATCAATGCAGACTCCAAGAGTCAAATTTGACTTGTGTCTTTTCTTTACTTGCATACTCTGCTCCCAGCAGTTATTTTATTCTTAGGATTTGAACATATTGCCTAATGAACTTTCTAAGATTTTCCTAGTAACAATAGTCTCTTTATGTTCTAAAAAGCAAAGAGAAAATGATGAAAATGTTACACAGTTTCATCTTTAATTAGTAGGGAATATTGCCTTTCCCAAGACTGATATTTTACACATTTGCAAAAATTCTTCCTTAACATCTGCAATATCCCTTTTTCCATTTCTCAATAATCTTATTTTGGCTTATTATAATTCCTGAGAGTCAGATTTCAAAGTTTTGGTATATAATCCCCCATTATATTAATATCCCTAAGATGGGCAACTTTTGCCAGAAACTGGAAGTAAATGCTGGAAATATTGCAAATTATGTCATAAAGTCATAAAAATGAGCCAGTTGCCAATCACCCAAATTGTGTTCCCTTGTCTGCAGTGTTTGTATCTGTTTGGCGATCGTAACTTCAAAAACAAGACATAAGTAACTCTGGGGAGGTCGATCATAACTTTGAACAATTGCTAAATGAACAGTGATAAGTCAAGAAATACTGTAGATCGATAGATGAAGACCATGGATTAGTAAGGGATGTGATTTTTTCAATGTTCTCAACACTAGGAATCAGTCTTTTGGTAGTGAATTGAAGCTGGACTTGTTTGCAATCATATTGTCTGCTCTTGCCATTTTATTAGTATGAAACTGATTCCAAGGCTGAATGTTCACCTGTCCAAAAATAGCTGCAATTAATTGTTTTATTAGTGAGAGATAAGCATCAATGAAGCGTTTCATTACCCAAACTAGGTAACATCATTAGTCAATCATCAGTCAATGGTGTTACCTAGTTTGGGTAATGAAATGTCTGCAAGAAAACAACCAAGCTCAGAGAGCATTAAGGGCCCCTCATTTCAACCATTTCAATCGTTATTGATGAGCATCAATCTTGTTCACAATCAAAGATCAGAGCACAAAAATAATATAGATGTGTATACATATTGAGTTTCAGTTAATGAGAATTAACTTACACGTTTAAAATAGGAATCATAAAATGAAATTAAACGTAATTGAAGGAAATGTCTGTTGCTGTGGCTTGTACTGCATCCTGAAAATAGACAGCAATGCTGCTGATTCCATCTTGGTTAGTATGTGACAGCAGCACTTAGTTTAAAACCCATCTGCTGTGCTGGAACTCACTAGATGATAGGTGCTAGATAGCATTTTCAAGGGTCTGTAATAATCACCCTAAAGGAGCACATGCTGAACTGTCTCTAGCTCTTCACAGTCACACGGCCCTGAATTTTTGTATATAGGGATTTGATGATATCTGCTAGGGAGCAGAAGGCAAGAGAGTAGGGTTTTGTTCTGAATAATTATTTCCACTTAGACCAACAGAATAACAGAGTTGGAAGGGGCCTTGGAGGTCTTCTAGTCCAACCCCCTGCACAAACAGGAGATCCTATACCATTTTGGATAAACAGCTGCCCAGTTTCTTTTTAAAAGCCTCCAGTGTTGGAGCAGCTACAACTTCTGACGGAAAGCTGTTCCACTGGTTATTTGTTCTGTCAGGAAATTTATCCTTAAGTTTTAGGTTGGTTCTCTCCTTGATTAGTTTCCATCCCTTGCTTCTTGTCTTGCCTTATAGTGCTTTGGTAAACAGATTGACCACAGTGCTATCATGTGATCCCTGGTCCTTCTTTTCACTAGACTAGACATACCCAATTCCTGCAACTGTTCTTCATCTTTTTAGCATCCAGTCCCTTAATCATCTTTGTTGCTCTTCTCTGCACTTTTTTCAGAGTCTCATCATCTTTTTGATATTGTGGTGGCCAAAAGTGGATGTAGTAATCCAAGTATGATCTTACCAAGACATTATAAAGGGTTACTAACACTTCATGTGAACTTAATTCTATCCCTTTGTTAATGCAGCCTAGGATCACATTGGCTTGTTTGGCAGCTACAACACACTGCTGGCTCATACTTAAGTCATTGAAATAGCTGGACATTCAACCTGAATGTCAGTGTTGCCCTCAAGGTTCTACATTGTTTCTGGGTATCCTTATTTTGAGTCCAAGGGCTGCATTAGGACACAAGACAGAGACCACAATCAGTGGAATCTGTTTCTCTCTCCAGCCCCATCATTCTTGAATGGAGCACAGAGTTTTATCTCATGTCTAAAGGGCAGTGCAACACATCCCGATTCAAAAAGTTTTCAGGAACTGAAGAATAACAGTATAGTCACCTGTTAGATTTTAGACATCAGACCAGACAAGTGATTTCTATTGTTAAAAGAAATCAATCTTCTTTCAAAGAAACAACAAAAGTACCAAAGAGTCAAAAGCAGTGATTTTTTTCAACCTTGGCAAATTTAAGACTTCAGCTCCCAGAATTCCTCAACCAGGATGAGATGAAATCCACACATTTTAAAGTTGCCAAGGTTTTGACTTAGATTTTCTCTGTTCCTCTGTCTCTCTCTGCCTGTTACAGAATAAAAAGCTGATTTACGGGCTTGTTCAATATTTTAGTCTTGGGCAACACGGACAATGTAGCTTTCCCTCTTTTTCTTTTTTCTTTTCTTTTTTCCAGGCAGTAGTATAATCAGAGATTCTAGAAAGTCTTTAAACTACAAACTCCAGATTCCACCTTAAAAATGTTCCATACTGTACATTGCATAGCCTGGGGTGCGCTGACTAGCTGCCAAATATCTTTCAGAGAATGATTTATGATATATGATAGTTCCTCAGCCCAAGTGGCGACCGTTTAGTTGAAACCTGAGAAAGAAGGGGCCTTGTGTTCTGCAAAAGCTACGATCACAACTTTCTCTTTGGTGTGCTGGTGCAACACAAAATAGAAATCACACACATTTTACAATACTAAAATTTGTGTAAAGAACAGGACCCTGTTAAGGTAGCAAAATGACTTTTAGTTTGGTCTGCCTTTCTTTTTCTTTTTACTTCAGTTTTCCAAAATGCTGCAAGATAGGGCTCCCACATCTGGATGGCCACTAGATGGCAGCAAAGAGAATCAGAAAAGTAACCCTTTGCTGCCATCTCATGGTCTTTTGCATTTTTTCAGATACGTTGTAGGCATTCATTGTTTTTGTTAATCAGTATTTCTACTGAAACATAAGCACAACAGGCATTTCTGAAAAGGAAAACATCTCCTCCTTTTTCTCATTATGTCTCTTTCAGCAACAGCGTGAACATATTTTGACGGTGACCCCCCACCTTTGAATTTAACATTAGCACATGATTTCCTTTCAGCAATGGTCCCGCAAGTAGATTTTTGTTTTCTCCCAGCTTTCCGGCCTTGCCTATTTTGTGTTGTTCTGTGAAGCAATTTGCTCTGCAGTGGGGAAGTGCTTCTCCCATATGGCTTTCAGGAAATGCAGTAAATCATGCTGCTTGGTAGAACAATATGGATGGTGACCCCCAGGGTCTAGACCAGAGGAAGAAAATCTCCCAAGGGCTTATCATATAGGCACAAAATGCGGACTTAAAAAAAATATTCCAAAGGAAGCACATAGGAGTGTAATTATCCCAGTTTATTACAGTCCAAATATTTAGTACGGGGCGGGGGGATGTAAGTAGGATGGGCTTTCTGGCATTATGAACAGCATGCACATATTTCTTATTAATTATCAAATGATTGAGGCCAGGAAGAATGCTTCTGTAGATCGTCTTTTTCAAAACCAGTGTGTAATCTATACAGGAGAAGCGAGGGAAATGCCAACTTCGTCTTCTATTTGGTCAAGCTTGGTTAACACCTCTCTCTTTTCATTTCTTGTGCCCCCAAATGTTATTTAAATCAGGCAAAATATGCATATGTGTATGATTCATGTTCTCACTCTTTTGTGCCTTAATCAATGCGAGGGAAAATCCACTGCTGAACAGAGCTAAAACTACGGCATTATGCCTATTTGTATTCAGATATTTTTTTTAAAAGCTCTCTTTTTATTTCATGATTTCTATGCAACCCGTCTTTATTTGCATTGGGAACATAAATTGCTCATGAAACCAGGGAGGGAATCTTTAAGACAACAAAGAACATTTTAAAAAACACGAAAAGTTCGTTTCCAGCTGCTGATGCTTAACAAAAACATCCTGGAAATGTTTAGGTATCTTAAGGTGGCATTCCTGTTCCCACTTATCTTCACTTCACTAAAATAATAAGTCTTCTGAATAGCTGTGGAGGGGGCTGCGTTGAAAGTTAGAGAAAAGGAAACTATCCAACTGAGATTAGGGGGCAGTGCTTTGTAAAATTTTAACCCCCTTATGATTTTGAATCTTTTTTATTTGGGAATGAGGGAGAGGCAGTAGCAACCGTTCAATAGTTTTGGACCGTCTGGGTTTTTTTTTGGGGGGGGGGGAGGTTGTTAGGAACAGGGCAGGGGGGTGATGGTGGAACAGGGCTGCCAAAGGAGAAAAGGCTCAAAAAAGCTAAAATGGCAGTCGTGATCACGCAGTTGAAGCTTCCTCTCTTTTCTACGTGACTTTTCTGCATGACTTATTTATAAGTAATTCTCAAATTATGACTGTAATTGAATCACGTCATAAGACATGCTAGTGATTAAGTAGGTCACCCTGTGACCATGCTTGATTTTTGAGGTGGTCATTAAGTGAATCACCATGGTCAATAAGTGAACATGGCTGTTGCTAGGTGAATGCATTGTCCACAATGGGCATTTTTTGACTGGAAATCGGAAGTAAATGTCCATTTTCAGCAAAAAGCAGCATAAATCGTGAACACGTAACCGCTAGATGGTACAAACAGCCATAAATTTGGGCTAGTTATCAAGCACCTAGAATGCAATTATGTGATCTTGGGGAGGGTGCAGATAAGGGGGGCAGATGGCCATCGGAACATTGAATCTGGCTTATAAGTAGATCTGGGGAAGTTCTTCATCTCTTCAAACAGTCACTAAGTCAGGGATAACCTGCACTTACTTACTCACTTACTTTCTACATGAGTGGGATGTGTCAGTCCCATAACAAAGGGGCAGGGCTTTGATTGCATAGTCAGAAGTGTTACCTTGATCTTTCTCCTTTTCCTCCTCGCACTCTCGCAATGCTGATGAGACTCCTTGGCTTACAAAGCCAAGGGTTCTGGATCTTGTCAATCTTCTCTTGTGTTTTTTAAAGTTTGGCACTGGAAGAGGCTCTGAAAGGGGGTGAGATTTTCTTTAAAAAAAAAAGTGGTCTGCATGTGATCAGCCGATCCCATGTTGTGTTTCTTTGCCTTTGAGTTTGTCTGCTTCTTAGAACAAAGCTGTGTGCGTATGGGGTTGCCTCAGCACTCCAGTTGCTGTGTAAAATGCAGTTAAAAGAGGTCTGATAAAATGTTATTTGTCTTACCCTCACTGGCACCCTGAAGCTTTGTATCTCAGGGAGATGTGTACACAGTGGCATTTTTAGGACATGGCTTATACTTTCGTAGTATTTTATTTAGATTGTTTTATTTTTTTAATATTGAAAGCCACTCTGTGGTATGAGTTACCCTGTGGTAAGATGAGTGCCCAATAAATTGGAGGGAGGGAAGGAGGGAGGGAGGGAGGGAGGGAGGGTGGAAGGAAGGAAGGAAGGAAGGAAGGAAGGAAGGAAGGAAGGAAGGAAGGAAGGAAAAACTCATTTCACTGTCTTGCTTAACAACAGAAATTTTGGGCTCAATTGTGGTCATAAGATGAGGAATACCTGAGCATCATTAGTGAAACCTTATGAGATGTTGAAATGTCACTAGTCATTGGATTTGCTTTTAGTTACCATTATAGTGTTTTTTAAATTTATTTTCATACTTATTTTGTATTGGACTTGTGTTTCAAGCTAACCACCCAGAATCAGAGAGATGGGTAGCTATGTAAATCAACAAACTAAGAAGAAATATGTGCAGAGATGTTGTCATCAATATCCTGCTTGCTCACCATTTTTTATCTTTGATCTTGATATCCTACTAGGGTTCTGGTAGAAACATAAAGTCCCCTTTCGGGGAAAAGGGCGGCATATAAATGTAATAAATCAATCAATAAAGTACCATTGAGAAAATGTGGGCAACTTTGGTAGCTAAATTTGTGGTGACTTGTGGAAATTTGTGGAAACTACAAGGCAAATCAAATCAGAAACTTTCCTCATAAGAGCGAGGAAATCTTAGAACAGAGTTGTCCAACCTTGGCAACTTTAAGACCAGTGAACTTCAATTCCCAGGACTCCCCAGCCATCCAAAGTTGCCAAGGCTGGACACTCCCCGCCACCCCCGCACCTTAGAATTTCTGTTCCAGAAGTACAAAGATTCAGGGACTTTGATAAGCTATCACCATTTTACCATAAACCTGGCTGATATTCAAGGCCCCTAAATAACCTTCCTAGCAATTTTCTGATGGACACTGAGCACAATCAAAAGTAAAACATGCTGAGCAATTAGCTCTAGCAAACATCCTGTGGAAGAAACCTAGCACTCTGTGTTCCAGGATGATTGACAGGAAACCGTTTGTTTGGGGAAGGGGAAGATGGACATTAGAAAAGCCATACTTTTCTTTGTCAAAACAATGGCAGGCAGAAAAATCACAGTAGTTATTTAATCAGGCCTGGGGGCGGAATGGGGGGAGGTGTTCTTCTAAGCAAACTACACACACACACATACACACACACACAGAGGCTTTTGCTGAAGTGGCAGAAAATAAAATTGGGCTATAACCGTTAGCAATGCAAACCATTTTAACAGACATGAGGGACATTGGCCTAGTTAAAGCCACCATGGACTCAGCTGGAAATAGACCTCTTTTACCACCACTTGTGCCTGATGTGCTGAAACTACAAGCCATGGATATCTAACCTTTTGTCTTGCCCGGACTACATTGAGTGAAAAGGAATTGTCTTGGGCTGCATACAAATTATGTGATATGGGGAATGTATAAATGTAAATAATAAACTTTTTTATGATTTTACTAGCTGTCTGAGGGCCACAGATTGCACTGGTCTGATTTAAGCAGTGAGGCAGCTGCTTGCAGGGCCTATGTTAGATCCCTCGTGCAAACCCTTAGTGTGCAAAGCTCTCTCACTATAGAAGTTTGGAAGCTTCAGAGGAAATGTTGCAAATAGTAATGCTTGTGTCACCATGGCTAATGCCAACAGGACTATTTGGAGGGTAGGGATGTCTGCAGGGTATGACAATACAAAGTCAAGATAGGAGCTGTTATGGTGCAGTTGAAGGTCTGCCAACTTTTATGTACATAAAACATGTGCAACACACATAAAAACCAAGCAGAGTTTTGATTGCATCGTCATGGCCACTATCTTAATATTTTGAACTATATTCTGTGTATGGTATGCTGTACCAGCATCAAGTAATCCTTGGGTTATGACTGCAATGGGGCCTGTCCATTATTGTCACAAGTTGTGATGGTTGTTAACCAAGGTGTGATCACCTGGCTTAATGACCCCCACAACTGCTGCCCCCAATGTGGTCATTAAGCAAAATATGAGGTGCCTCAGAGTTAGGGGAGACCCTGGGAAGCATGAGTAGGACCTCACTCAACTTCGTCACCTCCCTCAAGAGCTCCTTCACCCCTAGAGTCACCCCATGCTCTGCTTCCTGTCCCTTGGGGTCCTCACAGGCTGCAAAGTTGAAATCAGAGGTGGGTTCCTACTGGTTCGGACCAGTTTAGCTGAGTAAGTAGTAACTTGGCCTGCCACGCCCCCACACTGGTTCTAGTGATGGCAGCGCCATCTTGTTTTTTGCTTCTGTGCATGCGCAGAAGCCGTTTTTTAAAGTATTGTACATGTAGTGCTTATCAAACAAGCAAGCAAGCACAGCATGTTCTTGAGAGACCCGGCAGTAGCAGCAGCCAGAGCCCACCCCGGGTTGAAACTGGTTTGTAAATAGCTTTTAGTGGAAGGGCTGTTGTAACTTCAAACAGGCATTGAGCCACACAAGGACTACCAGTATCCTTCAGACTACAGAAACAGTCAAATGCCCACAATGGTGGCCTTTTGAATCTAGTCACACTATGCTTCTTTTTATATCCCATACAGATATAATAAAATGTGGTTGCCACAATGCAAAAGTACACATATATGAAACTAGTGTGTCTGATGAGCATTCATTGTTTCATGCTATGGAAACTTTCACATTCATTTTGTATGCTGTAACATGGTTTTATTTTGACATGCCAGACTAATTATCATCTGGCTGTTCCCTGCATAACCAGTGCCCATTGTAAACATGCATAGAAGCATATTATACAATGTTATTCCTAGTTATGGTGGGTCCTGTCACTCTCTTATTTATGTAATAAAAATGCTCTTTCTCAGATGATTTAGAAAGCTAAATTAACTTCTATATGCATATCTACTTCATCTATCAACAATAGTTCTATCAGTGACATGCAGTGAGGTTTATGGCTAGTGAGGCAAAAAGAAAAAAAGCGGCTTTTGCCCGCCCCGCCGCTATCTCCGACATAGAGGTGGGATGCAGGCAAAAGCCACTTTCTTTTAAAAGAAAGAAAGCGGCTTTTGCCCGCCCCACCACTATCTCTGACATAGAGGCGGGACGTAGAGGCAAAAGCCACTTTCTTAAAAGCCACTTTCTTTCTTTTAAAAGAAAGCAGCTTTTGCGGCTATGTCCAACATAGAGGCGGGATGCGGGCAAAAGCCGCTTTCTTTTAAAAGAAAGAAAGCGGCTTTTGCCCGCCCCACCTCTATCTCTAACATAGAGGTGGGACGTAGAGGCAAAAGCCGCTTTCTTAAAAGCAGCTTTCTTTCTTTTAAAAGAAAGTGGCTTTTGCGGCTATGTCCAACATAGAGGCGGGAGGTAGAGGCAAAATCTGCTTTCTTAAAAGCCGCTTTTTTTCTTTTAAAAGAAAGCGGCTTTTGCGACTATGTCCAACATAGAGGCGGGATGCGGGCAAAAGCTGCTTTCTTTTAAAAGAAAGAAAGCGGCTTTTGCCCGCCCCGCTGCTATGTCTGATATAGAGGGCAAAAGAAAGAAAGCATCAGCCCGTCAGCAGAGGCGGGTAAAAGACCTGCCTCTGCTGGCTGGCTGCCCTGACACAGAGAAAGAAAGCTGGTGGGCTGCCCTCCCTGCCTCTCCTTCCCCCTTCCCTCTGAGTGAAGAAACAAACACTGCCCCGACACAGAGAAAGAAAGCTGGTGGGCTGCCCTCCCTGCCTCTCCTTTCCCCTTCCCTCTGAGTGACAAAACAAACACACACACACACACACATACACACAGATTACTTACAATTACTTACAAATTACATTAATTTTGAATTCCTCCCCCTCCCTACAACCCACATACCTTTTCCAGCTGTTTCACAATCACAAAGGATTTCAACTCTGCTCTTGCCTGCCATCATAAAAATGTAAAAATATAAAAGGAAAAAGGCAAGAGCTGCTGAGGCCAGGCTGGGTTAGCTGCTGCCAGAATCCCCAATGGATGACTCTGCTTAACGGTTTAAAGAAGCCTCTAAAAAAACCACCCTCTACAGGAGGAGGCAAGAGAACCACGTCCCTCATCTACATAAGGAATTTTTTGGCTTTTAACCCTTGCTTAACTCTGCTCAAAGGATCATAAAGTTAGACTAAATGAGGCACGTGGTTCTCCCTCCTCCTCCTGTAGAGGGCACTTTTTTAGAGGCTTTTTTAAACAGTTAAGCACTAAGCAGAGTCATCCACTGTGACTCTGGCAGCAACTACCTCAGCCTTTTTCCTTTTACATTTTTTTTCTTTTCATGATGACAGTGGTGAGGCTCTACCTCCCCTGACTGCACGTCACTGAGTTCTATCTATCTGAACATGGGTTATTTTTTTTAACTTACCTTCAGATGAAGGTATTGAATATTGCTAATACATCCAACAAGGACAAAGTGACTAATCAGTGAAGACCAAACCCAATGATTCGTATTGAAGACATACTATACAAGAAAGTAGTGTAATGACCCAGAGTCATTGTGACAAATTTAATTACTATATATCACTACAGTTTGAAGGAAGGACATTTGGGAATGAAAAATAGAAGTCATTATTTTGGATTTCATCAGCCAAAGAATTTTGGCTAGTGGGGTCCAGGAGAAGAGCCTTTTCTGCTATGGCCCCCATCCACTGAAATATTCACTGTTTTTAGACAGTGGGATCTGTCTAAAAACTTGGCTCTGCCCCTTGGTCTGTGTCCCCAACAGGGACCTGGCTGACAGGGGTGAGAAGATTCACACTTCCAGGCTGCCCATGAAATTGGTTCTTAATTTTTAATCTTTTATTCTAATTTTTATTGTTTTTATCTCTTTTTAACTTTTTATACTGAAAGCTACCCAGAGTTTCTGTAGCACAGAAATAAAAATAAAATAAAATAATTAAAGATTTCATACGGTGGATGCTTGAGACTTTTTCAAGTAATCTTATTTTCTCCATTTGATCAAAAGGGATGTGTCCATTCCTGTTTTGAAAAGCCTGGGCCAACTTTAAACAGGGAACAGAAACATATCATGCATGTAGCTTGAGACAAAAGGCAACCTTGCATGTCTATCAACACATTAGATTTTACTACTCTATATGCAAGTATTAGGAGACAGGGAATAGCCTGGTGGGAAGCAAGATACTAATTTATTTCATGCTGATTGTTGGGTAAGTGAAAATTCTTCCTGATGTTACAGAAAGGCTACAAACTTAATAGCATCTTTAATGGAGACAGGAAGCATCCATATTATTCTGTGATTCTACCTGGCATATCAATAGCTCTACAACATCTATCTATCTATCTATCTATCTATCTATCTATCTATCTATCTATCTATCTATCTATCTATCTATCTATCTATCTATCTATCTATCTACCTACCTACCTACCTACCTACCTACCTACCTACCTACCTACCTATCATCTATCTATCTATCTATCTATCTATCTATCTATCTATCTATCTATCTATCTATCTATCTATCATCTATAGACCTATCTATCATCTATCTCTATCATTTATCTATCAACCTATCGACCTATATCTATTTATCAATTTATCTACCTACCTACCTACCTACCTATTTATTTATCAATTTATCTACCTATCTATCTACCTACCTACCTATCTACCTACCTACCTACCTACCTCCATCCATCCATCCATCCATCCATCTCTCTATCTATCTAATCATCTATCTATCATCTATCTATACATACATACATACATACATACATACATACATACATACATACATACATACATACATACATAAATACATGAGTTTTCTCTCTTCAGGAACTCAATTCTCTAGGTCATGCATTGGAGCAACTTGCTCCAAGTTTCTGGGGTATCAGTTTCAGATCAAATAATGTTAGTTTTCTTTCGATAACCCATGTATAGTATACATGCCTCACAGAGATCTTCCGAATTTAATCCTTGGCTCACCCAAGCATATAGACCAAATGAGAGATGATCTCCATACCTCAATCCCAAATAGACTACTGAAATGCAACATTTCACAAGTCCTTGATATGGTTGGTATGTCCCGTGGAATGGAGGGACTTATATTCAGAACCATTTTATGCAGAGGGGAAAGTGATGCAGGAAATGCTTGTCTTCAAAGCTCTGAGTGTATTTTTGTTCTCCACTGTCTTTTCTGATTTGTCCTGTCCTTGTCTAGTGTTATATGCTATTTCTCAGAACAGAAAACAACTGGAAAAAATATTATATAGAGAATAAATGATATTAGCTATAGCTTTTTATTTTATAAGATAGTCTCTTTTTCCTTTTACAACACCATATCAGGCAAAATATTTATCTGATTTCTTTCTTCCTTTTAAAAAAATGCATTCATTGTTTAGATATGTAAATTTGAGGAATAAATAAAAATGAATACATGAAATGAAAATCTTTTCCTTCACCCAAAATATATTCAGGTCCATTTAAAAATATAAACAAAGAAGCCATAAAATCTCCATCAATGATAAAATCTAATTGCTCCCTGAACAGAGAAATAAAAAATGTTAGAAATTAAATGAAAAAGAACTCAGAAAAGAGTAACGGAGCTAGATATTAAAAGCTTGTTAATTTCTGTTGGAAAGAGTAGAGGAAAAGAGAATCACCACAGGTACATACGATAAAAATTTTGCACCACCACTGGGAAGTTTTTGTTTCTTAACGATAAGAAATTTTGGCTTTATGTACAGTCTCTTGTTTTCTTTTGTTTTTCATGCTAAACAAATTAGGTTTCAGGTTTCGTTTTATTTATATGCCACCCTATTCCCAGCGGGACTCAGGGCGGCTCACAAACCCAAGAAGGGAAGGGAAACACTAAAACTACAAATACAAGTATTTAAAATAACCAACAGACACACAATCGAGAGGGGAAGGGAACTCATCAACCCCAGGCCTGCCGACACAGCCAGGTTTTAACGGCTTTTCGGAAGGCCTGGAGAGAGGTGAGGGTCCGAATCTCGGCGGGGAGTTCGTTCCAAAGGGCCGGTGCTGCCACAGAGAAGGCCCTCCCCTGGGTAGTAGCCAGATGGCATTGGCTGGTAGACGGAACCTGGAGGAGGCCAACCCTGTGTGATCTAATGGGTCTTTGGGAGGTAATTGGCAGCAAGTACCCAGGTCCAATACCATGAAGGGCTTTATAAGTGACGACTAGCACCTTGAAGCGTATCCGGAGACCAATCGGTAACCAGTGCAGCTCGCAGAGGATAGGTGTAACGTGGGTGTACCGAGGTGCACCCACAATCGCTTGCGCGGCTGCATTCTGGACGAGCTGAAGTCTCCGAATGCTCTTCAAGGGCTGCCTACATATACATTTATTCAGGGGTCAGCTTCAAAAATTTTAGCAATGGATTCTCTACTCGGTTGCTGGGTGGGCGTGGCCATGGTGAGTGTGACCTAGTCAGCCTCCTGCACCATGGTGAGGGGTCCATTTTTGCATTCCCCAGGCTCCAGAGGCTTTCCTCGAGCCTCTGTGAGGTGAAAACTGCCTCCCCCAGGCTCCGGAGACCTTTTCCCCCTTCTCGAGCCTCTGCGCAGGCTCTGAACTTACCTCACATCCAAAACGGGCCATGTGGAGACTCCTGGGAGGGGTGTAGTGGTGTGGCAGCAGTGGGGCATGGTGGGCAGGGCCAGCCAGGGGTGGGATTTGGAGGTTCTCCAAACCGGCCATAGCATTAGCTACGGGTTCTCCTGAACCCAGGCGCACCAGTAGCAGTCCACCCCTGCATTTATTTATAAATCATGTTGGACCCTAAGGTGTCTCAGTTTAAAGCAAGTACAAAAGTAAACATGCAAAATATTGAAGATAAATGAAAAGAGCAAAATTTCATATGGGATACCATAAAACTATTCCAATGTCAGAAATGCTTCTTGCAACCTTTTTTTTTAAATAAAAGAAACCTGAAAACATCTCTTTGAAAGAAGGGTGCCGGTTTCAAGAAGGCTCTGCTTTGTGTTCCAGACCATAAGAAGGTAGCAAGTAGACACATTTATCTATTAAAATTACTGTTCTGAAAAAAAAAATTGTCGATAACAGCTTGCACTTGTATGAAGATCGAAAGGCAGAACAAGAGCTGGTCCTTTTTTTAATCTTTGTTTTCAGCACGCTGGTTGCCATAAAAGAATTTGTTGAGCTTGAGGTTTGAGAAAGCGCCCGGCTTTCTTTTTTTTTTCTGGCACATGTCCTTTGCTAGAAAACAATCCTGCAGTAATAAAGGAGAAATGAGCTTCATAAACAGATGGCCGTTAGCTGGGCAGCGTAGAATGATCAAGCCTTGATGTGAAATCGAGGTCATTTTGCTACAGGTCCTCCAATTAAGTTTTTGCATCCAGCCATTTTCAGTGAACTAGAAGATGGCGGCATACTTTGGATTGCCTTTCTTGCTCTGCTGCTGCTCTCAGGTTGCCAACAGGCCCTACACTTCACTTAAGATCATCTGAAGTTTACAATTCCAAAGAGAACACAATTAATATTGCTGTTGACATGAACTCTATTGCTATCTCAGCCCTTGCATGGGATTTACGCTCTACTGGGAGGTTAAAAGGTAGCATTTTTGACATAGTGAATAGTGCTATTGTTCACTGCCGCCTCACTTAGAGCATAAGATCGTGAAAAAGAATTAAATTTACTATTGCATTTTCAATGCATTAAAAAAGACAGGGGAAAATAGCACAGAGGGAGGAGCTTAGAGAAATTGGGCTGATGTCCCTCCAGGGGTGGGCTGAATTATTGCTGTATTATTGCTGATAAGCCTACTGCTAATTTTCATCCAGAAAACATTAAAGCAGTATTTCTCAACCTTGGCGACTTTAAGTCCTGTGGACTTCAACTCCCAGAATCCCCCAGCCAGCACAGCTGGCTGGGGGATTCTGGGAGTTGAACTCCACAGGACTTAAAGTCGCCAAGGTTGAGAAACGCTGAATTAAAGGTTTTACTGCTTTGGAAAAAATGCAATCTGTGTGTCCAAATTGGGGCCAGCTATCAATAATAACATGGAACTAAGCCACATTGAAATGAAGTGAATATATATTTTAAACAGTCATATATAAGGGGTTTGTTACCCTATGCAGCACTTGCATCATAGCAGTCTTGGTATCATAAGTGACATCATAAATCACTACTTGATTTATGATACTACTTGATAAGACAAAAATATATGCGTTAGACAGTATCATGACTAGATAGATTTGTAACTGACTCAATGTGTAGTCCTCAATGGAATTGCAACTACATGGAGGGAAGTATGCAGTGAGATATCCCAAGGCTCTATCTTAGGCCCAGTACTCTTCAATATCTTCATAAATGATTTAGACAAGGGGATAAAACTCATCAAGTTTGCAAATGGCACCAAGCTGGTAGGAATAGCCAACACTCCCAAAGATAGGCTTAAGATACGGAAGGTTCTTGACAGACTGGAACATTGGGCCCTGTGTAACAAAATGATATTTAATGGTGAGAAAAGTAAGGTTCTACATTTAGACAAGAATAAACCTAATGCACAGGTACAGGTGGTACCTGGCTCAATAGTAGTAACTGCCAGAGGGATCTTGGAGTCCTAGAAGACAATCACTTAAATATGATTGTTTTGGCCACTCTAGCCCCCGCAATCTTAGGCTGCATTAACAGAAGAATAGAATCAAGATCACGTGAAATGTTAGTACCACTTTATAATGTCTCAGTAAGACCACACCTGAAATATTGCATCTGGTTTTGGTTGCCACAATATAAAAAGATATCTAGTCTAGAAAGAGTGTAGAGAAGAGCAATATTAATGGTTAGGGGCATAGACACTAAAAAAGGAAGAATTAGGTATATCTAGTTTAATGAAAAGAAGGACTAGGTATAACATGATAGCAATATTCTACTACCTAAGGTACCTTATCTTACCTGAAGGCAGGATAAGAAGCAACGGATGGAAACTTATCAAAGAGAGATCCAACCTAGAACTAAGAAGAAATTTCCCGACAATTAGAACAATTAATCAGTGGAACAACTTGCCTCCAGAAGTTGTGAATGCTCCAACATTGGAGGTTTTTAAAAAGAGTTTGGATAACCATTTGTCCAAAACGGTATAGGGTTTTTTGCTTCTTGACTTTTCATTAGGCCCTGGATTTGCCTGGAAGTGAAAACTTTTTGTTAGAGGTCAAGAAGCCCCATATAAGATCAAAAGCAAGTGGAGCAGTAGATAAATTGTCCCAACCCAACAGGTGGAACAAGAGCTATGGATATTTGGGAGGCGGAAAGATAGGGATGATCTGAAAAACAGGCTCTAGGAATGGCTCCAAAGACAATTTGGAGTACAGGAATCAATTCACTAAGGCCATCTTAGGAGGAGTCAGTTCCGGTAGAACAGGACCGCTTCTCCAGAGGTAACCCAACCATGTGGGGTAGGGATTGAAAATGGTGAGCAATGGAGAATTGGTGAAGGGGAATAACTAGAGAGCGGAAGAATGATAACCTTTTGTTCAGTGTCTTCTCTTCTTCTTGACAAAATGTGGCCAATTGGAATTAATTCTCAGAATCTTTCAAGGTAGAGAATACCTCAGGATAAGGATACATTGTGTTCCAAAGTCAATATTATTTCAGTACATTTATTACAGCAAATCCAACCTATTCATCCTGATAAAAAGATATGAACTTTTGTATCATGATTAATTATATCCAGATCTGTAATTACATCGGCACTGGGAATGCTAGAGCGGAAGGAAGGGGGAAAAAAAACTTCCACTGTATGTCTTGTCTTTAAAATAACCATCCGACAACCGACACCTCCTAAATAGAGATGATGTTGTACAATGGCAAACAAGGGTACAATGGATCCCTTATTCTGGGCAGGAATCCCTCTGGGTTGCACCCACAAGGAAACAAAGGAGGGTTGTTCACACTTCAAGGCACCTTGATGCTGCCATTTGACTTGATTTTTTAAAATTAATTATGCCATCCATTAAGGGAGAACTTTCTGACAGAGGTGGCTACCTGGTCTGGCTCTGAGCGATTTGGTCTGCATCCTATTGGTTCCACATGTGTTTGTTCTCAATAGGGGAGGATTCCAGGGTGAGAAGGAAGCATTACTGATCCATTCAGGTCAATCAAGCAGAAACCTTAGTTTTGTGTTTGTTTCTAATTCTTCCATCAACACTTGAATTAATACTTATATCAAACACTTGAGCTGTCCCCCCCTCCTTTATCCGTAGAACTCTGGTTAAAAGAGGAGGAGTTCCAGTTAAGTCCACCCATCCTGTTTCTGCCCCCTTTGCAAATATGAAAGAAAAAGAGCAACAAACTAAGGCAAATCTGAATTCATGTACTTAGGAACTCAGCATAAAAGGGAATGGAAAGAAAATTGTATTATGTTCTGCTCTAATGAAATATTAAAGTCAGGATTATGATGCTCCCCCCGCAAATGAGAGATATATTTAACTATGCTGGACAGATTGTCCACCCAATGTACAGGCAGAAAATTGGGTGGATGATGTCTGAAGTTTTTCAAGGGAAGGAGAAATTCTCCAACTGTTTCCAAGAACATGGCACCCATTTGGCTGGAGAGTAGTGCGGTCCCTCTGGATATCTCTCCCTTTGGTTGTTTCTAGCTCTCTTTCAACATGCTGATGGGACTGGCCCTTCCAAGGGAAAAAACAGATTAAAATATTAAGTTGGAAGACTTCCAGGTAATTATAAATAGCATCTCGGTGTTGCTTCTCCTGTGTCATAACCTCTCAGATTCATCCTCAACATGAAACATCTGATGAGAGGTCTGAGGACTCATCCATTACACGAAGCCCAAGTAGCTATAATTTCATTTTCCATACCCATATTGCCTCCAGTTTTTTCACACAGCCATGTTGTCCTAATCGGGAAATCTGGCTGATTCCATTCAGTATTATTATCTGTGCTGCGACAGGATTCATTTTGAGGGATCTCACATGAGTATCTACAATTGGAGCACTTTATGGTGGATTTCCTTTACTTTTATCAGTGTTTTTTATGCCTTGATCTTAAACTAATCTGCAAAAAGGTGACACTTTGGCACCGCAATGGAGTTACGCCAGAGGCGAAATGCTACTGGTTCGAACTGGGTCTCCTGAACCGGTATTAAAAACGCTACTGGTTCACCTGAACTGGTAGTAAAAAAAAAAAATTAAACCGGTTTGGCAAACCAGTTTTTCTGATGATCAGCTGTGGTGTGCGATTTACATTAGCTAGAAAGCAGGATTCCCCCCTGCCTCACTGAACCAGTAGCAAAGGATTTCACCCCTGAGTGAAGCAGTATTTTGTTGATTCATCAAATACAGGTAGGTGTATAATCAAGAAACAAACTATATCCTCAATCAAGGAACTGCCAAGATCACCCCCACTAACACTAACAGGGCAAGCCACTAGACAGAACATAAAATGAGAGCAAAACCCACTCCCTACTAGCACTGATGATGTTTCCTAGTTTGATATGAAATGTCTGCAAAAAAACAACAACCAAAGACCCCACACATCAAGCCTGAACTACAAATATTCTTTTCTACAGGTAGGTGTAGAAAGCACTTTATTGGGCAGAATCTATGCTCAAAGGCATTTACAAAGGTTTTCCTAGATTAGTTAAATAAAAAAAAAATCACATATACATGTAATTTTTGTTATTGCAAAACATTTTATTGTATGGAATTCAAGTGCTTCATGAGGATAGAAAGCCTTTTGCTAGATTTTTAGCTTATAACAGGGTGAAAGCTCTCATTTTCCATACATAATATGAATGTGTGCTTATTTTTAATCTTGTTGAATTGCAAACTGGAAGCCATTTCAGCCAGTTTCTACTTTACTCTGAACAGATCTTGTATGCTGGAGGACAAAATCATGGCTGTCTTTATGACCATGTTGCACTGCTTGACCTGATCCATCACTTTAGATGGATGCAAAATTATAAAACAAGCTGCAAAGCTTTTAGTGGACCTTTAGGTTACCTTGCAGTCACTTAACGTAAATGGAGTCATAAAGATAAAAACGTACAAACGGCCCTGAGTCTCCTTCCTATTCTTTGCTCTACATTAATACAACACACCCAGTTTTGATAAAGTGGTTTATGATTGCTAGAGTTTAAGTTCTCTAAGCATCCCTACTATAAAGCAATGGAACAATGGTTCAGAACAGATGTGCTGCAGCTATAGGATTACAGGCTGGGTGGAGGAGAAAAAAGAATAATAATGTAGAAAACCAAAGTTCACACCTTTGAAAGAAAAAAAATTAATCTGGTCCAGGGAAATCCAATCTATGTATTTGTCTAGAAGAATAGCCTATGAATTGCTATAGTGAAAATGAGGAAAGAAGAAGAGGAAGTGGTGGAGGAGGAGGAAGAAGAAGAAGGAGAAGGAGGAGAAGAAGGAGACGGAGAAGGAGGAGAAGGAGGAGGAGGAGGAGGAGGAGGAGGAGGAGGAGGAGGAGGAGGAGGAGGAGGAGGAGGAGAAGAAGAAGAAGAAGAAGAAGAAGAAGAAGAAGAAGAAAGAAGAAGAAGAAGAAGAAAGAAGAAGAAAGAAGTGGTGTTTTGGTGTAATCCAATGCTGATTTGTTTGGAAAACATTTGGATTTACTTCTTAGATAGCTTGCAAAACCCAAAATTTAGCAGTAGTGTCCTTATTTGACATGAGTTGTTCTGCTGTTTTGCTCTGTTTCAAAAATAAACATTAAATAATAATTATTTTGAAAAGCCCATTAAAAATACTTTACAATTTAAAAGAACAAGAAAACACTAAATCAATTAAATATATGTGTATATTTACTGTACTACAGTTATTGACCACTAATGGTGAATCTAATGCCTTTTTTCAGATTTCATAAAGACAGAGACAGAAGCAATTATAAGAGTGGTGATTTCAGAGGAGATCTGATTGTCCCTTTTCTTATGTGCACAGGCACTCCAAAGTGACATTGAGATAAATCTTTTGTCATATTGACAAAAGTTTTGGGGTTCTTTGGATGCCACTGGTTTCTTTTGCAAATCTTTAAATCTGAGCAGATTTTTACTCAGAGGCAATTCCTCAGACAGTAAAACTCTAAGCTTAAAGATAAATAGTAATCCTTTAAATTATACTTAGAAAAAACTGGCAGATATTTTTGTATAGGTACAACCACAATTGATGTTGCTAAGTGAGACAGCTGAACAGCCATGAAAAGGAACTTCTTACTATAACTACTCTCTATGAATTCAGCAAGGAAATCCCTCAGGCTGCAAAGCTGCTCTTTCAGGAAGGTATGACTCCATCTTTGTTAATTAGTAGGATTATTGTTGTGGCCCGTCAGTGGCCAGCGGAGCTGGCAGCAGATTCAGACAATGAGGAGGTTAGGGAGGAACATGGACCAGTCCTGGAGTCTGGGGAAGGCTCTGATGAGGGCTCTGTGTCGGAGGCAGAGAGAGGGCCAGAGCGTATGCCAGTTATCAGCTGCCTTCAGAGTCAGACATCAGTGAGGCAGATGAACAGCTGGAGCCTGTTCCAAGTATGCGCATGCACAGAGTTGCCAAGACAAAGGGAATAGCTAAAGAACAGGAGTTGACTTGGGAGTAAGGCCACAGGTGGACGATAAATGGGCCTCCCAGAGGAAATAAAAGAGAAGCAAAAGGGGAGTGGAGTTTGCAGGAGACAATTAGTTTGCTTAATTGGTTTGTGACTCTCTGGAGACTCCTTGCCAAGTTTTGCAGATATCGACCTGGCAGCTCTCCAAGTCAGATAAGGTCTGTAACTGTAAATCCTCCCTTGAAAGACTTTGCTGGATATGAATGAGTAGAATTCACAGTAAATCAATAAAAGGGTTTTTTGTTGGGACAAGGAGTTGCTTCATGCTCTTGGGAAGCCTAGGTCAAAACAATTATATCTACATTCTTGATTTGATCTTTACTATTGACAGATGAAGTGCCCCAGGCATATATTTGTCCCTTTCCATACTCTTCATCCCCCAACCATTTATAAAATCTGAAGGGCCTTCAAACGACAACTACTGAGAGGTGTTCCTTTTGGTTGTATAGGGCTTCTTTAGGCACAATCAGAGCTCAAATGCTTGATGGACGCATGACAATCTAATGCTCACCCACAACAGGCTAATTTGGGTGAGATGGCCAATGGTCTACCAATGGACCAGCCTTACTGTGACCAATGAGATTTTCATATAGAAATCCTGATGTGGCTAGAGCATGGGGGAATGATCTTTTCTTGTTTAGTTTTACGTAAGTTTTCAAAGCAAAACTGATTCCATAGCAAAGCTATGAGCAAAACCCATTTTAGAACAAATGTAATTCCAGAATCAAGACAAAAATGTTTTTCTCCTTAGCGATGTTCACAGGAATGTCCTTTCCGCAAGAGACTTTTG